>NW_027526295.1:245209997-245620801 GCF_048455015.1 Haemaphysalis longicornis | reverse complement strand
TTTGCTCAAAATTTGTTTTGTGGAGATTTTGGGGGAATGCAGCGGGGCGATATTGGAGCGACAGTGGAGGACTGTAATGCGATCCCCCTCCCTCCACGCGCACAGCCGACGCAGCGCATCCAGGTGCGCCTCCCCCGCAACCAGCTGATGGTGCAGCGGCTGCCCCTGACCACCACGCTGGGGGAGCTGCGACAGAGCGTGTGCACGGAGAAGGGCCTGGACCCCCAGGGCTACCAGCTGGTGCGGCCTAGCATGCCCACCCGCGCCCTCGACCTTGGCTGCACCCTGCACGAGTACGGGGCCTCCGAGGTCGCCCTGCTCTCCAACCGAAGTGCGTTACTACCGTTTTTTTGTTTTTCATGCCGAAGCAGTGAGAGATATCATCTTGGCTGCAATCTTTCGTGTCCGTCATTAGTGCAGAGAAAAAACTCTAAGCATCGTGGGGTCATCCTGCTCTTCTTGTTAGGGATGAGTGGAATGATTGGTTCCCATAACCAGTTTTCTTATTGTCTTTTTTTTAGCAGTGGTTGGCAGAAAAATTTAATAAGGTGCTTGAAACATGTCACGGTAGCATCGAAGCGATAATACATATCAATCAAAATGTCTGAATGCAACTTGAAATGCTTCTTCACTGATCTTTTAGTACCACTGCATCCCACCGAGGATTGTTTAAGGCAGACTTCTGGGCTAGCTGGCATTTGTTAGGGTTTAAGACAGACGTATAAGCTCTGGTATGCTCGTGTACAACTTAATAATGGCAACGGAGCTTGCCGCTGTGCCTCATCCCCGCAGCCGGATGTTACTCTGCGCGGCGCAAGTAGTGCGTTACTGGGAATATTTTGAACATGGCCTGAACCGTTTTCATGATTTTTTGGACTTGATATGCTTATAAATTACTGCAGCGGCAACAAGCAAACTACGTGAGAAAAGGCAGGCGATATCACGCATTCATAGCAATCTCCTTTCAAAACGCGCGCGCTCATTGACAGATGGGTCTGTCGCTTAGGCGAAGTGATACCGCACATGAGCTATTGCCATTTTTAACTTGCTCCCGAGTATAGCACTGTAATGGTGTTTGTCCTGTCTGTGTGTCTTATGCTGCTGTCCTTCTTGCACTCGCTAATAATGTTGAAATTTTCCTACACTGCACTGCAGGGGCAAATGTTTTCTATGATTGGTTGAAATAAATTTGGCTGAATTGAAAAAAAGAGGAAATGGAATGTAGAGAATTACTAGCAACAGAAAGAAAATTTGAAGTAAAAATGCAGAAAATTTCTGTAACTGACCTTTTACCACAGTATTCGCTGTCATGAAGATATTGCTTGCTGTACCAGCAAGACTTTCGCATTTCTTCCCGCATTTGTGAGCACTGAGGGTTGTGTAGTGATGCAGTAAGATAACATACATACTTACCTACATACATTGCTGATGCATACTGAGCAGTGTGTGAGGGTTCTCCTAACGTAATGGTAGGTGACTTGGCAGTAGAGGTACTGGGTCACGGCCTAAATTGTCAGTACAGCTCACTCTTTGTGTCTGTTGATGCTCAAATCCCTCCTATATTCGCCAAAATATCTTGTAGTCTTGTTTGGACATGCAGAGCATGTTCCGAGACAGTTTGTATGGCTTAGTGCCATCAGTAATTAGGTTTTGTTAAAAAAGGTATGTGGCTTTTAGAGCAATTCAAGTTCCCTTTCCTGTGCTTGATCCCCTCATGCTTAGAAATAAATTTGGCAAATGGTGGGCATGCTTAAGCCTTGCATTTAATCTGCCTACTTATACATACACAAGCACTTCCCTGCACCACAGTTGCGAGAAAAAAAAAAGCGCAATGCCCAGCAGTGCACATAGTAGGAGGCTGCAAGGCTGCTGGTGCCTGGGGTGTTTTCTGCATCTTCTGCAGGCAGGGGAAACTTTTTTTTAATGGCTACAAGCCCTACATACCAGTGATAGTTGGTGGGAGTCTTTAAATATGCTGGTATACCATAATGTCTCGAGGGATGCCCCATCACGAAATGATAACTCATCTTTGTATGTTTGGTGGGAAATTCCTTCCTTCACGTACACCTTCAATGTTTTCTGATTTCTCACTAAAGAATAACACATCCCCCTATTTTCCCCAGATATGCTGCCAATTTTAGGTGGGCTATCTCTCGGTATTTACAGTTGGTGGAACAGTCCAGCACCGCCACGTACTACCACAGAAAGGATGCCTTGGTAGAGGGGTTCTCTCTTACGATACTCGTTGGTGGTAAAGTCCATGCACAGCCTGGCAAGGGTGATATTGTTTTGCTATCTGCTGAAAAACAAGCTGCTGGTGTCATTACTGATTCTTTTTGCAAATCATGGGTAACGTAGTGCCTAGAAACGTAAACAAAACAGACGAGAACTCATCACCTGCACCCATTGAGCTGACCTACCAAAAAGCAGTACATGGGCAGTTAGGTGTTGCAGCAGTTGTGGTAACAACCAAGTGACAGAAATGGTGTGAAGCCATTGGCACCTACTCTCAAACTATGTGGTATATCAACTCTGATGTACTATGCGTAGCTGCGTGTCAAGCAATTTCTTCATCGTTGTAAAATGCAATGTGATAACGTGGCAATAAGTTTGGGTATATATGTGCAAACAGAAGTATTTGCCACTCAAAAAGAGACAAATATTTAGTGCTGCCAAATTTCTGTAAAGTTTGTGTTTGAGAATTGTTATTCCTTTTAATGTTCTGCTTAGTTCATTAATTGAGGTTCTGCTGGTACTTTCACGGGCAAATGAAATGCAAACACAAAAATATGGACCACAACACACACAATTGAAAAATACTGTTCGTTGAGATCCGATTATAACACGCTATTGGTAAATTTGGAAGCCACATTTCCCAGCTTTGTTTTTGCAACTAAGCCACGCATAATTTTGACTTGCTTGGAAAGAAAGTGCGTGATTTGTATGTCCTGGTTCATATTTTCGTGTTTGCATTTCGTTTGTCCATGACTGTACATTCAGCCTTGTTAGGAAAAGTGCTTTCATATGTAAATGCGGATGTCACTGAAATGAACGGAACATGAACGAGAGCCTTGTAGTCGTGATGTGCGCACTGAACATTCCCCAATTCCCGACCATTTTGCTTACCTATTTTGATGTTCCATTTTTTTTGCAGCTCTGGCCGTCAACATTCAGAATTCCACTGCGGACATCATGAGTTACTCACTAAACCAGGATAACAAGCGGGGAAGCCATGTGTTTCCGCAGCATTCTGGAAGCAAGGGGGTAAGCAGAGCTTTTTGTTAAAAAAAATGACTGGCTAACCTGTGCTTGAGGCTGCACCAGCAATCTTTGCCCAGTCACTTGCTTGTAGGTAAAGTGATTTGGATTGATGGTGCTGCCAAAAAAAGAGTTGATGGCTGCTATCGCGTAGCATACAATTAGGGCTGGTTTGGATAATTGTGAAAGTGGGTTACAGCAGGTTCTTGGTGAAGGGTCCACTTATGAATGGTGTGCTTTGACACAGACTCCACTGGACACACATTAGCTTGAGAATTGAGTTGATTCTGCCAATGTGCTGGACACTCAATTTACAGACCTGGTAGAGTACTCAGCAAGGCTGATTTCATCGTTTATTCATTCAACTCTCTGCTCATTTCAAACTCTGTCTTTGACTTTGCAACTACATTCAGAAATATCGGATAAAGCTTTTATGCAGCACCTTGAACTCGGGTTTACACATTTCAGTGTTTGAACACTGACATTGCACAGCACCGTGGCATTATATATGTGTGTAATTATCTCATGTAGATTAGACACTCCTTGGTACGACTTGGTGTCATAGCCTGACTACTTATTCCTGCTGCTACTCTTCTGTGCTCATTCAAAACATGCTCCTCTGGGGCTGAACAAACTTTCCGCAGTTAGGCCATCCCTATCAACCCTTCATCACATACTAACATTGGCAGTGAACCGAGCCTTCTTACGCGCGAATTGGCGTGCATGCATAGCAGGCGTCAACTTTAGAGTCGCTTAATGAGGCTACAGTGCCGTACTCATTTGTGCCATACTCATTTGTGCTGTACTCAATTGCGCCACACTCTTTCCTCCTCGGCTTGCTGTGGCAGAGCCTGACTGGCTCAAGCAGCGATGGTGCCAGCAGCAGGGGGACGTCACCGACACGAAGCGAGCTGCCTGTCGTGTTCTCACGGCCTGCCACCAAGAAGAGGCCAGCGCCGCCGCCGCCCCTGCCTGCATCGCCGCCACCACCCACCATTCCGGAGCAGGAGCCCGAGGAGAGCACCACCACACTGGGCACCAAGGGTGGCCGCCGTGAGGGAGGCGGCCACTCGCGCCAAAGCTCGGACTCGAGCGGCTACCACGAGGCGTCGGTGCTGAGCGACCTACCCGACACCCCTTCGCCTGAGGCAGTGCAGGGCAGGCCCAACTGCAGTGAGTACCTGCGCAGCGTGCACTGGGGGATGTGGGGTGCAAGATGGCAAGCAATGCTAGTTGCCCAAGCTGCAGAGATGAGGCCATGAGCGTGCACTGAGCGGATGGATGGTTTGGGGTATCCTTTAGGTGGCTTTAGAAGTAGGGTGCAGCCTATCGCCACAGTTTATTAATAGTCTGCACCATGCAGGAAGTGCCAGTTGTGTGCTGACTGGGGAACGTAATTTTGTGGTCTTAGGGAAATACAAAAATATAGATAGTACAGTGGAACCCTGATAATGAAACCTTCAAAGGACCGTCTGAAAGTGTCATATGACCAGGATGTCGTATGACCGGGGTATGGTAAATGCCGGCCTAGTAGATGGTCTCACGCGGTAGGTGGGATGAGAACTTACTCAAGCAGCTGTATTTAGCGTGTTCTCGTGTTACTTGTGAACCTTTAGCTAAAATCCCAAGTTTTTTTTTAAAAAAGGAAACCCTTATTTTGTTTCCCCCCCCCCCCCCCCCCCCCTTCGGCATCGGCGCGAGCCAGCCAGCCATGCGCCATGCATGCGCGAGAAAGCTGGAAAGGCCGATGCAGCCGAGAAAATTGAGAGGAGGAAAGGCGAGAGTGTGAAACTGCCAAGGCCAAGCGAAACGAACGGTAGTTCGAGGCAGCGATGGGAAAAAGGCGGAAAGAAAGGAATGGAGCGACAATGCAACTTTGAAAGACACTGATAAGCAGAAAGCAGACAGAAGGGAAGAAAGAGCGTCGGGAAAGGAAGAAACGTGGATCAAGTGGGTGAGGAAAGCGGGTGTTCGGTCATCGCCTTGGGGTTGCATCATATGTATTTTCACATTTCTCGGCTCGATGGGAGCTTCAAATTCGCGGTCCACTGGCCTCCTGGACTTTGACTTCTCACAGTGGGCACTGTTGGGCAGTGTTGGCGCTATGCTACAGCGTGGCGCCGTCAATGGTTAACACCCACTCACGAATACCCACCTGCTTGCTCGCATCTCTTCAGCAAGTGGTCTTGCCCGCCTGCGGACCTTTGCACATCAAGCAGCGTTGAACGGGGGCTAAGAGTAAAGAAAGGTCGGGACGCAGCAGCGGAGCGGTGTGAAAGATGGGAAAAACACTGGTTTATGCTCGCCAGGGTCTGTTGTATGAAGCATACCGACCGCGTGCACCCGAGCGTTGTATAATCAGGGTTTTTAATGCATTGCTTCTATGGGAAGTTTGCCAGGACCGTGGTGACCCGTCGTAAGAAGTGGGTTGTCATAAGAACAAGGGACGTACCATCGGGGTTTTACTGTATTTGTCTATACCTGCCAAGCGATGTATATTCCTCTGGATTTCACCGTGTACACTGTAAATCTATAGGTATCACGTGGCACATGTCAAGTCGAGGCAGCGTGGTAAAGGCCTTGAAAAATAAAGACCCCGAAATCTGTGGATTGGTCGTCCTGTCCTCGACTTCGTGCATCTTCTATGAATTCCCCATCTTGAGTAAAAGTGTTTTCTAATGGTCTCCCAGTTGTGTGGTGTGCTGTTGGATGGCAAATTTGCTGGCTTACAGTTGCAATTTTCACATCTTATGACATGTAATGGAACCAGTTCTAAGGTCTGCCTGTTTTTCATCTTCCATTGTATGGCTGGCATTGAAAAACTAGGTGCCGTCAAACTGCTTACATGTAGGGTCGTTCGTTTTGGGGTTTTGTGTTTTTTGAAAGGGTGTAGAAATCGGGTGCCATTTCTCAAACTGAAAATCGGGGAGAAAGAGGGATTTTTTGTAAAGAAATTGAGAAATTCAGGGTTTTTTGGATTAAATCTACAGATGAAGTACAATACACCCAGTTTTGTTTATGAGAAGGTACCACCAGCTACTTGACTCAAACGCATAAACTTGGTGTTTGTTTCAAGCTTGTAATCAGGGGGACATCACTGTTTTCTATATAGCGAGCAATTCCGGAAATTCAGTGTTTCTCTGGAAATGAATTGGTAATGATGACAGTAAAGAACATTGGTAACTTCTGAGGAATGAAACATTTTATTCACAAAAATTTGGTCATCAATTTTTTACACATTCTTGTTTACATACATTTTCACCTGCAGTCTCCATAAACATTATCAGTCTCCATTCTAGACCTTTCCGATCGTTGCATGTACCTCAGCTGGGTGAAAGTTTTCTCGACACCACAGCTTCCATTAGCTAGGCAATGGAACATTTGTCCGCCTGGGTAGCAAAGGGTAGAATCATGCCAATACTCAATGAGTTCGAAAGCTGTGTTTGTGGGGCTTGCTTCCAGCAAGTACTGGTTGAGAACGGCAGACCGTCAGCCCACAATTGTGCAGATTGCTACTTTGAAAAGGTCCATTTTGGGAGAAATCGGGTTCAACCCAATTCGGCAAAATCATCGGGTTTTACCTGAAAACGAACAACCATACTTACATGCCACAGAGCCAGGTGAAGTCATTTGGCAGCTGTTACTGATGTTTGTTGCAATCAATTTGGGGCCAGCTCATTCAGGGCTGCCAAAGCACGACAAGATTTTCAAGCTAATTTGGTATCACGCACTTACATTACAAGCAGTGTGGCAAGGATGCTGGCAATATGTATTTTATCACACTTAGCCTTAAGCAAATGCATGGGAAACCATGACCAACGCCGTAAAAGTTGCTGCCTTAGTCACTTTGTGCATGCTGCTTTGCCGCTCTGGCCACTGTGAAAGGCTTATTTCTTTCACTGCCATTTTCAGCACAAGAGAAATAGTTTACGTCTTTGCGTTAAGGTGTAACATCACTCCGTATGTTCCGTTTTCCTGGAAATAACTCTCTGCTCTCTGTCCCTGCTCTTGAGGAGAGATAAACAGACAGGGTGTTCCTTTTCCTGCAATTTTCCAGCTGATGTGGGCTGCGTCTTTTCTCACTCAGGCATGGCAAGGCAGGAGAGCCCGTCACAGACCAGTGCAACAACGGAAGTTGTGATGCATCGGAGGAGTGCCCCCGTGGAGTGTAGCAGCCGTCCAGTGCGGCCCCAGAGCACCATCTCGGAGGCTGGCACCATCAGCCATGGCAAGAAACGCAAGGCGCCACCCCCACCTCCACTGGCACTGAAGCCCCCCTCCCCCGCCCCAAAACATGCACCAGTGGAAGGGAGCAAGCCGGTTTGTGCAGAACCAGGTGAGGGCCAAGTAGGTTGTCGTGCCTTGCATCTGTCCCGGTGAGTGCCTGCTGTGCACTCTTTGCTGTGATGCTACTTATAGTTCACAGGATAGTGCAACAAGCTATCTCTTTTACGGGATGGAAGTTGATATTCATGCACCATTCATGCACTTAGCCATTATCAGAGTGAGAAATCAATGCACCTGGGGCTTAGATAGGGTCTACTAGGTCGTTGGTTTTCATTTCAATGCTTTGTCAGTAGGATCTTAGTTTACATACATTATTATGTTGGTCTCCATTGAACATGTCGGTCTCCATTCAAGACCTGTCCAATCATTGCATGTGTAGCTTTTCATTTCAATGCTCTGTCAGCAGGATCATTTGCAGAAGCATTTCTAAAAAATGTTCAACAATAGCTGCTCATACTTCTGCAATGAGTTGCGTTGGCCCTGGAGCAAATGGATTTGTTGCATAGCGCTTGTGCACATAGCACGGCTGCGTCATGTTGGCGAAACAGGGCTATTTACAGACTGTTGTCATGTAACAACCAGTGTGTTTGGTAGCATCTGACGTGCTCCCACTGTGATGGTGTCAGCGTAGGGCATGTCCCTATCTGGTGCCGAACAAGCTGGTGTGGCTTGACTGTCAATCCCAGCATTCATTGCTAGCCCCAGCAGAGTGTCAGCATAGGCGACACATGATGCTAATGCAGGAAGCTTGTTTTGACTCTGTATGAAGTTATTTCGGGTTCATCAACGCTCCCACTGATGTTCCTTGGCTACAGGATGTACAAGAGCAGCACTGTGGTCAGTACAAGTCTCATCTAAATCTACCCATAAATTGAAAAATTGGTTTCAGGAAGAGTGTCCCACCCGTGAGTTGTAAGTAGGGCACCTCAGTGGGTAAAACTCAAGTTCACGGTAATATACTCGTAACTTTGGAAGTGTACCATCTCTACACTGGTTTTTCACGATGATCCGACATGGAACGGTGGGTAAAGGGGGTTGGTGCTACGGGCTGTGTGTAAAGCCTCAGGTTCAGAGCTAAGCAACAGGAGCTACATATGAAAGATTAGCGGTGTTTGCCACACATGTGCTCTCGCATCTGTGCATGTGTAAGCACACATGCATGTGTGTATATGCACAAATTACGTCTTTTTGTAATGGCATTACACAATCGTAGTGCTCAAATGGATGCTGAGGTCTGCAACATTTTTTTTTCTTCAATGGAGGCAACAAACAATAATGCCTATGCATATAATGCTGATTTATTAGCTGCATGCTGAATGAGGTGAGATACAGTAGAACCTCGTTGATACGTTAAAAAAAAAAAAGCGCGGGAGAAACGTACAGTCTGGGAAAATGTGCCATCCGGTATGAAACGTAGGTTGGGAAATTTTTAGGGTTCACAATTGAGAGCGTAGTAACCGGGAAATCGTATGAACCAAGGACGTATCAACAGGGTTCTTCTGTATGCAGCAACTCCTCATCAAGGTGCACCTCTGAGCCCTGGTGTAGTTTGATTCCAATAAGTGTTGTATCCTAGTATTTAGTTTTCACAATTCGAGGAAGGGACGATGGAAACATTGGGGAATTTGTCGTGGAAGTATTACCCAAGGCAGTGGATTCGCGGTACACCGTTACTAGAGCCTGCGTAAAAGTTTATTCCCCATTTTTTAAATAGGGGCTGGTGTGTCTCTGTTTCACTGCAGCTGCCAGTTCGGACACGCCGGAAGCAAGGTTGGCAGAGCCTTCTCCGCCAGCGGCCGATGAAAAAGGTGAACAACGGGAGTGCATTGGAGACATCGGCCTCCTGCCCCCGCCGTCGCCTTTCTTCGCGGCACCCGCATCACCCCCGGGCAGTGGGCACTCTAACATGGAACCTCCCGTCCCAAAACCGCACCTACTAACCATTCCACTCTGGCAGCCTGCACCAGAAGGTTCACTCACCACTCATGTTGGCCTTTGCACGTTTGCACTGCAGTGAAACATGCTTGCGTTGCTTTTTCGCGGGCATACGGGTGGGGAATCGACGCATGCTGCCCTCTGAGCATGCAACTTCTTGGTCCTTCATGCTGCCTTGATGCCTGTTTTGCAGTGGAATCCCACAATCGTGGAAGGGGTTGCACTGCTTTAACTAATGCTAGCTATTCTTCAGGCAATGAACCAATGTAGTCATTATGTTTTTGTAACCGTGAAACTGACGTTGCCCTTGGGAAGAGCCTAAAATAGTGGCCGCTGTAGAGCTTTTCTTTTGGTGATTTAAAAGAGAATGTAGGCAGTTGAGAAGACATGACATCTTAGACATATTGAGAGCCAGTACATACTTGGCAGAGCCAACCTTTGACAGTGTAAAGCTTGAAAAGCGGGAGACCAATTAGTGTTATATCAGGAGGGTTCTGCACTGTGCAACTGAGTGGCACTGTCTAATGAATCATCCTATGCAGGAAAAGATCCAGTTTCAATTTTGAAGGATCACGATTTTGTCTAGCCGCCGCAGTGGCTGAGGTGAAGGACGCGGGTTCGATTCCGGGCCACGGCTCTGGCTTTTCTAAAGGAGTCAAAAGGCGAAATTGCCCCTGTGGCGAGATTTTCGGCGCACGTTAAAGGGACAGACAGCCGATTTTTACGAGTATATTTTCTTTATTTGAACTGAAAGGGCATCACTTAAAACTACCCAAAACGAAATGACTTTTGAAATCACAGGTAGGTAGTGGTTCGGTTTGAAAAGGAAAAGAAATGGGCTGGGGATATAATTTTGAGCCCATCTGGGGGCTCACGGGCAATTTTTAGATCTACCAGCCATACATGTCCCGCCAAAAGGAATGCTCGCAACCATGACAGTGATCCGTGTGGCAACATACTTTTAACTGCACGTGAGATTAAAAGATGTATTGAAGAACTTCTCCCAGGCTAAAACAACAATAATGTGCAACCTTTCCTATTCCTTCATGCGGTTTTCGAATAATGCGTTGAAATCGACGGAATTGTTTGGACACGATTAGACACTACATGTCGCCACCTTTGAGACTTCAGAAATTTTAGTGCAAAATTAACATTATTTCTGCCCGTTTATTTAAAAATCCCTTGTGGTTACCCCAGTATATATAGAACTCTTGCTTTCATACGATATGGAGGACATGCACTCCACAAAAATTGGTTGCCTGTGCCTTTAAAGATCCCCAGTTAGTCAAAATTAATCCGGAGCCCTCCACTACAGCGTGCATCATAGCCTGTGTAGCTTTGCCGCATTAAACCTCATAATCAATTAAGCACGATTGTGTCTGTAAATGTGTACTGTCAAAACAGGACAGATGACGGGACACTTACTGTAAAGTTCCGGGAGAATGCCCTCCCCCGAAACATCACCCACCCCCCTTTAGGGCTGAAATATTCAATTTATTAAAGGACCCCAAAGACCGCCCACCCCCTAAAATGAATTGTGTTAGCGCCGATGAGTGGACAAAATAAACGCGAATCATCTACTCGTGTTTTGGTGCGGTCACTTATTTGCCCTTTCTGGACTTGACTCGAATGTTCGTTGATCTCGTATCTATTCTTGATATCTCCACAGTTGTGGTTGGTGGTGTGGCCACTCCTTTGTGGTTTTTCGCACCTGACTTGAAAGTTCGCCCATCTCGTATTTTTCACTTGATATCTCTGTACTTTTAGTGGGTGTTCTTTTTTAACTTTACGGCATGTAGGGGAGCAGAAAAAGAACAGTGCAAAAAACGTTTAACTAGCTATGATGATGTCAAAGACATCGCAAAATGTGGAAAATTTGATATAGGACGATTTTTTGGCGATTGGAATGTGGCAAGCTTTTGATGTACCCTCAAAAAATCAACTACCCCTCTGTTGAAACGACAGCAAGGGGGGAACACGAAGCTTTCCAAAATGAAGTGGAACACCGAACAAACCAACACAGAAGGCAGTACCTGCTTCTTATCGGGATGGATTATTGCGCTACAGTTGTGCTCTTTAATGCTTTACTAATATGGGCATTCCATGGCTTTCCCTAGCATTCAACCATCGTCGTTGTTAGATGGAGAGGTGCATTTTCTGTCTAATTTTGCACGTCCATGCACCCCTCCCCACATCCAAACTGCTTCGACCGTGCTGTCATGGCGCATTAAGATTCACATTGGCGTCATAACGTGAGGTATCCAAGTTCGATTCTGAGCACCACCGGAAGCGTCTTAATTTCTATTCACTTCTTCACTTCACCCATGATCATTATCATCATCATCATCAGATAAAGTTGGCTTTCCTGCAGTGCATTTTGGGTGGACCACAGAAAACAACAGTGAGTGGCTGAAAGCTTCACTTTAATGTCCAGTTATCATTGGATACACTGGCTTTTACTTGTGTGTTAAGGTCCCTTACTATGGGCAAGTACTAATTCGGAAAATTCGTCGTGGTTTAAAATTCATTTGCAACTCTTCTTTGTGCGACCACCAAGTACACAATTTCTGTTCACGCATTTTGCTCACGTTCACGTCCCTTTATAAAGTTACTGTGTGCTTACTAAATGGCTTGTTGAATGGCTGTAGCAGATGGAGTATGACTTGAAACAAACTCACAATGTTCAAAAGTTTTCAGACTTCCCTATTATACTAATAACTATAGCTAAATTGACTCATTTGCATGGCCTTTGTTGAGCATAGCTTAATTGAAGGTATGGTACAGGGTATTTGGCAAATTTTATAGACATGTAATTTCTGTTAGCAGGTTATGGAACACTGTAGTTCGAAAGCGAGGTTATGTTACAGTGCACTAGTTTATTTTTAAGATTCTAAAATGAAAAGGAAAGGAAAAAGGGAGAACTGCTATAATGCCTTTAGGGATAGCCGTCCGAGGCATTTTGTGATTTATTCAGCGGCAGCACTGTGATTGTTTCGAACCAAGCTTTGATAGTCCTATAGTATTCAAATAGCCTTTTGTTACTTGTATCAGTAAGAGTTCTCCCCAAAGAAATGCTTGGATGTTGCTCACAGGCAGTGCTCACATTTAAGTTTGTCCTCTTTAATTTCATCCAAGTGCTGTTTAGTTTTATCAGCCTCAATACATTTTTTAGAATTTTTTCACCCTACACAGCTTACCACAATATTCAGGACTTATTGACCTATTTTCTTCACTAGCTGTACTCTTAGAAATAGACAAATTTTTATTTTGTGCCAGGTTTTCTTACCCGATCAATCAGGTTCATGCTGCAAGACCCCAGTGCTCTCAATCCTACTTACATATTGTCATAGAGTCAAGGGTAAGGCAAGGTTTATGTACTGAACAAGCTTTATGGAAGCAAGCCTGCGCTCAAAAACTTAACTCCCAAGGAGGAGGCAGCAAAGAAGCAGTTTAACAAGTCGACATTAGCAGCTGACAGTCAGCAAACTGAATACCATGGCATTTAGCCTACCGACATTTATAGTTCACCGCCATAACTTCAAGAGGGATGCAGTCAGATCGGGAACATTCTCAGTCAAACCAATATGATCTAGGCAAGTGGGGAACCGAATACAATGCTTTCCTTTCAAACAGAGTAGGTGGTTACATCCTTAGGTTGGCAACAACAAGTGGGTGCTCCGGTCTGCAGACAGGGTAAATATAGCTGTTCATGGCAAGACATCGATAACAAAACATAAACAAAGCGTAAATAGAACATGCTTTGTGGCAATATCATGCCTTCAAGCATAAGAAAAGAAAAAAACTTCGCGTTCCTGTTGTGCTGGCATGTACACGATATCGCTCCACTCTACGATCAGCAGCCTTTCATTCCATTCCCCCCTGCCGTTTTCATTCCACATCAATCAGTCTGGCTACACAAAATAAACAAGCTATAATGCCAAGTAGGGTTATCTGCTGGTACAATATTTGTGGCTGTCACATTTGCTTTGCGCAAGCAGACAATCGCCTGTGGCTGCTTCTGTGGCCTTTTCAACATGATTTGTGTCGACTATATGTGCGATGCATTCCATTTCGTTCATAGTTTGACCTTGAACATCATTCTGTTTACCTCTTCTGGGTCCCTGTCTCATTCAGGAGCACATTAGAGCAACATTTGGTCCAACACCGCTATTTTATAATTGGTTATAAAAAATAAAACCACAACAGGCGTTAGCGTACTCTTCACGTCTTTAATGCCACACTGGCTGCATTGTTTGCTTGCTTGCTACCAACCGTTACAGGGTTGTTGCAGTGGCCTGTTGACAAAATCGCCAAAAAAAAAGGAGGCAGACATAATGTAGATCTGTGCAGCAGCACCTAGGCGGCAGCGCTGATTATAGCTGTAACCACCGTCACCTAGTGGAATGTAGAAGCATTAGTTCATTTTGTTGACAGCTGTTAAGATCCAGCCTTACTAAACAATTTTTGAAACAGTCATCTCTAACCAGTGACCTACAAAAAAAAATTTTATCACTAGAATCATTTCATCGTGCAAACAAATTAGTGAGAGAAACGCTTTTTTTTTTTAAATGTTAAACGAATTCATGTCATCTCATCTTATAATTCAGCCACATTTAAAACTCTTTTCGATGTCTCTTTAAGACTGCAGGCTGTACTGTTGGTTAGGATTTAAACTATTTCCTTCTTCCAAAAGTAGTTTCATAATAAGCGATGGCAGTCTGATACACGGATGCATTTTTGTCTTCTCTTGTCCTCGTAGATAATGAACCGAAGGAGTTCGACGAAGCATCTGCAGCCTACAAGAGGATGGTGTTCTCGCGAATCGACGCCACGTTTGACTCCATAGAGGACTCGGACTCCCTAGCCGTGGACAACTCGGCGTGCGTGTCCGACAGTGCTTCTTGGGAGTACACGATTCCTGAGCCACCTTCCCCGTTCCGAACGAGAGCTTGCGGCGAGTCTGAGTCGCAGGAAGCGTCGCCGGACGCAATCCAAGCCCAGACGAAGACGGAAGAGACAGAGCCAGAGCCAACCAGAAGCGACCTTTCGAGAGACGACAGTGGACTACCGGACGACTTGAGTAGCAGGGATGATGCTGCCAAAGTTACCACTGAGCTTAACAGTGACTCCTCCACTGATCAAGACAAGTCGAAATGCGAGGAGAACAGCGTGCGCATATCAGTCTCGACTGTAGCCGTTACAAGTTATGTCGAATTGTCCGTGCCTCAAGAAGAAACAGGCCAGCACCAGAGCAGCTCTGCAAAGGAGGAGGAGGCGAGGAAACCAGAAGATCAGTCTGAGGCTCACAGCGACAATCAGAGCTCGGAAACGCCAAGTGTATCGGTAGCGGCCGTGGAGAAGTCCCCGCTCTCACAGTCGAAGCTCCCTGACCCAGATCAGGAATCCGATGAAGACGCTGCAGTTGTTGCACATGAACCAATACCTCGCAGGGACAGCTTGCAGATCTATCGGCTCAAAGAGGTGAAGGTGTCGTCACAGCACACAGAATCGTTAGCTCCTGGGGAGCAGCAGGAGGAGCAGCACGCCGCTGAGCCTACCTTGGAAACCGGCACCCAGAAAGAGAACATTGTGGCACTGAGCTCTGCGCCTGAAGAAGAAGTAGTCATTCCAGTGGCTGCCGCCTGTCAGGAGCCTAAAAAGAGCCTGGCTAAAGCAGCAGTAGAAATAGCCACCTCAGAACAGCCCCACATGAGTTCCAGTAATTCAAACTTGTCAAAGGAAAAGCATCAAGCTTCTGAAGATTCTCAAGACACAGCACAAACGGAGGTGATAGACCGGAGGGAACTTGTGAAGATGAGCAGCTATCCCAGTGCATCAGAAGCGAGAGTAGAAGCGAGCAAGGTTGCACGAGGGGCATCAGGCAAAGACTCTCTGCAGGCTGAAGAGAGTGACACCGTTGTGCAACAAGAAATCAAAGTGACCCGCCGGCAACATGATGTCGAACGCACCCCCCGCCCCATTTCCTTTTCGATAGGGTCATATGGCTCGTACAAGACAGAGGTCGTGGATGTCGATAACATTTACAGCGGGGAGACCTTGAAGCCCAACTACGAGAGGTTTAAGAACATCAAAGTTGTGTCTCCCAGCAATGCTAAGAGCAGCACTCAGGCAGCGGCAGCTTCAAAGGTGCCAGCAGCTCCCGCAGTGGGTTCGGCAACCTCAACCCGAAGTGATGGGAAGCATTCACACAATGGGGAAACTACCATTACGGTTAAAATCGGCAGGCAGGAAACCAGTGAGCCAAAGTTGGAGCATGGCAGCAAGCAGTCGGTTTCTACCGTGGATCTTCGTCCAGGCCAGCACACTGTGTCACAGAGTAGCGAGGCAGGGCAGCTTCAGTTCGAAGAAGAGAAAGACAACCTCCTGAGTGAGTACACAAAGCTCCAAGAACAGTTTGTGGTTTGGCAGCAGCAGCTAGCATCGAACCAAAATATGCTCGAGGACAAAAAGATTGTACCGAGCACGGTGGCATTATCAACTTCCGAACTGCAGCAGTCACAAGTTCGTGGTGACAGTGCCGTCATTGGGGGCCAGCACAATGCTAGAGTTTCTACTTTGCCCCGAGCGAAGCCAGTCCGACCGCTAAGCCTCGTTGAGGAGCGTAGTCGAGCATTTAAGCAGCAGGGTTCCACAGAATGTGCCACGGCACCCGTTGTGGTAAACTTTGGAACGTGGAAGGATAAGAGGGAAGAGAGGAGTGTCGTGTCCACAACCACCACATTCAGTCGTCAAAGGTCAGTTGGCAGCTGTGAACTCACGGAGGAGAAAACGAGCAAGTGCAACGCAGACTCTACCAAGACAGCTCAGTCAAATGTCAAGCAGTACCCAAAGCCTGTGCCGAAAAAGCCCACTGGAATCTTGTACGCGGCGCCCACGGTGCGTGGGTTCTCTCAAGAGGCTATTGAGAAGCTGTCCCAAGAAGCCTCGCTCCAGCACAAGCCCGTGCAGCCACAGAAACAAGATGCTTCCGAGGGAGAGTCGAGAGTGCAGGCGTCAAAATTTTCCGAAAAAGCCAGGGTGGTGTCATCTGACCAGCATGCAACTTTTGAGCTATCCGCAAGCAGTCAGAGCAACGACCGCCGTTCTCTGCCGCCATACCTTCAGAGCGAGATTGTTCGCCTGGCCAAACAACCGAGTGCTACGTTGGAGCAACAGCAGGGCACCAGCAGTGAGCACACCGTCTGCAGCAACAACAAGCCAAGCATTGTGCAAGCCACGCTGAAGCCTGGCGTCACCGTTGAACCACTCGTGTCAGCACGGCCAGTTGTGAAGGTGAACGGACATGTTGGTGCATCGCAGCAGAGTCTGGACCATGGCACTGCGCAGTCCGAGCGGGGAGCGGCCCATTCGAAGCGGCCGACATCCGAGTGTGATGGACCCCGCAAACCTTTGACTGCAACCAGGTCCCAGGATGCAGCCAAGAATGCACAAATGTCTTCCATTGGCACCAGAGATATCCTCATGGACGAGATCCGCAACTTCGGAGGCAAGGGATCCCTCAGGAAGGTGAGTGTCCCTCTCTGGTCATCAGCAAAGCTGTGGGCGAGGGAAGGAAAAGGTGCTAAGCTGAATGTAAACTTCCGAGGATAAATTGTCAGCTGCTTTGAAGTGAGTGCCTGTAGTAATAGAGGCAGTACCATATTTACACGATTGTAGGTTGGCCCATTTCTTCAAATTTGAAATTCTGAAGTTGGGGGGATGATCTGCGATCAAAACTGAAACTTGGACCACCGGCGATAGCGAGCCAAACAAGAAATCGGGGTTGCAATAGTGTTGCATATTGAATTACCGTATTTACTCGCATAATGAACCCACTTTTTTTCTAGAAAATTCGGCATGAATTTGGGGGAGGGTTCATTATGCGGGAAAAAAATTGCAAGAGATTTTTAAAAGTTGAAATTTCATACAGTAAAGTTGCTAAGAGAAGCGCTGTCAGAGCCTTACCATTTTTGTAAAAACACGTAGGTAATTATGTAATCAAATTTCTTTTTTATTCCGAACATGCTAGTCATGGAGCTGTCCTCACTGAAGTCGCTTGCGGCCTCACATTCGTTGTCGGCTCACAGCGCACCGTCTTCCGTGCCGTCAAGGCATACCAAAATATATTTTCCGACACCGGGAAACTTCCTGTCTTTGGGCCCGCGAAACATATGGGAATCCCTGTTTGCCCAAAAACCTCTCGTTTTCACACGTAGCGTACACGCACTGGATCAACGTGGAAGTGCCGCCCGGCTGCGCGGTTTCCATGTGCATCAACGCATGCTCCACCACTTTCAGTTTAAAACCGGCTGTGTAGCTCATGTACTGGACCATTGCACGGCGCGCACCAGGAGCACAAAAAAAGGTCGCAACACAGCCGAACAACAAAACCACGGAGCGAAATGGCGACGTCGTGAACAGCAAGAACACAGTAGTGTGGAGTACGTTTAGTGCTTTGTTCGCACGCCGCCAAAACCAGCTAGAACAGCAAAAAGCCGGGAAAGAGTGCGGAGTACGTTTTGTGCTTTGTTCGCACGCCGCAACGTTTTTATGGCGCAAGGTTTGTTTCGCGTTCAGCAGGTGGCGCTTTGCAAATGCTCAATTTTTAAATTGTGAGCCACGCCATTTGCGCTCACGTCTCCGGCTACTGTTGAGATTTCTTTTTGTTGGAATGCGTTTTTAGCATTTCTGCGCGTACTGTAGCATGGTATCAAGTTACTGCGATCATCTACGGCATCAGCAACCATGCTGAGATAGAAACATATTCCCGCTATTTTTTTATTCAATGTGACAAAAAAAAGTAAATTCTCAAGAAGAAAAGTGGGGGGAGGGTTCATTACGCGAGTGGGTTCATTACGCGAGTAAATACGGTATTTCGAATGCTTGTTCACAACGTTTTTTTTTCTGCTCTTACTGGGCTCATGGTAACACATGTGGAATCTTCCGTTGGCCATTTTGGGGCGCTCTCACAAGATGTCGTGTTGAACACGACGCTGCCCAAAACTACAAACTGAAGATTCTAATGGCAATGTTGTGCGCAGATCTTGTAGGGAGCCCCTTTTAAAAATGCTGGCAGTGACCCAGGGCATGGAACTCGGAGTTACTTATCGAGTTACCAGAGCGCAGACAGCTCTCACAGCAGCATTACAGTTAGCTCTCATAGCGACAGCAGCAGTACTAGGGAAGACAGTAGTGAGGGTGAGCTGTAGGTCAGGTGGCCAGTATGTTTTCTTTGTGGTATATGCTTGTGTGTTCTGTCTTTAATTTTTTCTACGTGCGATGGGGGGGTCGACATACATTAGAGTCGACCTACAACTGCATAAACACAGTAGTTGTACAGTGTACACAATACATAACATAACCGCTAACATTGCAGGAACAGATATAAAGGCGAAACAAGCACTGGGCTTGAATTGTTTGAGTGAGTGACAAGGAATGGTTGAAATGTAGGTTGTACAGGTAGCTTGGTTTGTGCATGTTTTGGTTGTATGCAGTGCAGTATCGCTGATAGTGTGGTTTATTGCTGAGTGCATTATAAGCAGCCCACTGTGTAATAGTAGAGTAGTAGTAGTAGTCGTAATAGTCATAGTAGTAGTAGTAGCAGTAGCAGCATCATGGTTTTGCCCAGTTATAATTCAAGATGCTGATAGCATACTTCGTTATACTTGGCAGTCATCCTGCTTGACAAAGAAAAGAACAAGAACAGGAGACAAAACCACATGTGCATAGGATGTACAAAAATGGACCTAACTTTACTGCGCTGTTGCGAATGCTTCAGAGTATGCACACAGATTTTTTTGAGTCAGCTCTCCTTATGCTCGCACACCAAATAACAAAATGCAGGAAAAACAATTTTATGCCATGCAGAAAGTAGACAGCTGCTGCACAGTATTACCCCAGCAACTCCTCTTTTGCTTTCTATCAAGACAGGAGGCCATGGGAATGGAGCATGCATAAATGGGGGAAGAAGTAAAAAACAAAAACAACAAAACAAGAAACTACAAATTCCAGAGCAAGGAATTTGTTCAAATTACAAGAATGAAACTTCTGGTTCTTTTTTCACCCGTGAAATTGCAAAATGGCTGATTGTTGAGATGAGAGCATACATTGTAGCCACATATGGTTGGAGCATAGCTTGCGACACGAAGATAGTCACGTGTAGTCATTATTTGAGTACAGACAGAATTAGTGGCCTCGTCTGTGTTCCGACATTAATCTTTGCTTCTGAACCAAGTTCACCCAGTATCCTGAATCGCGTAGAAGCACTTAATTTAATGAAACTAAGTGCTACTCACACTTACAGTTATCCTAATCAAGGGCAGACTTTCACGAGCTGCATTCTGGGCATGGCGTAAGGTATGCTTTTAGGTGAGGACACAGCTTGCAAAAGAAAAGTTGAACCGTTGTTCTAATAAGTTGCCGAACAAACGCCACTGGAACCGTTGACTGCAGCGCCCTTCAGCGCGAGAGAAATGAAGCTACCCAAGCGCCAGCCGCTCGTAGGGGCTCGGATCTTTTTGACTCCTCGTCAGGCCTTCTCGGCAGCTTTCGTAACCGGTCATCTGCTTGCCGCGTTTTGCCCGATTCCGCCGGGCAACGAAGCAGACGATAATTTGGAGAAAGCCGTGTGAAAGCATTTGTGCTTGCCACAGTGTTTCAACGTACTCTGGGCAGGTGTTCTGCATTGCTAACAATCAAAGGAAGATATAAGACACTAAATCAAGGTGAATGTGTGCAGCAGTAGCCATTGAACACTAACGCAAGTGAGATTCCATGCTTCGGCAATGAAAAAATGGGGTGCAAATGCTTTACAAAGTACTGAAGTGCCAGTACGCGCAGCTGGCAAAACAACGAAACATCATTTAACGTTCCCTGCGATCCTAAACGAATGAGGGCGTGCTCTGCAGCAATCTCCCACAGACAATGATGCTACTTGCAGTCGGCATTGCTCTGCGAGTGCATTTGTACGGAACGGTACCTTTCGGAGCTTCGAGGGGAAAGACTACTCAACGTCAAAGAGGTGCGTGCTCGCTAACTATGCAGTGCTGTTGATTTTACCATTAGCTACAGCACCCCAGCTACTCAGTACCAGCAGTGGCAATAAGGAAGTGTCCACTGCTGGAACAGTGCCCCGAAATACAAGGAAGGCAGCTGAATTGCCGGAATGGATTAAACTAGTGGCGAGTATGCTGATGTTTCTTAATCGCAAATGACATTGTACAACTTGGGTAAGTTTACGCATGAATCAGAGGACACGAAACGATGTTGTCTAAGTCACTGGCGATGCCCAATGATCAGAGGAGCTTCGGCACGGGTCTAAATGAACTTAGGATGGCTGCACTCTCACAGCTGTTTTTAACAATACGGTAAAATCACGGGGTATGCTATGTTCAGACTACCGACGCAAAACCCATATTGTGATCTATGAACGTAAAAAAACGGCGTGTCACACAGTTCAGTTGGCTGATGTGCAAAATGATGTCATTCTTTAAAGTTGCTACGACTGTGGTGGCAACAGTCTGAACCTGGCCTTAAGCTCGCGTTGTGTGAGCTCACACGGTGTGCTCACACAAGCAATGTTGCTTTACATGCATGCCACGAGTTCCTGCAAACTGCCTTGCTTTGGACAGTCGTTGGTGAAGCCACGTGGGAGTTGTGCCACCAGATGACCTTTCGATCGCAGGTCTGCGCGCGTCGCTACCAACTTTATTTGACAGCTTTTTGAGCCGCTGTGTCCACACCTAGAAGTATATCTTGCACCATGATTCTGGTTGACTGTGCATCTGAATGGCATTCTCGTTTTTGCTGAAAATTTGCGCACTTTATGCTTCGATGCAGTTTAGTCCCATAGGGAGCACTGCTAGCTTACCGCTTGCATTGACACTTTGCTTCCTGTACTTCCTCATGCAGGTCTCCACGGAGCCTGCCTGGCAGCTGAATGTGTGCGGGCTGCGGTCAGCGTGAAGGCCTCACTCCACGCACTCTCCCAAGTACCTAACACCACCCAGTAGTCCCAGCTCGCCCTTCCTGGGACAGCGTTACCCGCAACAAGACTCGACTAGCTAGCATCTGCACGGCAGCTTTTCTTCTCCGGGTGCCTTCGCCGTCGAGTGCATTCAGTCACGGACCTTTGTTGTTGTGCACGCTTGCTCGATCGCAGCCGGCTTTCTTGCGTGCCTTGATATACACATGCGGGTCAAATCCTCGTGCACCGTTGTTGGCATTGCACCTACTTCTTACATTCTCGGCAGCATGCCGCTCCAGAGTTCTCTATTATATAGTCAGGCATTGTTGAAGTCCCCTTGTTCACAGCTGGCACTGCGAGTTTGTGTTTCACATCGCCTTTCATAGTGTGTTCTTGGGGAAGAGATATATATATATATACACATATATATATAGGAGCGTCCACCTCAGCGGGGCTGAGAAGCGGAGCCTCTCCACGTTGTATTTTTAGCAGCTGGAAAGCCAAGCATTGTGTGGCCAGCTAGCGTGCGGTGCTAGATCAGAGGCAGCGTATCGTAGAGTCACTGTGCCATTGTTGCGAGCTCTGTGGCTTCTCGCTATTCGAGCATTTCGTGTAAATATCTGAGCTAACTTTGGGAAGAAATGCTGATAGCTAGCCGCGCACTTTTTAACTCGCTGGATTATCGTACGCATATCACTGTTACCGTGTTATCGGCACCTTGTTGCGGGCACGATATGCAGCGTTTTCGCATTGTGCAGGTTTGTCGTGATTTTTTTTTAGTCCGAGAGTCGGAAGTACTTTGATTAATTCTGAATTGCAGCAGTTGGCTGTGGCAGCAACACTTTTTTTCCTCCGAGTTCTCGGGCAAATTTGAATTGTGAGCAAAAGCATGCACTTGACTAAGCTGCATTCTGTGCGTGGAACAAGGTGTGATAGATGGTGTCGCAAACATTGCAAAACGGCATGTATGGAGCAGTGGGAACAGGAAGCAAGGGCTTTTTGCCGAGTGACACTTTTGGTTCGCTGGGCGATTGCTTGCGCTGTACCTGTGTGTAGCCTATAGTGAGATTCTAATACCCAATGGTGGCACGCCTTGGCACATGCGAGATTTCCCGTGTACATAGACTAGTTTTATATCGTGAGCTAGGCAGCTCGCTCGCCTGCGCCCCCTTTCAACAAGAGTGGCAAGGCTTGCCCACTGGCTGAAAGAAACAAAGGCTTCAGGTTCCTTTTTTATTTTAATGCAGGGCTTGTTACTGACACTGACATCTGTATTGCTCAAGATACCTGTGTAGCCCAGATGATTTTATACCCCAGAAGTCGTGT
Source organism: Haemaphysalis longicornis (assembly GCF_048455015.1). NCBI lineage: Eukaryota > Metazoa > Arthropoda > Arachnida > Ixodida > Ixodidae > Haemaphysalis > Haemaphysalis longicornis. The sequence goes on along the minus strand of NW_027526295.1, from coordinate 245,598,030 downwards.
AGGAGACACGATGGCTAACATGTTGTAGAAATCCCAGATCCGGTGTTATGATTTGCGCAGGTTGTAAGCATCCCTAGGTGTCGGCGAACAGTTGCAGAAAAGACCTGATTAGATGTCCAGCGGTCACCGATTCTTTTTTTTTTTCTGCTGGGATGTTTTGGCAGTGTACAGTATTTATGTTTGAGAATCGTGCTGTACATGCGTGACCGTATGTGCCGGTTGATGGTTCGTTGAAGGAATTAAACACGGTTAACACAAACACTTCAGCCTGCTTGTCTCTGTGTGTGTGTAGATTTTGTGTCCACAGGCGAAATTTTTGTGTTGCGCTCTTTTTCGCTGCTCTTGGTACTTACTGGCCTAGTAATTAGAGAATGGTACTGGCCAAATTGCAGCAAAAATACCTATGCACAGCCTCTTTTTATACGTGTCATTGTCAGTATCGACAAAATCGGCCCCTGGTTGGCCACGCCGCCATGATGCAACCTTCGTGACATCACTATGGTCGATGTCATGCGGCTTTTGTGTCATGTGATGTCAGTCTTACGCAGAGCGTTGCATGGCTAGTGGAGCTGTGAAGCGGCATAGGTAGCTCCAGCTAAAGCTCTTTACCACGGGACAAAATGTAGCTGTTGGCGAAAACAAAGTTGCACATGCAGGAAAACAGGTGATAACGTGGATGGAAGTTGTGCTATTAATCTTCAGTCATGCTGCTAGTGAAAGCAGTAATCAAATATTCATCGTGATGGTAAGCCTTACCTTTTCTAGGTGGGGAGACCCTGCTGCTCTGAACTCTTTGTAGCCACTGCCGTAAGTGCTTCTCTCGCTACTGGCGCGAGTAGTCGGGCACTGCCCACGTTGCGTGCCTTGCTGGCATACTGCTGACAAAGCCCCGCAATATGTGTGCGGCCTGACGTGGGTGGTTTGGTGCCAGGCCTTTATCACGTTGTGCTGCCAAAATGAGCTTTGTTCTTGGATTTCATGTGCATGCCAACTAAAATTGATTTATAGTATGGTATACTGAACAGTTACAGTTTAAACGTCCCGGGAGGTACAGAGAAAACTTTTTGCATAGTTATCTCATCTCTAAAATTTTGTGTCAGTACTTTTATAAAGAATGCTATGCTAGCCCTTCCCAGTCGTGATGACGCGAGCAAATTGGGCTCACTCAGAATAAATTGCTCTCATAAACTAGCTTACTTGAGTCAAATGCAAATTTCTAAATAAGGATGAGTGTTGGCTTTGATCAGGGGTGCACAACATGTACCTTTCTGAACGTTTTGTGCGGTCTGTGGGCTGGCTTCAAAATCGCTTCTGTGATTGCTACTTGAGAGACAGGAAAGGTTTGGTGTCCAGGGTAACACCAACCCAACCCGTAAAAATCATGGCAAAAGTGCCTGTTCTTCAGCAGGATCGTTGCATTTGACAGAAAAAAGATGAAGCCGTCTGTCTTCCATGTCACCCCGCTTCAGCAGTTGTCAAACAGGGCCATCACTGTATGCGTTACCACAAAAGACGCAGTGCACTGAACTGCTCAAATGTGTAATAAAGTAGTCAACAGCTGTAACTCACTTGCAATGGGTTTTATACCATTTGCTGTTTTGTGTCCCAGATGAAGAGAAATAGTAGCACTTCTCTCCTTCATGTGGAGGAGGCAAATCTTAAATGTGGAGGCAATTTTTCTTGAGTGCTGTTGCAGCCCTCGCAGCAGCCTGCACACAGATCTGGCCACAGGGCTAGCATGCATCTTTGCATCTTTTTAGTCAAGATGCTCATATTACACCACATTTACATTGTCTCGTCTTTTATAGTCTCTTCCTTGTTCCCTGGGCCCCTCACATTAATTCCTTGGCGAGTGCACTGGCTGACCACCAGACTGCAACTGCCTGCTGTTTGTGCTGTAACTCTGAAACTACTTGGAATACTTATAGGTTGTATTTACTGGCGAGGCATGCATGCAGGCAACCATGTGAGTCTGCCGTCACTGGTTACGTCAGTCTCCACGGGATGGCGGTACTTGTCCGTGCTAAGCCATGATGTGTGTATGATGTTCCAAACTCTACCCCACCGAACGTAAAGTAATGCCTCGACTTCAATGTGAATGCGATTAATAACATCTCTGCTAGCACCACCATTGAGAATCGGGTTGAAACGGAGCAGACAACGAACGCCAGCGTTTTTTTTTTTCTGTGGCTTGCGGGCGCAGTGCCACAGGCCGCGCCATGTCCGTGGCGCATCGGCCATGTCTGTGGCCGTTTCCAGTGTTGCCAAGCGAAGAAGTTGACAGCTAAACTTTTTAGTGAATACCATCTACAGTCAGATATGCTGCCTCAGCATTATCCAACAGAGTAAACTTTGGCACAAAAAGCAATTTGCTTGCTTTCCTGCACCTGAGAGTGCAGTTGCGGTAGCAAATATGCCAATAATATTCACACACCTCACACCTTGAGAAATCAAAAGAATTTGAGCAAAACTCGCAAAAGTTGTTTGGCCATATTCATAATAACAAAAAAAGAGAGGGCACTTGGAGAAACAACAATCTCCTTTTCGTAGAGCTAAAAGGATTCAGTTTCCAGTCCTTTTTTCTTAGTTCATAAGGGAGTGTGTTAGTATTGCATTTGAACAACTGTGCACGGGCAAGACATGAAAATGATGATCATGAAATATGATGTTCTGTAGGTTTATACATGCATTAGTGATGCCGCTAAGTTGCTTGTTTTCAGCCATTAGTTGAATAAAGCTTCGAATTAATGCAAGCAGTGGAAGAGCTATCTCTGATGTAGTTGAGAATCTTGTGCTTCTGAGGATGAAGCCTTGGGCATAGAGGCTGGTGCAACCCATTCCACAACAGGCGAAACAATGATGGCTCTGGTACTTATGCGTACGGTACCATCCAGCCGACACAGTATATCACACCATAGTGCACCAGAAAGAGGCCAAATCTCAGTCGTTGGAATATTATTTTATATCAGGAAGTCGAACACGTACCAAATTTTGAAGATGAGCAGTCGTAAGGCAACCAGCAATGCCCCTGTGATAATTGTAATATCTTTATTCAGCACCTTGAGCAGCACCTTTTCATCCATAAACAGTCTATCCTTGCTCAAGGCTGAAACTGCAATGGGGAAACGTCGCATATTTTCCCCTGCTAGTACTAATAAAAGTTAATAATAAATAATAGTAAAAATGAAAAAGAGCCCGTTAGAAATGTTCTAAAGCAAAGTTTTACTAATCTCGTCGAGCGGTTTCGCCGTTAGGGTAAACTGTACCTTCATTTGACCGCAGCTGCGCCGCCGCACCTTTGGCAACACATCACGTGACTCGCGGGGCCGAGCACCGCCAAGGCGGCCAAGGGCCGCGTTCGCCTCTCTTGCCGCCACTGCCGGCTAGAGATGGGCAAAACGGCTCACTTCAGTGAGCGGCTCAGAACGGCTCAGTTCACTGAAGTGAACCGGTTCATTTGAACGGTTCAGCGGTTCATTTAGGTTTGTAACCTGTGTTAAGCATCCATAATCTAAATTATTACTCAATTGTTATTTAGTCATTTATTTTGTAACAACATCCGCTGTATTTGTGCTGAAAAGAATTGGCCTCACCATCATTACAAAGGTTTTTATGTGCCAGTGGTATTTCAGAATCACTCTCGGTCGATATATAAAGAAGAAAATGCAACTTTTTGTCAACTTTATAACCTCACAAATATGATCTCTACTAGTGAGCTGTGACGCCACAAAAAATGATTCTGGACATAATACAAGAAACTAATTTTAATATTGTGGTGGTGAACAACACTTCGTTCAGTTTATTCGAAGCGAGGTCGACGGGTCCGCTTTCTGGCAGCGATAATAGATGACGCGAAAGTTGCACACAAGAACCCGCTGGGTCGGCCGATACGCCTCTAATAACTCTACCGGAACGTGCTGACACGACTCCTTCAGAGCCATGCTCAGCAGGATTCCGTAATCGAGCGAGCAGCCGCTGAACGTCGGTTCTTAGGAGAGCCGCTCTGCCAAAGAACCGCCGGGAGCTGATAATCGGCGCGGAACTGAGCGGTTAAGAAGATGCGGCTCGTTCCTGACTCGGACAACAGCTACACGCACAAATGTAACTGTAGTGATTCTAGTGAATTATATGGTCACAGGAGTTTATTTTCCTATTACTTTGAAAATACAGACGCAGTTCGTTCACTGCTGCCATTGCGGCCTCCCGATCTGTCATTCACCGCCGCCGCCACCGCGGTTCCCAAATGGCGCCTCAGAAGATCCGCTTCGCGAAGAGCGGCTCTCGAAAAGAGCGGGAGCCGTTCTTCGGTTCTTCGGTTCAGTAACTGAGCGGAAAGAGCCGGAAGAGCCGATGAACGGGTCAAAACTGCATCCGGTTCTCCTGGCTCGAATTGTCTGCTCCCACGACAGGGGGCGCGCTGGAGGAATTTGAAAAATTAGCCCCAGCCGGCCCGGCAGTACAGTTGCTTTCCCGCGCCGATAACAGATGGCGCAGAGCGACGGCTCATTTGACCCGGGTCTTCGGTTCTTTCGCTCAGTAACTGAGCGGATCCGCTCACCGGAAGAGCCGATGAACGGGTCAAAACTGCATCCGGTTCTCCTGGCTCGAATTGTCTGCTCCCACGACAGGGGGCGCTGGAGAAATTTGGAAAATTAGCCCCAGCTGGCCCGGCAGTGGAGTTGCTTTCTCGCGCCGGCAATAGCTGGCGCGAGAGAGCATTGACCCGGCTTTTAGGCTCCGTTGGCTCTTTCTCCATGGTTTGCAGTGCTGTGGCTCGCCCCGTTCGACACTGATCACTGAGGGGGCGAGAAGGGTCTCCCTCTCTCCAAAAGAACCGCCGCTCACTTTTACTGAGCCACGGCTCACTCGTTCTTCAAAAAGAGCGGCTCAAAAGAACCGGATCACTCCTGAGCGACGCATCCTGCCGGCTTGTTGCATGTGCTCTCCGCAGCTGGTTCGCGCGCCTGACCACATGACTCGTTGCGTGCATGCGAGCTTGGCCATCAATTAATGGGAGCGAGGCCGGGCCATCTTCTCTGAGCATTGCGTGGGAGCTGGAAGCTTTGAGCCGTAGTCGGCAAGCGGCGCTGAACACGCCGCGGATATCGCCTACGAGCCGTTCGGCTCGGAAAACGCGGAAAGCGGGACCACAAGCATAGACAAAGGCAGGCTTTGGGCGAGTAGTATAATAATTATAGCTAAATCAAAGGTTAACCAAGTGAAACCAAGGCTTAAAACTGGCTAAGCCAAGCTTTCGCTTTGCATATGCGGGGTTAGCTGAGCCAGAGCCACCTAGATTGAGCTAAGCCGCAGCCATTTTTTTTTTCTCTGCTAAAACACACAAAGCGGGTGCCCTCGCCCGCACTCCTCCAGGAGGCGCGCTCACTGTTACAATGGAAGAATTTTCGCCCTGGCGAGACTAGCGAGACCGAAGAGTGCGCTCAAGCAACAAAATGTCTACCGGGCGCGCCAACATGTCCGCTGTCATGAAATGCGTTGACAAATCTATGAGAACACATTTATGGTGCGTGCAGTGTAGATGTGGCGTTACTGTGCGGACTGCATGCGGCTGCGTGCTCATAAAACTGCTCTATCTCGGGAGCACCGTTGTGTATGTACGCCCTCAAACCAGTGGTGCCAACTCTGCTCAATAAAAGTTTTCATCATCACCCACAAAAGAATTTACGCTTCGTGTGTTTGAGAGAGCGTTCTTGTTTTGGCGTGTGTGACCACGCGGTTTAAAAATAGCTTGGTGTCGATACTGGCAACTGAAAGGGACGTTGTTTATTCGTAGTGTCACGTGCTCGCACCTATAATTGTCGGTCGTATAATCCCACCCGTGTTATCTGTGGTTGTCATTCCGCACCACGTCGCGTGATTGCCTCGCAATGATTGATGTGAAAGCTTTCAACTGCAAGTAAGGTGAGTTGGCTGCGTGAACGTGCATTTTCTTCCAACATACTTTGACGTTTTGGTTTCGAGCGATTTCAAATTTCCCACTCGAGCCTCAGCGTGAGCCACGGTGGCAGCGTGTAGCTGTAGCAATTAACGCGCTGCGCAAACACCGCGTCCACCGCTGACTAGATGGGGCCCACAAAAGTGAAATACAGGTTTGTAGGACACTACAGCTTTGCACTATATAAAGCCGGCTTCAGCGCATGTAGCGGCTATCGGCTGTGATGGGTTTCATTGTGATTCAGAAAAAAATTCAGGGGAGCTTGCACTCACGCGCAAGACTTGAATGGCGATGTGGATGAGCATTGCCGGACACACAGTTAAGTTTCAGTATCATTGTTTATTTGCATATATATATATATATATATATATATATATATATATATATATATATATATATATATATATATATATATATATATATATATATATATATATATATATATATATATATATATATATATATATAGTTGCGGTGCTAACGTAATCGTCGTCATATGCATCGAAGAGGCTGTCGTCCTCGCGGCGAGTGGTGGATGCAAAGTAACCCTCAGCAAATTGTAGACTTCCACCAGCCCAACTGGCGAAGCTTGTACTAAGTCGCGCAAGGCTTGAACCATAGCGAAGCTGCAGGATTTCTTTCCACGTGAGTACTGAAGGACACATCACCGCATTCGTACTATAGTGTGAAATTGTTGCTTTGCACTGTGCATCGATATCGTCGTGTTCCTCGATCATGCCAAGCATTACATGTGTGGTAGCCCTTGACGACAGCGCTGGAGATTTTTATTTTTGTTGCTGAAACCGCGGCGCGAGCCGGACACTCGGTGGTCACCGCGAAGCACGCGCTCACGGGCGCTCGGCATTTTCTCACTCCTCGTGGTTTTTGCTTTTTTTTTTTTTTTTTTTTGCGAACGCCACTGCGCGTGCCGGGAACGCCCGCCGGTCGTTGCGAAGCAAACGCTCACGTGCGCTCGGCATTTTCTAGGTATTTTTCTCCTGCAACGGCGAACTTACGGCTTGTACAAGCGCTCCCTGTTAATAATAATAATAATAAAGCGCGCGGGCATGCGCAAAGGCACACGGAAAAGCGGGTTGAGTCCCGCGTGCAACGCGCACGTTTTCGCCCTCCAGCCTCTTTTGTTCCTCTTTCTCCGCAGAGCAGCGCAGCAGTCACCAGTGACCTAGCGCTACTGAGGCTGCACGTCTGACTTCCACGAGCCGCTACCGCGCCACCGGTTCTGCAGGGCGCAGGAAAGCCCGCTTTCAGTACTGCGCACAGAACGTTGTTTTTAACAAGTACTGACACGAACTTTTCGCGTTACGTTTTTTTCGCTGCTGTGGGTTCCTATTAGCCCACTAATCATAGAATGGCGCATTAGACGGTCGATCGCAGCGTAAACAATCATTTACGGCATCGTTTATTCGTGTCAATTTCGGTTTCTACAAAACGAACGCCAAGCGGCCGCCATGACAGAAGGTATCACTGGATGTCACCATTCTTGTCGCACCGCGGCCGGTCTAGACCAAAGCCACCAAGTGGCTTTGTCTGGACACGCGCGAGCGAGCGCATGCGCTCGCCCAGACCGGTCGAGGTCTTCACCACGGTCTTCACCATCCCCGCACGCCCGGGCAGCATGACGTCAGTCCCAAAACCATGACGCGTACACATGGTGTAGCTGCGCGCGCCAACCATAGCCAGCACGTCGTCTTTATCACCCCTTTCTCCTCTAATCTTTATATCCCCCTCCCCACCGCACTGGGTTGTATGCAGGTGAGCCCCCGGTTGGGCTCAATAATATCCCCAGTGCACTTTCTTTTCCTTTTCACCCGAACCCCCTAAGAAGAACGACTACGTCACGGGAGCCCCGACGTTGGAAGTTCGGGGCAAGTAGCAGATGGTGTCATGCTGGCCCGCTCTGGGCTTTCTCGTGCGGGCAGAGATTAAAATGGATTTTAAAATATGTTATACTGAACGGCTACTGTTGGAACTTGCTGGGAGATATCTCCTCGTAAAAAGGAAGCATTTTACATAGCTATCTCAGCTTTGAAATTTTATGTCAGTATTCCATTAAGCTCTTGGCTGCGCCGTCCACACGCATAAAAAAAAACACAAGAAAATTCCGGGCGCACGTACCCACGTGGGGGATTGTCCAAGAATCGGGTGTAGGGAGGACTAATGTGCCAGCTACACAAAACTGTAAATTAGAAACTAACAGCGTCCCTGATAAACACGCACCGATGTTGCACCCGAAACCGGCGCGGTGCACAGTGCCCCAAGACGATGCGTACCGGCACGGAACGTTGATCGTGGACAAGCGGAGCTCTTCTACCCAAGCGCCAGCTCTTAAGCTAAGAAAGCAACTCACAAAAACGTTCACAAGTGGCAATACAGCACTGTATTGAGACACAACGCTATTAGAAAGTAATATTTATTGAAGGCCAATGATTATATGTACGCACAACCCATATCCGTCACACATGCGCGACAACGTACTTCCACCGCTTCCACTATACAGCTACATACAAGCTGCCACTAATCTTCGTTTGAGCCACGGAGGAATGGTTTGAGCCATAATGCGAGTACCTGTTTTGTTCCGCCCTTCCGCTACAGCAAAGCAAGTAGGCCTTCATGGTGTGAAAGAGAGTTTGACATCCACCTGCATGCAGCCATACGGCTACAAAGGAAAGCTATATAGCTTTCCTTTGTAGCCGTATGGCTGCATTCAGGTGGATGTCAAACTCTCTTTCGCAGAAACTTACTCCACCCTGGGGATTTCCCCGAAATCTGGTCGATTAAGGCCTTCATGGTCTTGGCTGTCTAGTACCAGTTCATCATAATTCAGTCGAACGAAACGAATGCCAATCCCCAACTGGCTGGCAATGCATGCAGCCTTCTTTGAAGTACACGAAGTTCGCGTTCTCATTTAGAATCTCTGGCCGTTTTTACCGCCCGTTCGGAGCCTGTTGCATCGTTGCCCGATGAATTCGCAAGCAAGACATCCTTGTCAGCAACTTCCGCCTTGATACGAGTGCGTCGATGTGCCCCTCGCTGCAGCAGACGGCGCAGGAAGCCGCTTCCCCGGCGTCGTTCGCGATGTATCTTGGAATTGCACGACGCCACCCCGTCGACTCCCTCGGTGCGCGGCGGTGCAACCGAAAATTGCCCTGCGATGGTGTGCCCCGGTTTATCGAGGACAGACGGTGCACACCGGTGCGGTTTATCGAGGATGAGAAGGCGCACCGGTGCGCCCCGGTGTCGTATATAGTCACAATCCAGGCTTGCGCGTGTGCTTGTGACACGTGAGGGGCTCGCAAAAAGGAAATAAAAAAAATGGCTGGCGATTACGATACTCCCTAATGCGATATTCGGGTGCAGCTGTTTAGCTGTTTTGATCGTGCAAAGTATGTTGAGGCAAAGAATTTCAGACGGACATATCTGTATGGTTACAGAAAACTTGTATTTGCGGTGGCTGACGAAGCACATGCACCGGTTGCCTCGCTCATTGTTGAGCACTCACTCGGGGTTCTGGCGTCGGCGGTGCGGAACCTCCGCTCTGGCAGCTCATTTAGCTGCAGCGGCTGACGAGGCGCACGACCGGTTGCCTCACACGCAGTTCAGCACTCACTCCTGATGGCTGCAGTGCGCTGGGGCAGCCCTCACTCTTGGGTTCTCTCGACGGCCGCGGCGCGAAGTGCGTCTCATGAAGGGACCGCCAACTGCGTCTTAGGAAGTGAACGCACATCATCGTCACGCGCACGCCCCCCCTTCCCCCCCCCCCAAACGTTTTCGCCAAGCATCGCGCATTCAAGCGTCTCGTGCGTCGTGCGGGCACAGCATACTGCCCCCCCCCTCTCCCCTCCCGCACACGTTCGGAAAAGCGTCTCGCGCCGCCACGGCGAACCGCCCTACCCTCCCGATTTCGCGACAGTCTCATCCTTTGCTTTCTTTCGCTTTTGGGTCTTGCCCTCGTTCGCTCGGTTACAACGACGACGCGACGCCGCAGTTCAGGAACGGGCGCCAAAAGGCTGCGTCCTGAAATACCAAGTGCACGCGCCCGTCAGCGATTTAACAAACAGCGTCGCCGGCAAAACGACTGTTTTCTGCTCCTGCCGTCACTCACTCGGCGTTGCTAGGGGCAACCACACGAGCTCATAAAACTCAGACCCGCGGCGGCGGCGGCGGCAGAAGTTTCTCCGACTCCGGGATGGGGCGACCAAAGAAGATCCGGACGCCTGGAGAAGAGGCGGCTTATCAAGAAGCGCGCCGCTCTGCCAGGCGAGAATGCAATCGTCCAGAAGAACAAGAAGTTCAGGTCTTCAATGGCGAGGGAGCGCTCGACGACGACTTTGCGGCGGTGGACGATGAAGTATACGAATTCTGAAGTGGGCACTACAAATAAAGCACTTAGGTGCTTTACTTAGCGTTTGATTTGGTTTTCTGCTGACGAGTGCCATATATATATACAGGGGGAATGGTTCTCAGAGACCCATGTGCCGCTCGTCGAGTTAAGCTTGTGAGACGAACACATCTCTACTGCGACATCAGGCTTTCCCTTTGTGCAAGCTGGATTTGATTTTTTTACTAGTTTTTCTGCTACGGCCGCTGCCCAAGCGAGCGGCACAAGCACGCGCTAACCCCTCCTGCCGCTGCCACTTGCGCGGTGGCTCCCGTGTTCGTGACGGGTGGCTTTCCCGCAAGAATTTGGATCTCGATTGATATATTGTGGAGTTTAGCGCGCCGAAGCTACACCTGGGCTATGAGGCGCGCCGTAGCGGAAGGCTCCGGATTAATTTCGATCCCCCGGGGATCTTTAACGTGCACCGAAATATCGACAAACGGGCGTTTTCGCTTTTCGCCTCAGATGAACCCACCACGGTCGGGATTGAACCTGCGTCCTTGTGCTCAGCAGCACAATGCCTTAGCCACTGAGCCACAGCGACGGGTATGAATTTGGAGCTCAAGACGGTGGGGGGACGCGCACCTCTGCTCTCCTAGGGTAGCTATACACAGGAACTCAACAGCAAGCCGGGGTCGCGCCCCCAAGGTTAATGAACCTGTTTACGGATGCTAGTGGTTAAGCAATTGATCCTGTCCATGGGTACTGTTTTATATGCAGAGCATTTGTATAACTCACGATGTCACCCGTGCGTCGGCGTCCGCAGCAGCCAGCCTCCCCCTACAATATAAAAAGAAATAACAGTTACCGGCGCCTGGTTTCGATCCCACGACCCTGCGGGCGGAACGCAAGGTACATGGTGCTGTACCCACTGCGCCACAAAACCGACACAGAATGAAAGGCTACGAACGCGCCTTATATCCTTGACTCAATCAAACTACGTCAAGAAGCTGCTGATACAACGCATTCACTACCTGTGGGCGGAACGCGATGGTACATGGTGCTCTTCCCACTGCGCCACAAAACCGACACAGAATCAAAGGCTACGAACGCGCCTTATATCCTTGACTCATTCAAACTACGTGGTCAGCGGCGTGCGTTGGCGACTCAGCGGCGTGCTAGCGGTGTGATAGCTGCGTGGTGTACACGTGATAGCACCAACCCCCCAAACACTAAACGTTAACGCAATACACCCACCCCCTATGCGACGCATTTACTCGAGTACCCCTCGCGGGGAGATGGGCCCATTTTTTTTTTTGCTGAGGCACTAGTAATGTAAAGGCGGTTTCATGTGACAACAGCGCGGTTTCGCTCACCGCCAGCTTGCAGCGGTAAAATCACGGTTCGCAGCGTGCACCGACTGCGTGCCACAATGGGCATGTCTCATTCGCTTTTAACAGCAGAGGTGTTCTAGGGCCGACCCTGACGACAGTTTGCGCTGGTATAGTGTCACGCTGTCTCTGGAGCAGCTATCTCCGCCCCGCAAAAACTGGTTCACGGTAAAAAAAAAAAATCAAGGAAAGGTTCTAGGGCCTTTATATCTTGCTAGAGAGAGAGAGAGAGAGAGAGAGAGAGAGAGAGAGAGAGAGAGAGAGAGAGAGAGAGAGAGAGAGAGAGAGAGAGAGAGAGCAAACACATTTATTGTTTTCTAGAAAATAGTCTTTAGGTTAGCCTCCTCATTCCAGGAGACCATTGGAACGGCCGCTTCTTCTGCCCTATCCATCAACTTGCGTTGGACGTCGAGGGAAGAGCTGGCCAAGGCGCTCTCCCAAATGTCATAAGTGCGGAAGGGATTGGGCCAGTCAAGTGGGCTTTGTGTACAGCCGCCGACCACATGAAGAAAGTGTACCGGATTCTCCAAAAAAACGGCACAAAGGGCATCTCCTCGAGTGCGGGTAGTTAGTTTGCGGGGCGCGAAGTATTTTCTCGTGGCCATCGAGTAGTTGTTTGTGCTCTGCAGCGTGCGCTTGTCTCTACAGCCTATACTGCGCGGTAATCTCTTGATACGAGACTAGAGGAAGCAGACGCAGATCTTCGTCTTCAGGTGCTCGGCGGGACAACTCTCGAACTGTGAGAAGGGCAATCTCGTTCCCTGAGACTCCAATGAGCGTAGGCGCCCAGATTATCTTGACGGGTCTCGCGAGTGGCTTCTGTTGCAGTATTTTAAGTATGGACATGTGTATGCGGCCGCAGGAGAAGTTGCGAAAAGCCTGTTGAGAGTTGGTAATTATGTTCCCAATTTCAGTTTGTGTAAGCGCCAAGGCAACGGCCGTTTCCTCGGCGAGTATGGGACCGGCTCGGTCCAGCAATACGCTGGTTCGGTGCTCTTTACTGAAGCCCTCCCTCCATGACAGAGGGCCGCGTTCTTATGTGCCACGGTAGAATGGCTACCATAGTTTTACGATAGCACGGGATGTTGCTTCTCTCCTGTCGTAGTGGTGCACTGGGTGCACGTTTCGCAGGAGAACAGGCACTGTTATGTTGTGCCTGATATCATGCGGTATGTCCGTGGCTTGCGGTGTTGGGTGTTGAAGAAAAATGGATTGTCTTAGTCTCGAAAGGATGGATCTGCTGGTATCTGTGGTGCCTAATCTTGCCCTCTGATGGGATAGATGTACCTCGATGAGTCCATCAGCTGGGTTGTTGACTCCGAGACGAAGCAATTTGTCTGTCGAAGTGCTGGCTGGTAGGCCCAGAGTCTGCTTGTACGCTTTTATTATGATGGTGTCCAGTTCTTTCGGTTCCGTAGTTGACAGCAGAGCATAGGGTATTGCGTAAGTGATCCGCGAGGTGACGAAGGCCTGTACAAGTTTGAGTGTACCGGATTCGACCATGCCTTTTGTCTTAATTGCTATGCGCTTGAGCAGCTCAGTCCGCATGACTTTGCGTAGCCATTTATTACAAGGGCGGAAGCTTGGACGAGCTGGTAATGCATTGCATTCGCGGGAAGCGCAAATTAACACGAGGACATAGACGAGAACAACAACATAGACAATACGAAGCGCTTCGTCTTGTCTATGTTGTTGTTCTCTTCTATGTCCTCGTGTTAATTTGCGCTTCCCGCCAATGCCATTTATTACGTCCGCTGCTTCCTACAGGCTCTCCTCCGTTGCTTCCAGAAACCCGTGGTGGACCAGATAGTAAAGTCATCCGCGTAGATGTCGTGGTTTATACCCTCCCCGCACCACTTAATTCTATTCACATTTTGATATTAGACGGTTTGCATTGTCCCTAAACTTGTCTACCCGGCAGTGCTGTGTGCATGAAGGTGAAGCCCACTTTACGGAAATCCGTGTAAGCTTTGTGAGCTGGCTTTCTCAGATTGCCTGTTGCGCAGTGAAGCATGGCCGTCTGCGGAGGGGGCAGGATTACAGAAAACCGCTCTAAATCTTGTGTCACCGCAAGCATTTCGTAACAAATTAGATGACAATTAGCCCCTAAGACGAGTATACTATTACGCCGACTTTCATTTACTTGCGGTAATTAGTTAGTACAGAGTAAAGTTGTAAATGTTACAAAATTGCTGTCTGCTGACAAAACATGTCCATGTATACGGCAGGGGTATGGTTACAGAAGACGGCTGTAACTGTTTTTTTACGGGAACTATCCGGAAACAAAGAATATGACAATTAGCCGCTGAGATGACTCTAACATTACGCACAAGAAAGAAGCCGCAGTTAAACGCAATCTTCGTAAAGACAGCTAACCGCTCTGCTGTTTCAGCCGATTTCACACTGGCTGCAGCTGGGTTTAGTTCTTTTGACACGAAAGTGTTTTATTCCCGGATACACGAAAATTTCGCTGACGTAATATCCGTCACGGGAGTGCTGCCAGTACCATGAAGTAAGCGGCCTGTAAAAGGTGCACCCCTGCACACAGGGTCTTCTTGCGGGGAAGCAAGCTTTAGAACTAAAGAGTATGTTATACTTAGGGTTGTTCGTTTTCGGGTTTTATATTTTAACACGAAAGTTTTTTATGCCGCGATACCCCAAGATTTCACTGACGTCATATCCGTCATGGGAATGACGCCAGTTCACCTTTGCGGAAGGGACCCGCCAGCAGGACACCCACAAGACAGCCGCCTACCCGCAAATCATGCTCACCTAGAGATTTCGCTGCACATTTCACTCTCGTGTTTTACTGATTCCTATGACAGAGGAATCAACCGCAGTTTTTTGCAAGAAACGGTCCTGTAAGGATGCAATGCCTTTCATTTTCGGCCGAAAACATATCCGAAGGAATGAATACTACGATCTCTCGTTAGGTAATGCTGTGTATACAAAATAAAAATACTGAGATAGTAAAAACGATTCGAGTCGCATTGTCAGAACCAATAACCTTACTGTACGTGCAATCAGGCGCGAGGAAAACAAATAAGCAGGCCGCGCAGCAACCGTACGACACTGCAATTGCGCGATTTATTGTTATTGAGGCGCCTCAGGGTGCACAGAAGTAATAGTGATACGAAAGACAACACGCACGTAGGAAATGTGTTCGCCAAACGCCCTCGGGTGTAGCTGGGCAACGTTAGATTGGACCGTTGGATTGGAAGGACGTTCGCTGTCTCCTGGCTGCTGGGTATTTTTCTTTCACATTGCTGAGGGCGCTTGTCTGGCGATTGTCCGCATTGCGTGCTTTATTACGTAAGGCCGTGCATATCAACCCCCACACTAGGCTTTGAGATTGCCTGTTTTTTTAGAACGAATGTGTTTTATTCCGGGATTTACGAAGATTTCACTTACTTCACAGCCGTCAGGGAAGTGACGCCAGTACAACAAAGCAAGCGACCTGTAAAGGGTGCACCCCTGCATACAGGGTCTTCTTGCGGGGAAGCAACCTTTAGTTCTCAAGTGTACTTTATACTTTGTGGTTGTTTTCGGGTTTTATATTTTAAAACGTGAATGTTTTATGCCGGGATACACAGAGATTTCACTGACGTCATATCGGTCACGAAATGACGCCAGTACACCTTTGCCGAAGCGACCCGGAAGCAGGACGTCGCTCGCCAAGAACACCCACAAGACAGCCGCCGACCCGCAAACCATGCTCAGCGTCAGATTTCGCTGCTCATCTCACTTTCGTGTTTCAGCGATTCTTATGACAGAGGAATCAACCGCAGTTTTTTTTTATTTAGCACGCCGAGCAACATAAAATCGTATACTTCGTATAGCCTTCCATGTGAAATTGTAAGCCGCCAGCGCTGCGTCAGTGGTGTCAGTTCAACTACCTCTGATAAAACTGCATGCGGTCGGATTCTAGATGATACCGTGATCGTTTGAGCTTGAGGTCCAACGTGTCATAATGATGCGTTATTGGGGCTGACCGGTACTCGTGACACCGTACTCTTTAGCCACCCACGCAAGGTCGGAGTATAGAAAATCAAGACAGTACGGAAGGGGGTAAGGGCAGGAGGGAGATGCACAAAAATGCCTGGGTTATTCATCTATGAAAACGCAATAGCATTGCGCTTTATTGCAACTGCCGTTCAAGACAGACTGTGTACTACGTAGGGGGTGCTGGGATACGAACGCTGTACTCTGGGTTTGCCCCTCGAATTCTCACCGAAGCCGGGATCATTTGTGCAGCTAGACGGACCATTCAACGTCCCCGTGACGCCGCCACCATCGTCGCCGCCGCATCATGTTCTGACAGCATACACTCATAGGCACGGGATGCAGTCACGTGATACGCGGTGGGGGAAGGATCGACTCGCTGCACGCCACTTTCGAACACCAACCATTCGCACCCCACATTCACAAAATGGGTGGCCCTTAGATGCACAATTGGTTACTTACGAGGGCACTCTAAGCCAAAAGAGAGGGGACTAACTGCACTGCCGCGACCATTACAGTCAAACCCGATTATAACGAAGCCGGATAGAGGGAATTATGCTGTAGATCGAACAAAATAAAATATAGATGCGAAATGTGTTCCTTAAAGCGAAGTTCACATCTGATATATCGAACTCGGCGTGCCTAGAATTTCCGCCGAAATGCTTGGTCTCGGAGCGGCGATTGATATGTTGAGCCTTTCATGGAGCTACGTGTCGCCCGACACTTTCCGTATCTGTTTCCGGCAGGCGCGACTCACGACGGAACCCGCCCAGTCAACGAGTCCGGACCGAGACGGGAGCGTCAGTGAACTGAAGGGAGGGCTCGCCAACGTTTCCGATGCTGTGCTGGAAGGAGTGTCCTTCGATGATTTTCTCAGTGTCGACAACGAAATTGCCGTCGCTGTCAGCCCCTTGGACGCAGACACCGTCGCTGATGTCATGACAGCTGGGGGCTGCTGAAAGCACCAAAGAGGCGGCACATGTCGCGAGTGAAAGCCGTCCGACGCCTAATGAAGCGATTGCGGCAGTCGATGGGCTCCGACAATATTTCTTCGATATTGAAGGACACGGACTCGAACTGGTGCAAACGATGACTCGGGCCGAGAATGCTGTGCTAGTTGACGCCGCCAAAATGAAAGTTAAAACAAAAATCCCCAATTTCTTGCGAGGTAGGCAGTTAGAGCGGAAAGTTGCTTTATTGGTTGCAATAAATGGATTCTTTTTTGTATGGTAATGGCGTACTTTATTGCGCTCGTTTCTGAATGCCGGGATAGAGAGGCGTGGGAGGGCGGGGGGAGGGGGTTCCCACGTATTGCGAACTCGTAATAAAAAACTGGTTATAGGCGGGTTCGTCTATATAGAACCCGCCTATTGGATATATTGAACTAATTTGGGCCCATATTACAGTGCGCTATAACTGGGTTTGAATGTACTCTGTCGGAAGCAAATTTGAGGGGACGAATGGTTGTTCTCCCAACCGTTTGTCCAATGCTTACGCACACATGACATACAAAAATTAGCAGTTACCGAAAAACGGCAACTGATCTTGGTCATAGCCACATGTATGCACACACTCTACGTTCGCACTGCGCAGGTTTCTTTCTTTTTTTTGTCATAATAAAGCAGTACGTTGGAAGCCGAAACTTTATGATCGTATCGTCGTAATCACGTATAGTCGTACGTCTACACCTGCCGCCATAGGTCGTGCCATCTTCGGGTGATCGTCTCCCATGGCCTGTGTCGAGAGCGGCGGAACAGCTGATGCCGTGCTAGAATAGCTGATGCATGTAGCTGTAATTCTGAGCTACAATTTTGCTTCAGTAGCCCTGCCTATTTTTATTTGTGTGGTGGCTTCTAATTTATGCCGACTTGATTAAATTATGAGTGTGGCCTTGCTCTCGAGAAGCGGGGAATATAATAACAGAAGAGTTAAGAAATTAATGTCCTATTTCTTAAAGTTTGATATTGCCAGCATTATCATTTTGCAAACGAGCTAAAAATGCAACTGTATGCAACTACTAGTATGTCGAAGCAGTGACTGATAAGCAGTGCGTCGACAGCCAGCTTCCGTCATCCGTGAAGGGGATTTTAAAACAAGACATTTTTTATGACGGTACAAAACGCCGCAGCGATCGTTAACATGCGCAGATTTGTTCGTTCGCCCAGTTTTGCTTCTATTGTTCAGGCGCTGGCGAGCATGCACTTTCTCACTATCGCCAATAGAGTCCACCGGCCTGCTCTTAATATACGCCAACATGGACCAACTATGGTATTGTACACAACCAGCCTGGATGACGAATGTTATCTACATTACCGTAAACCATGCATTGAATTAGTTTTTTATGTTTTGTGTTTACCTTTTATTTCATTTGATAGGGAGAATGTGTCGCCCTAAAGTCACTAGCCTAGAATAGTCTTCTTTGATCTACAGCGTTCTCGATGCAATTCGACGATTCGAGAAACACCCGCGCCGAAAAATGAATGCCCGCAGAGCAGACGCCACGGGATTCCATTCGCCGACACTCGCCCGCGCACGTATCTTTGTTGACTGCTGCTTCGCCGCCTGCGTATTTTTTTTAGTTGTTAGAGGAGCATGAGTTCGCTTCAATAAACTTGTTTTTCCTTCAGGACAACTGCGTCTTCTTTGGCTTCGTGACAATATTCAGTTTGAAATGCCTACCCGTCTCTGCCGTGGCGAGTTTACCGAGTTCACTTTGACAAATACCACGCTATGTGCGCCGCTTGTGTTGCGCCTGTTGTTCCCCCCGCGAACATGGGTCCATTGATCTTGGTAATGATTGATCTTGTGCCGCCTACCAAGTACATCTCGTTCTATCACTTGCTGTGAGCGACAGATCAACGTGTGTTGCCCTGCCCAACGTACAGTCGTGGACAAGTAAAACACAATCACGAAAATTATGAACCAGAGCACGCAAATAGAGCGATTTCTTTCCATGCAAGTGAAATTGACGCGTCGCTTCATTACAGCAACAAAGTTGGGAAATGCATGTGGCGTTTCAAATATACCAATATCGCGCCGTTATTGGACCTCCACGAACAGTACTCTTCAATTTTGCGTGTTCTGGTTCATGTTTTCGCGTTCGCATTTCATTTGTCATTGACTGTAAATTACTTCGGAATCCCGGATGTTTTTTTGATGTTCGTCTTGAAACGTTGACACTCAAAAGGCGGGTTGCGTTCCGCGCTGTAAGGGCAAATCAAGGTCAGTGCACAAAATGTCCTCGAATTTACTGCAGAGGGATACTGAAGACAAAATACGTTGCACTAGGTCGACACATTAGCGCACCGAAAGCACGAATATACCGCTTGTTAAGTTTGGGTCCCTCACTTATTAATTAAAACCGCCCGGCAACTAGATATCTTTCGATGGGGTTGGCTTGTTTACCTGTATGGTGTTTGTTTTCACGCCAGCGGAGCTGACCTGGGCGTGAGGGGTGTAAGGAGAAGCCGCGGTGGCTTTGTTATTCGCCGTGCTTTTGTGTCCACCCGACGAACGGGCCCGGAGACGACGCATACAAACGCGCCGGTCACCCCATAATAGTTGAAAGTGATGCCAGCTTTCGAAGGAGGATTTCCTTGCGTTCGTTTGGGAAGCCGGCGGAGGGGGACCGTTGATATTTTAACGACCGCGATTACCGCCATGAGCAAGCCCGAAGCGGGCGGGAGCTGAAGGTCGGTCAAGGGGTCCAACCTTGGGTCAAACATAGAAAGAGGTCACCAGACGTTCGGTCTGTGGCAGTTGCACTGCTCAAAGTTACTGGGCCAAGTTTCCGTTCGTCACACGTCTGAACATGGCGACTCGGCGGCTGGGATGCGTCAGGGTAGGCGACCAGGTTTTGTTAGGCACTCCACGTGTTTATAAAGAAAAGCAATTCTGGCGGCGCGGAGCACAAACATAGCGTGCACGGTATGACAATACTTTAAGACGTGCCGCCCGAGAGCCGATTCCCGTCGTTAGGTCTGCTTTTAGTTGGTTGGTTTGCATTTCTGTTATATCTGTGTTTTGCGGAATACCTTTGGGTTTCTGTACGAGAGTGAGAGAGCTGGGTCACGGGACTATTTTGAACCCACCTAGCTTTGTTTGTCACGGTGGCCAATCAGTGGCCTAGTGTGGGCTAATCATTGAGCCATCCTCGCTCTCAAGTTGTGACGTCCCTTTTGTGAACGGGGTTTTGTTGGTAAAACCGAGGAGTTTGAGGTTTTTGGAGGACGGACAGAGAGAGACAGGGAGAGGGTGGAGAGCGGCGAGCCCCGCTCGACGCGGGCCTTGCCCGACCTCTTGTTTGCGATCACGAGCCATGAGAGTTGTAAATACGTAGTGTAAATAAAGTGTACAAATTGTCGGCTATGTGCCGTCGGCCAACAAGCCAGCGAGTCATCGTTTCAGCGATCTTCTCATCGGATCATCGCTTCGATTATCGACCTTGGCGACCGATTCACACACTTGAATTTACCTCCGCTCTTACGAATAACTTTTCTAAAATAAGGTAGAAAATAGCGAAAATGTGAAGATACGTGTCACCGCCCCTGGCTGTACCACGCTACTTACACCTGAAGTGGTTAAAATTGCGTGACAAATACTTTAGCGAAACGCCTTCAGAAATTTATAAAAACTTCACTGGAAGTAAGTTTTTTGAAAGTCGAAGAACAAAAAATACTTTTTTAGAGTGAGTGAGTGAGTGAGTGAGTGAGTGAGTGAGTGAGTGAGTGAGTGAGTGAGTGAGTGAGTGAGTGAGTGAGTGAGTGAGTGAGTGAGTGAGTGAGTGAGTGAGTAATTAAGTAAGTAAGTGAGGATTGCCGACACATAGATACGTTTCAGTATCATTGTCTATTTGCATAGTTTCGGTGATAATAATCGTCGTCATATGCATCGAAGAGATCGTCGTCTTCTTCGCAGCGAGGGGTGGATGCAAAGTCATCCTCAGCATTGTAGACTTTCACCCGCTCTTCGCCATCGACTCGAGGCAGCGGTGGCGGGATCTGCAAGTCGTCTCGGGAAGGAATAACACACTCGTAGCCATGTCTCCAATTATTCATAATGGCTCCTAGAGAATGCGGCGGCCGCGGAGACCTCTCCCAAGCTGGGTGACTTTTCAACTTTAGCATTAGCGCTGGAGTTTCTTTTTTCTATTTTTTTGCTAGGGCCACTGCGCGAGCCGGGCACTCGGCGGACGCTGCGAGGCACGCGCTCACGAGCGCTCGCCATTTTCTCACTCCTCGGAGTTTTGCCATTGTTTTTTTTTTTCTAATGCCACTGCGCGTGCCGGGTACTCTCGGTGGTTGCCGCGAAGCACGCGCTCATGAGTGCTGGGCATTTTCTTTGTATTTTAACGCGGCAGCGTTATTACACTCACTTTTAGATTCCCCTGTGGCTCCGAGCCGTCCACTATCAGCCGTACTCATCAGGCGTCCACGGAAATACGTCACCGCTGCCACCCGGAAGCTACGACTAAGGCAGCAAGATTCGAGGGCTCCGCTGCATCTGTAATGTGGTGCAACAGAAGCTAAAGTTTGGAAAGGAGGACAATGATACAACGTCGGATACGAAAGAAGGGACACGCGTTCGCAGCAGGTGCCGCGTCTGCGCGGTGAAGTTCATTCTGTGCCCAGTCTGTGGGAGTGGTAGCATGCTCGGCAGACACGGTCGCCAGCCATGCCCACAACTGACGCCAGCACACCAAAGCACCTCTCTACCAAAAGGTAAAGAATTTAAATTTTCGGTAATTCAAGTGCCGTAGCCACACTTGGGCTGCGAGGCACATGGTAGTGGGGGTCTCCGGAAAGATTCAAATCATTTAGAACTTTTAACGACCGCCGAAATCTCGACACACTGGATTTTCTGTTTTCTGCTTCCATCAGGAAAACCGCCGCCGCGCCCGGGAGTTGAACCCGCGTACTTGGGCTCAGACAGCTCGACGAATTACCTACTGAGCCACCACCGCGTGTTTTCCACCGGGACTTATACCGGCACCAACATTGGATCACGTAACTAAAACAGGGGGCAAAGGTTTAACGACGGTCTTTCAGAAATTAAGGAAGGCAAAGATTATAAGCGAAAAAGAACTAAAATGAAACCCACTATATAGCGACTTTTCTTCTCAGAAACTAACTCCACCTTGGGGTTTCCTTAAATCTAGTCGATTAGCGTCTAACCACATGCGTTTTCAAAATACTTTTCAATATTCCCACCATTCTGCCTCCGCTGCAAGCTCAGTTTGACAAACGACAGATGGCGCCACGCGACCAAGTTAAAAATCACCATAAAAATAGGCACGGATGCCCTCCCGGAGATCAGTCACAAAAGAATGTTCACTGCGGCTCTAGAGACAAGTTGCAGTGCCAAACTCCCAACTGCCAGAAACAGAAAGTCTTTAACCAATTGCCCACAAACAAAACGCCCAACCAAGAGCAGAGCAAGAAAATAAGAAAAAGTAACGATAAGATTCGTGCAACGACTGATCATGACCCGAATGTTGCGGAGCCTATACCCTACCACAAAGTTACCTGCACCAAAGAAAGTGAAAGAAACACCATCGTCAGGGCAGCATATAAGGCAGTCCTCAACCTCGCAATTTTGAACCTGAGACGAACTAACAAAGGGTGGACCACCAAGTTAACAAAATGGACATGCATATACGGGTCTAGAAGAAGGGGAAGGCCACTTACTAGATGGAGTGATGAAATAACAATATTCGGAGCAAAAAATGGACTCGGGAAGCACAGGACCAGAGCGGTTGAAGGTCAATGGGAGAGGCTTTCCCCCTGCAGCCGCTTTTAAATAGGATGTTGGTTATAGTGACGATGAGTGTGTCCTCCACTTGTGTTTTCCTAAAGCATTTCAAGAAATCAGAGAAACCACTACCCTAGCAGCAAGAAAGCAGATGGAAAAACAAAATCGGGAGGGGACATCATATAGAAGACAGGCACCTCCCCCCCCCCCCCCCCTTCCCATTGAAAAGAAACTGCTGCACGCCATGATCCAACACGGCACCGATCCAGCGACCCCGCAATAAAACTCTCCTCTACCAAAAATATGGATCCAATCCTACACAAGAAGAGGCGATATGGCAGGGTCAAGTTCATTCGGGGAAAGTTCCAGTACTATGAGACCCCAGTATATACCAACTCCGGGATGTACGAAAGCACATGGTCTCAATGGTCGTAGTTGACTACTCCGGCAATCTTTGTGACGGCATGACCCTCCAACATACAAAAATACATAAGTGTGAGCTGGAGCCATCCTCTCGGCAATCCTAATAGCGTAAGTATCAAATATAAGCATAACATCATCACAGACTTTCAAAGGACATATATACTGCTTTCTGCAAAGAGACTACCTTAGCTCTTCGGTAACATATTCCAATCCACAACGCAAAATGTTAACAACGTCACCTGGACACCCGGATCCAATGGTCTGGAAGAGAACGACGCACTGACCAAGAAGCCCACGAACTCACATTCCGTGTTCCATGTGACCACGACTACCATACTGCCATCCTATAAAAACGTTAAGAACGAATCCTCACCCTATGCCTAAGGACACCATCTTTACCATTGCTACAACGAGGTCTCAATGCCGAAGAATCACAAACTCTGCGGACAAAAAACAAATACAAGTATCTGAAAATTCATACGCGGTAAGGTGCTTGGTGGGAACATCAGACATTAACTTAAAACTCTGCTAGAATCGGGGAAACATCCGACCTCTTGCACGCAACCTCGCCATGTCCAAGGCTTGTAAGGGGAGGACAACTAAAAATAACATATTCCACTTCTTCGAGACATGGGAGGCAGCTCTGACCAACTCTTTACCTCGAAAGCAGTGTGAGCTGATTGAAAGAGCAAGGGAAGGAGCTGCTGCATCTGTTGCCCTAGACTCAGGTTCTACCTTTGAGCTCCCTGTCATATCTTTACCCCATTTTCCTAAACCACAACTATTTCTTCCTGAACCAAGACCTTCACTCTCTGTCTCTCTTCGCAAAAAGCAAGCCCGCCTAGACATAACAGAATAAACATTGTGACACACTGACACTGACGTCTCCTTGCGCAAGCTGACCAACAACTCGCATCCGCAATCTTTCACGCTCACATTCTAAGCCAGATAAGCGCAGAGAGCCTTTGTCTCTCATGAGCCACGGCAATTAAAAACCCTCGTTGCTAGTTTTTCTTTTCTCGATCACATTTAGTGCTCGTGAAGCATACATCACAAACAGAGCAACTACGTACAAAAACGCTCAGTGGGAGTCGAGGTATCGCTATTGTACCTTTCATCTACGGATCCAAACGTAGATGTCTCTGCAACTTTTTTTGTCTTTATGAGTAGGCTTCACTGTAATACACACAATATGAGAGAGTCAGCTTACCGAGACCATGCTTACACTGATCTTCTCAAAGTCGACTTCACTTAAACGCCAATGTATTGCTGGGAATACATTTATTCAGGTGCAATATACGTCATCTTGCATGAAATTATGAAGCCCCCGTGGCGAATAGGTGACCAATGGGCGTGGGTGTGCCGGCGTGAGAAGGAGGGGAGCGGCTTTATCGGTCTACTAACTGTTACGATCAGCGTTGCCAGATTGGAAAGAGGCTTCAACACCAGCCCCTGTCCGAAATTTCATCAGATTTCACCAGCACTGAAATACGGCCGCCATAACTTATTTCCGTCTCCTAGATCTTTTCTGCGTCGGCAGTTCGCCAAAACGTAGCCTTTAAGTTGGTGTTCCTGTTGCTTATGGCAATCCGTCCTATCCCAAAGGGGGTGAAGATTACCTCTATAAATAAACTAGCAAAATATATTCGGGAGAAGTTAAATAAAATATCTTATGGACGACCGCCGCAGCTTCCGCTTAAACATTTACGTAACACTTACTCCACTTTCTGTGGGCACGCTTGCACCGAGTGACCGCTGTCGCTGTGCTTTTCGCCTATGTTAATATTCAAACACAAGATCTGGTGCAACGTGTATTTTTCTCAAATTAATATGTGAGCGTTTAACTCATCATTGGTTATTGCCCAATCAACAAGGAAATGTAGGGGAGCGTCGTGCATGAAATATTTCCAACGGTGTTGTGCACTGTTTGTTGGAAATACAAAATGTCACTTTTGAGTTTTTATTGCCTTCAAGCAGTGGTAAAAACCCAAAATACTTATCAAGCACATTAAAATATGGATGCAGTCCAATAATGTAAGTGGCTCTTGGTGTTTAGGAGCGGAAAAAGCGTTTATTTAGGGAAAGGAGACCATCGTTAAAAAAATTTCCCCGCATTTCCCCGAGGGGAAGAATGTGAAAGTGCGAATGCAGGAGTTGAATTTGCGCGGTTCGGTAATGTTCGCGAAAGAGAGATCACACACACACACACAACTACAAAGAAAGAAAGATGCATTTATTCACAGACACCTATTTGTGTTGTCGTTGTACTTGATTGCTAGAGCGGATCTCAGCTTTGAAATTTCGTGTCAGTACTCCTTTAAGCGGGTGCATTAGCCCTTCTCACGCCCGATTCCTGGCCAATCCCCACGTGGGTATGTGCCATGCACAGACTCCTATTTGTGTTGTCGTTGTACTTGATTGCTAGAGCGGATCTCAGCTTTGAAATTTTGTGTCAGTACTCCTTTAAGCGGGGGCATTAGCCCTTCTCACGCCCGATTCCTGGCCAATCCCCCACGTGGGTATGTGCCATGTCAGCGGCCAGGCAGCGCGCGCCCATCTCCCCCCGTTGCCAAGGAAGACGAGGAGATTCCTGGCCAATCCCCCACGTGGGTATGTGCCATGTCGCCCATCTCCCCCCGTTGCCAAGGAAGACGAGGAGCGCGCGCACCCGCAGCTGTTGCTATGTGGATGGACGGCGGTCAACGGAATTCAGGGTCGCTTATAAAGTGCATTCGCACTTAAAAGTAGTAACACAATTTCTTCATCCCTTTTGTCTGGTGTAGCTGTACCGGCACTTCAACACCAGCAAACCAAACGATTTCCAGATTTTCACAATCTGGTGACGAATTTTACCATCTTGCAACGCTGGTTGTGACTCGGTGAGACTTGCTTCTCCGCTACTCTCTGCGCGCGGATTATGCCAGTGTGTAGGGCGGTGAAGCCAGCGCATCAGACACGTGTCGACACGACGGAGCCCCTTCATCGCGAGCCCTCCAGGCGATGATTCACCCCGCGGAGGTTGCGAACAACGCATCCTCTCCAATACAGATAAGATGTGTTGTGTTTGTTCGTACTTTGTTCGTACAGCCGGCAAGCCACGGACGACGGTTGGAAGATTCCGTTCCCTCCTCACTACTGCACCCGTGCGCCGGCTACCAAAAGATCAGTGGAGGATGCTCTTGTGTGTTTGTAATTTTTGGGGCCATGCGCAAACGCCTTTTGACGGTTGAAGCTCTGGTTATAAATTTCGCCCTTTCAGCGACCCAAGAGGGATCGCTCCGGGTTGTCGCAAGGTCGTTGCTCTGCGTCCGGAACAGAGGCAGCTCTTGTGCTCGCCGCTCGCTCACCACGCTACCACTACATGACGGAGGCGACGGAGCTAGGTTCTTGGACGCCTTCGCCAATGTAAAGTTCGCAAAAAAAAAAAAAAATTCCCGCGCCTTCCCGCGAGGGGAACACGAGTAAATGCAGAGCATTGGGGCCTCAGTACTGATTGAAGGCAGTGTTGCTTCCATCGCTTCTTCCGTGATGCTGGAGTAGCAGACACGAGTAAACGTGGGCACGAGCGTCAACCAAGGAAGGAAGGAGCAACGCAGTGACTGAAACACGAGCGACCGCTAGCCGCTATATTTGCAGCGCGCGCAGTAGAGGGAGAGCAGTACGGGGGGGGAGAGCGCGCATGCGCAAGCAGCGCGCGCCCTTCCACGACCCACCGCGCTGCTATCACGCACCTGTTAGGCCGAGACCGCGACGGAGCGAACGGGCTGACTACGACGCATGCGCGCGCCAGCTGCTGTTGAGAGAGAGGAGGGAAGAAGGAGAGGCGCACCTGCTGCGGACGCGAAACTGTTGACACCGTCCGACGCAGGAACAGGCGAGGCTAAGAAATGCTCTGCATTTAAAAAGGGGGGAAGTTAGTTTGTAACATCTCAGCTGGGAAACATTTGGCCCCGTATATTTGCTTGCTTTGCTGCAAATCAGTCTTCCACCGCCCCTGCCGCGCAGCACTCTACTTTTCCCCCTCCCATCCTCATATTCTTCCCCTACCCTATCGCTTCTCCCATGGTGAATGCGATAGAGGGTTGCTGAACTCAAGACAATTCACCCGCGTCTGCAGTGCTCGCGCGCTATCTGTTGGACCCCTTTGTTTCTGCTGCGCTTGGAGAAGCTCCTGAAAAGTTTTATTTTACTGTTTGCTTTATGTCGCATCTCTTCGACACCATTTCAACGCATTGTTTCTTTTTAAGTGCGAATGCACTTTATAAGCGACCCCAAACCATCCACCGCCGGCGGCGGCGGCGGCGTCGGCGGCGGCGGCGGCGTCCGCAGTCCTCCTCTCTATATATAAAAAAAAAACAGCATCCGGCGCCAGGTTTCGATCCGAGGACTTTGCGGCCGCAGCGCGACGCTTTACAGACTAAGCCACGCACGCGCCGCTGATATCAGTGTTAGTAACGCGCTTTATATCTTTAACGCATTCAAACTACGTCGTCAGCGGCGTGCGTTGGCGACTCAGCGGCGTTATAGCGGCTTGATAACTGCGTGGTGTACACGTGATACTACAAACCCGATGGAAGAGATGGAAGAGAAGGCGGCGAGGCGGTGGGCTGCGGGGGCCGAGCGCAAGCGCCGCAAGCGGGCCGACAACCGTGCATTCGCACTTTCACATTCTCCCCCTCGGGGAAATGCGGGGGAATTTTTGTATTTGCTATCGTACAAAAAAACAATTCAACGCGCATTTTTCGTTAAGGAAACGCTGGTACTCTCGAATATGCACTTAAATTTTGGCTCAGATATTTCTGAGGTTTGCTGCGCTGTCAGTAATGTGACATGTATCATGTGGAAATGTATGTGCCATGTCACAGTTTTTGTTGTCTGGAATGGTATTGCTTGTGTATTTTTCGTGTTAAAGCGTACTTTAAACTGTTTTTGGGCGAGGTGGTTGAATCGAGTAATGGACAAATAAAGAGAACTGAATTTGCGCGGTCAGCTAGGCACCGCGCCCGAAATGTTTAGTATCTGTGAGAACTCGAATGCAACCACTAGTTTATTTATTTATTTATTTATTTATTTATTTATTTTCATTCATTCATTCATTCATTCATTCATTCATTCATTCATTCATTCATTTCAGTACTTTCATTGCTCAGAAAGGGTTACAGACGAGTCCGTATAAATAAATTGCATTGGGCTGTTTGACGGCCACGTTTAAACCTCGCGTCAACACAACGGACATGTCATCAGTAAGGGTATGAAACCTTTAGCTGCGCGTGCCCGCCCCCTTCCTCTCTCTACTCCCAACGCGTGCACTAATAAACCGGCAACCGGCCATGAGCGGGGTGCTTAGAAGCGACAGACACTGCCGAACATATCTCTCTGAAAGCCCCTTTAAACTGAACGAATGGTATTGGCCCACGTCGGTGTTCCAAGCGGGCCAGTTGCTGTTAATCCGAGAGGTATTCGCAGCTATACGACCAGCTGGAACTTGAGGCGGCAATGGCGGTGGCAGCGGCATTCCGTTGTTTTTGCACCCATTTACGCTTCTGTTCGGGCTGACGCTTCTTAAGTTTCCGCTCTTCTTCCTCCAAGCGAGCAATATGCGCCCGTCCCATAGCCAGTTAACACGTGGAGGGCTCCGACCTCTAAACTAGTAAACACACACGTGGGTGTCCATTTTGCCTCCCAGTCGTAGGCATCTCATTGTCTGTGCAACACACTAACCCAGACCCAGACCGCTCAATTGTGCAGGACAGCTTGCTGGGTTCATTGAGACATGAGACCACCACGTTTAAATCTTCCACCAACACAACGGGTACGCCTTCGGTAGCGGCATTACGCCCTGCTGTGCATGTATGCCCCCACCCTTCACCCTCAACCCGTGCACGCCTAAACCGGCAATGGGGGATAGACGCCTAATTAGGCGTGAAATACACTGGCGAATGGAGAGAGAAAGACTTTATATGCGACCAGACTAAGATTTATCATTATTCTTCCGCCAGAAGAAATATGACCAGCTGGTCAACGAGAGCCGCCGACGCGACAATGTTGCTCGGAATCACTTTCAAGCTAAAGAAGCATGATGTGCTCACGCCGGAGTTTCAACGGGGCAAGTTGCTTTCAACCGGCAGGGGCGCGCAGCTAGTGGGCGAGGTGGAATTTGAAGCGGCAACGGCCGCGGCTACATTCTCGGCGGGGCGGTGGCGGTGGCGGCGGCGGCTTTTGGGCGTCTACATTCATTCGCGCTGGTGTTGATTCTCTGCAATCATCTGATAACGGCGTTGCGGCCGTTGTCAGCCGACTGCGCATTTTGTGAAAGAGGCATCAGTGGTGGCGAGCGGAATAATCGTTGTGATAACAATTGTAAAACAGGGGTCGACGGTGGCGAGGGGGAGCCCCGGAGCGGCGCCAAGTAAATCTGTTTCACCGAAAGAAAATTGGGGGGGGGGACGTATATTGCTTTGCAATAAAAAGTAAATGCGGGAAAAAAAAATAATGCATTGCAGATGCCAATCATGCTGTATTAAAATTGACCTTGTGTATCGCAGTCCACTGCCGCGATTCCCGCAAAATAGTGCGAATCATGGCACACGCTATCACGGTAAACACATGTGGAAGCCTAAACCTGTCAGAGTAACCTTGTTGGCGATTCACTGCTGAGTGGGAGAATCGAATTCCTGCACACAGCCCCTGCGACCGCTGCGCAACAGACAACAAGAGACGCGAGTGTGGAGAGGGGAGACAGCGATTGTGCAGGGGAGCAGGCCGCTACTGGAGGGGAGAGAAGCAAAAGATGAGACGGAGAAGAACGCCATGCCGGAAAGCGAATAGGTCCGCGGTACTTTCATTTCTTCCGCCGATCTCTCGCGCGCTTCGCGTGGGTCGTCGGATAACGCGGGTGAGGGATGAAATCGCGTCCGATAACCGAGGTTTTTAATACATTGGTCATGCGGGGATTAAAACCTTATATGGGGACTCAATCCCCGCTGGGAATCGACTTGTCCGTCGTAAAACCTGGGTTGCCGTAAAACCCGGGGGCATATAACCGGGGTTCCACTGAATGTATAACGTGTTTTGAAAGTTTACACGGAACGCTAGTTATTGATGTTGGTCTATAGAACAATGGGCGAGCCACATCCCCTGATTTCAACGACGAGGCCATTTTCCTAACTTTGCAGCCAACGGGTAGTTATTTGCAGACGAAGTTACAGCAAAAACAGCTGAAATAATTAAGAACGAGCACGCTACAGATTTTTCCTTTGTGTCATGTACACACAATGATGATGATGCCTTTAAATTACGGTAAAGGTGCATAATAGCTTACCAATATATTCCCGTGAGGTCCATATGCAGAAAGCTAAAACCTCTGAGGTCCAGGAAACAAGCACAGTATAAGAATTACTTTGAAGATACAGGGTCGAGTGCAGAAAAAGTCAGACTGGGGATCTATCTATGGTATTCTATGCATCTTTTTTTGCGGATTCCAGTTGCCGCGACTTTGCTTCTTGATGTTTTCTCAGCAGATAGTTTACGGACATTCTCGGCTCGTTTCTGCTTCTAATGTTTCCCTGTGCTTCGGTGGAAGCGAGAGGGGGGGGGGGGGGGGGGGGGGGGAGAGGCTCTTGATCTTATCGGCCAACACTTTAAGAGTATGTGTCGTTGATGCATTGAGCTTACAAGCGATAACAACAGCTCAGCTCTTGTCAGAAAGGCCGCTCAAGGACGGCGCTCTAAGACGAGAGAAAGACGGCGCGTCTAGCTAGACCCGCCACTGTGGCTCAGTGACTAAGGCGTTGTGCTGCTGAACCCAATCACGCGGGTTCTATCCCGGCCGTGGTGGGTGCTTTTCAGATGGAGGCGAAAAGCGAACACGCCCGTGTGTCGAGATTTCGGCGCACGTAAAGATCCCCGGGGGGTCAAAATTAATCCGGAGTCAAAGTCAAAGTCAAAGTCAAAAGATTTTATTATAAATAGAATGTTGAGTAGATGGTTAGGATATACAGAAGGAGGTCCCAAAGACACAGACTGCAACGGGACCTCCTATAAAGACTGACATACGTGATTTTACAAAGTGCAGCAAACAGGAGATTCGATGAAGAGGGTGTTTTTAGCATAAATATCTAGACAGTACGTTATTATTAGCAAGATTGTAGATGTTATGTTCCATAAAATGCATGTGAACATAAATATAAATATAACAAAAATACGCAAGTACAAATATCTAAACATATTGAATAAATGAAACAAGAGAATCAATTACTACATATGTATAACAGAGAAAGAGAAGAAACGATTTAATAAATAATTGCAATAATATTTATTTCGTAGTGAAAATGAGCAGAGAGCGGAGTGCATAATTTGAGTAACATTTTTTTTACACTAAGTACTATTCTTATCCGTGACAATATATAGATATCACAAAACGTTATGAATTCTGTTTGGGGAGATGGATTTCAAAGCACTTTTGAAAGAATGTAGTGTTTTCAGTTCCTTAATTTTATTGGGACGTGCATTCCAAATGGTAAACGCAGAGAAATGGGCCGTTTGCTTACCGTAATTAGTTCGAAATTTTAAGCTGTAATTTTTACCCGCAGGGAGTTGGAATTAGAGACCACAGCAACCCATGAATAATGGGTGTAAATTGAAATGCATGGGTCACGCTGTGATTAACGAGCAAGCAAGCGAACAAAGGCTGTTTCAGGGAACCCCGGGCAGGCACGCCTGCTAATATGTGGTGCGAATACAATGGGCGGAAAAACTAAATGAACGTATTTTGTAAAAAGTCACGCCCATTATACAGTAAGTGGACAAAAAGCCCTTTCAAAAGAACTGTGTGGGCGATGAAAGAACGAAAAAATTATGCCTAAGTAAAAAGTAATGCCTAAGCGTTTTTACACTGCTTCTTCGTTTTATAAACTTAGGTTTCTTTGGTGGCTTCTTGTGGGTTGATTTTCATTCTTGGTTCTTGTTTTTAAATGAATAACGTGGAGGCACTGGATTAAATAGACATTTGTAATTTGATTACTTCATTTATATTTTTTAGCGGCGAAAGCACTTAGAGGATCGGGCTTTCGGAGTCTCATGTCGTCGTAGTATCACGTAGTGACGGTACTAAAACACCGGGACACTAGTTTTTCAACGCCTTGCGCTAGAACGTAACGTGTACTAAAAGAACATACTGGGACACTCGTTTTACAACGCATCGCGCTAGAACGCTTCGTGCTTCAAAGACACGAGACTTACAGCAAAGCTGTATACCTCTACCCACCAATGGTTTCATTCATCTGTGTGGCCAAAAAACGCCAAGGCGCCAAGAATAAGACTTTTGCACTGCATGCTTCTCCCTTCCCAAGGTTTCACGTTAGTGGAGATTGGCAGGGATTTTTTTAGCAGCGTTTGCTATGAGTAGCCGAATTGCGTGACTCTTCGTCGTTCTTAGTTCACGTTGGCGTTGTCGGTTGTCTTTTTGTATAGCTTGCTTATATTTTTGTTTTGTTCTTGTTACTATTTGTTTGTTATCAATAATGTACATTTACGCTGTTATAAAAATTACATGCCTTACCTTGGTCGATTATGCAGTTTGGAGTAGATACAAGTTGTTGCGAGGTTGGTCTTTGCGATGGTTTTTTGTTTGTGTTTTTTTTTATTTTTACTTAATCGCGTAAGGGTAGTTGATTAGAAAGCTCTTTATGATACCGCCAGTTTATTTTTAGTTTACGTTTTTGTTTGTTTTCTCTCTCGACAGATAATGCACATTTGCATTATTATACCGATTACGCATTTTATGGACATACAATGCGTCAATGCATGCACATTTCGCCGCTTGAACACAGAGCAAATACCACCTCAGCCGCCGCAGATATCCTCCCCCTAACCCTCGCCTGAGTCGTCACGAAGCCACTACCCTTCGAAGGCTACAAACTAACTCTTACCCCCCCCCCCCCCCCCCCCCCCGTACCCTCCTCCACAAAATGTACCCTACCCAATACTACACGACCTGTGCCTACTGCCCATCCCCTGGCACACTATACAACCTGGTATGGGAATGCCAGCAATCCCCGTCTTTATCTCCAATCCACAACTCTACTTACGAGCAGTGGGTGGACCGGTTGACCAGCTCGGACCTTGCGGCGCAACAAGAAGTCGTCGCTAGAGCCCGGGCAGCCAGCCAGGACCAGGGCATCCTGGACTAAGGACGCCCCCCTCAGGGCTGGTGCCCCTGCCATCTAGCACCAAATTTGCTCGTTTTCATTAAACGTTTATTTCTCTCTCTATAACTTCGCCCACGATTATCATCACCGTTGTCCCCTTCGTCTTACGACAAAGATGGTTCGACCATCTCTCACTTCACCCACTATCATCATCATAGTTCCCGTCACCCTTCGTTTAACGACAAAATGGCTCAACCAGCTTTCACTTCACCCGCGACCATCATCATCATAATCGTCGCCCTTCGTTTAACGACAAAGATGATTAAAAAATATCTCGATTAAACCCACGACCATCATCATCGTCGCACCCGTTCGGCTAACCACAGAGATGGTTTAACCCAGAGGTTTAACCATATTTCACTTCACCCACGATTATCATCATCATCGTCCCCTTTGTCTAACGACAAATATGGTTCAAATATCTTTCCCTTCCCCCACTATCATCATCGTCGTCATCCCACTTCGTCTAACGACAAAGATGGTTCAGCCATCTTTCGCTTCTTCCCGATCATCATCATTGTCATCCCCCTTCTTTTAACGACAAAATGGTTCAACCAGCTTTAACTTCACTCACGATCTTCATCACCATCCCCAGAGAAAGTTGACTTTCCTGCAGTGCGTTTTGGAGTAGACGGTCGCAATCAATGAGGCAACGAAAGCTTCGCTTAAAAAAACCCGTTGTGGCATCTCGGTAGCGCGCTTTACTTGGACCTTGGAGCTTGAGTTCAATTCCGACCCAGATCAAAGTGTACCTCATTTTTTTTTTCAAAGCCATTAATTTACTTAGCAGGAACCCCGAGAAATTTGACATGAGTCTGCGCGTTCTACCATGTTACTCTTTGCGCGTCAGCCATTGCGAACGGTCAATATTGACGCCGTATTTCTTGCTTACATTCCCACATGCACATGACCAGAAGAAGTATTTATAAACAAGATATCCAGAAATGCAGCTTACACCCCACACATCATTCAGAAACGAACAAGGGGACCAACTTCCACCCCTTTGCAGTGTGCCTACTCTAATATACTCAGCGAGCAATGGAACAGAATATGATAGGTGTAACATTAAGGGACAACAAGAGAGCGGAGTGGGTCAGGGAACAAACGCGTCTTAAGGACATATTAGTAGAAATTAAGAAGAAGAAATGGACGTGGGCAGGGCACGTAATGCGAAGGCAAGATAACCGTTGGTCATTAAGGGTAACAGAGTGGATCCCTAGAGAAGGCAAGCGGGGCAGGGGGTGGCAGAAAGTTAGATGGACAGATGAGATGAACAAGTTTGCGGGGATAAATTGGTCGCAGTTAGCATAGGACCGGGCTAATCGGAGATTAAGGGTAGAGGGCTTTGCCCTGCAGTGGGCGTAGATAGGCTGGTGGTGGTGATGATGATGATGACTCTAATATGAGCACCAAGGCTTAGTATGCTCCACCACTTAATATGGGTTCGCCCAATCATTGATGAACATAGATCGTCTAGAAACATTCGACCCGTTGATCGAAGCAGCACGCACCGCGAAGCATACATTCGGAATGGGACAAGTCTCCATTACCCGAAATTGGAGGATGATGCAGGCGAAAACCCCAAACCGCAGTACGATACAATATAATTCGAGTCGAAATAACACTGTTATCCACCCCATCAAATCCCCTTCTCTTACAAAGTGGGTGTTTTCCGAAAATAATAGCTTTGCTGACACTCGATCAGTGAGGCATAAAACGCTTTCGCACGAAAGACTGCACAACTTCAATGTGCACGGGCGGCAGTAGCCATAAACACGCTTCATTTGCATTGCTGGAGCGCACTGTAAAGCACTGCCAGCGCTATCGGCTCCCTTCTCGCTCCATCGCGGCGCTTTTGTACAAATACATGATTCAGCAACACTACAGAGTTGTGGACGCACCGAAGTCACTAAATACTTTGTACGGTGAAACCGGCCGACTACTTTGTAACACCACAAGCCAAACGTTGTTCAAGGCACTTACACGACTGCTGCATGCACTACGTCAAGTGCTAATTGCTTCAACACTTGGAGTTCTTACGCTTCACGCTTCACGTTTAAAAAATTTCGTGGAGAATCTTTTGAAGAGTTATAAGAAAATGTCACCTTACGGAGTTAAAAAAATGCTGCAGAACGATGAAACAAGGATGCAGCATTTCGAGGGAACTGCTAGTTCAGGCTGCCTGTTTTGCGACGTGTGCTGAGCATGGCAAACAGCGGCTACACAATTCTGAATGTGCACCATACATCAAAGACATCATTTGGCGCATGGTCTCCAGATATCTGAAAGAGGCTGGTTATATTTTTGAAAAGTCCAGGCGCCCCTGAGGACAATGTCATACTCGCCTTAATATTTGTTTATCACCCCCTTTCTTGGTAAGCGCAACTGACGCCGCGCTGACGAAACACATGGCTTATTCTTCGATTTTTCTTGCTTCAACAATTTCTCGCTGAAGCCTCCATGTATTTTATTCATAGGCTGATACGCATGGAAGTTAATTTTGCACCAACTAACTCAGATTATGCTGCGACTACGCGTAGAGTGTGATCATGACGCCAGGATGGAGAACTCGCTTCGGGTGAATGAGTGGTATTAACAGTAACGGGCTTAGGACATCTCCTTGAGGTACTATTCTTTCCACTTCATAATATGGTGTTGGGTTTCCTTCTGTGCACTTGGAAAGTTCTAGTCTTTCAAGATAGTTCATGCTTATAACCTTCCGCCTAAGCCAAGTGCAATAAGGCGGGGGGTGGGATGCTAGGACTCAATTGTCGAAAATGATGTCTATAGCCGCTCGGTTTTGTCGAAAGTCATTCAGTTCCTGTGGATAGAGCTTTTTGGTTTTTATGTACCAAGTTGAACTTCTGACGATCATTTTTTCCCTGGATTTTTCCAACGCAACTGAGTATTGTTATGGGTAGAAAGGAGTCGCAATGTACCGGTGGTTCACCGGGCTCTAAAATTGAGCTGATATTCGTTACCTCGCAATCAGAAAGGACGGCGCCATTCAGCCAAGTTTCATCATAATGCTCCGGACGACGCAAAGAGAACTGCGATATACGGGAAATGGCCTCATATGGGGTTCCGTCATAACCAGGGTAGAACGTTTCTTGACGTCGGAAACGGCTGCGTTGAGTTCCTATATTAGGAACTGGAGGTCCAGTCAGGCACGGCAGCTGCCGGTGGTACGAAATGATTGATGTGTGGGTGCGTCTATGTGAGTGAGCTTGAAGACAGGGACTTGCAGTATAGTGCTGTTCGACTGATTCGGTGACGGGAAATGTTTTAGTGCGACGATGGCTCTCTTAATTGGTCTAACTGCTAGATATTGTTACGCATGCCCTTTAAAACGGGGCAAATGGGTGATTAGGGTTTGCGAATATGTAATTTAGCGCAAAAAATATTACCATTGGTGCTCGTTTAACTTTTCCAAATGGCACCTCATATGTGTCCGACTAGTTTGTAGCAAATTTTATATATTTATGGTGCTTCGCATCCTCCTGCTCCTGCGAATGACTTGTAGCCTTTCGTGCTCTTCATCAGATAACATATGCATATCTGGCTTGAAACTTTGCTTATTAAAAAAACAGAGTCAAATATCTTGATGATTTACGATGATACAAGGACACATGATAGGAATAATATCATCTCTTGTTGCTGCCGGCATCCTCATGTCGACTCTTTCTCTATTGGTGTCGCAGCCAGTGCGCTTCTCCCTTATGTCTTTCTAACTTGTCATTTTGGAGTCTTCAGGGCTGCCACAGAACAGCTGCGTATTTTATTTGCTACTAGAACTTCTAAAGTGAGGGCAGTTTTGGACTCGCAAGGAACTGCTCAAAACTGCCGTGGACAGGCAAATAAAAGAAAACATTCATTTCAGCTGGGGGCGCATCTTTATCGAGATAACATGGTAAAATTTTGCAATGATCACTTCTCCTGGTTTCGAGGTCGGTGGACGAAGAAAATTTAATAGTGCAGCAGCATAGGACAAATAAACGTCAATGCACCTTCCGACTGCCCTGATTTTCACGTAGGCAAGGTTGCTATCATTAAGAGCCCTATTAGATTAATTTATCAGCAGGGGGGCTCGTCCCGTTCCGTGGGAAATCGTGTGGAATCTCGTGGTATGTGGTGAAGTCACTGCAGAGATTTCATCCTATGATTGAAGCACCAAAGGCGTTGCCTGGCTTTATTTACGCAAATATAAATGTAAAGTGCTGGCTTTCAATTACAGTCCTAACACATGCGTATTTTTCAGTTTCATGAGCCGGCACGGTGACTATTGCTACTGGCGTATTGTTGCGGAAAGCCTACCCACGCCATTCAAGAATGGTACATGCAGAAAATGGTAATAATTTAACATACAGTGATCTTCAACAGGAGACCCAGACATAAGAATGAATAGAAATACGAGTACGCATGTGCGGAGTATAGTCGGCGGGGGTCTGCTAACTTTGAGCGTAGGCTAAGCACGTTCTAATTGAAAAGTGAGTTCAGTTGGGCGTTCATAAACGGTTTCGGAGAATGGGTTGTCTAAAGCCAACTGTCTCGTACTCTGAAGCCGTGTCGCGAAGCTGAAGAAGAGAAGGCCACAGGGGTATATTGCGACTTTTCCCTTACGTCACATTGTGTAACTGCGGTACGCTCGGCTCGACACTCCCACCAGTAAGGGTTGAGGCACGCAGAAGTCGGTTGAATGCAGTTGGGGACAACACGATCACTGTGAGGCTGTCGTAATTGTTTGGGCGTAAAGCTGGGACTTAACCTTTTGCCGTCGCCAAGACTTCTGACGCCAATACATTAGTGTTCGCGCGCCATAAACTGCAACATTCTGGTGGTACAAAGACGACGGGAGTTCGGGCACCAGACTTTTTGTTTTGTTAGTGACTGGCGTGAACTCGCTTCAGTTCATTTCGATATCAGTAGTGTCAGACATGTTCCGATCTTCTGGTTGATGGTCAGCCGCACGCTTCACGAAACGTGCGGAACGAGCGCGGAAAGGGGGCAGAATGAATGATAGTACAGCGGTAAAGAAAGAGGACCGATTATTTGCCGTGCCTGCGAATTGGATGAGCGCGCGATCCTCGTGTACCCCACTGCACTGCCGCCGGGCCGACGCCGCGGTGGCGGCTCCTCCAGGCGAGGTTCGCATTACCACCATGCCTCACTCAGCGGCACATTAGTCACAAGCGGCCCAGAGCGCCCTGCGCGGTGCACCGTTGCAACCGCTACCAGCACTGCGACCGGTTTTGCTTCCCTCGGCGCCGAGAAAGGCTTTAATACACGCACGAACAATTTACTCTCAAAATGTGCACGCAGACATTTTTCACACTAGAAAACATTTGACCAGCGGGACTATAACGCTTACACAATCCTCGAACCAAGCAGACGCAATACTAGACCATCTTCTTTCTTAGAAGGCGTTGAATAACTATGCCTTAAAGGGGCCATGCAGACAAAATAAAAGTTTGTTTCAGTTGAAAGATTTCGTGTTTTATAGGGGCTGCAGCGCCTGCCCTGCAGCAAACGATGCCGTATTCACTGAGAACTTAATTCATTTAGGTTAAAATTTTGATTCTCCCGCCAAATCGTGTGTTTTCGTGACGCCTGCGATGAAGTCATGAGGGTGGGTATTAAAACGAACGTCCAGTGCGTCATTACATTTGCAGCCTGCAGCCTTGCTTACCGTCAGTCCTCCCAGACGGCGCAACCATAGTCAGCCGCGAGCCGTTGTCCACCTTTGCTTTGGTTTTGACCGTATTTGCACCTGGCTTGTTTTTGTTACGGTAGGAAGTAATCGTTTTGTGTAACACGGGCTATGCTCGACAAACAGGGTCACGTAAGACAACGTCGCTTACGCCAATCGGACAGTGTCGTGTGAGACAACTCCAAAGCGGCGGGCTGCTGTGCAGCTAAAACAAGCATAGTGCGCCCAGTACCAACAGCAGTGCGCATCGGTACTTCTATGTTTACGTGTATTTTCATACCTATTATTGTTTACCCCACTATTCTTACTGCTGTAAAGTGAATGTGCATTACATTTAAGCGCAAGTAGCTCGTTCGGCAAGCTTATAAGCCCTGCCTAATTTGCGTTTGCTTTTGCTGGCCTCAGCCAATCGTACAGCTGGGGACATATGACATCATAGATACTGCTGTGGGAAATGAGCTAGTGGGTCGCATGGCCATTCCTTTTTTTCCTAATTATACAGCTTATTTGAGCGAAGTCAGCGTTAAAAGTGTTGTCAAATTGATTCTAAAGATCTTTCGAATGAACGAAACGCGTTTTGTCTGTATGGCCCCTTTAATGCATGCGTGAATGCGTCCGATTCAGTGGCGCAAACGTCATTCAGTGGCATAAACGTTTTGCAAGTGTAGCGCGATCAGCGTAAGGCATACCAGCCCGCCTCAGAGTACGACCCATTAGAGACTAGGAAGTAGTTTGGATCGAGACATCTGAATAGGAAAGAAAAAGGAGAACAAAAAAAAAAATAACAGTAGGACTTCAGATTCTGCCACCCATTAACCTCATCACCTCGGGTCGCTTTAGTAGGCTGTGCTTACTTAGAAGTCTGCCTGATTCTATTTACGAAGACTCGGAATTCGAGCCCCTTAGGCACTCATGGAACTGCAGCATATGCCAGTCGCGAGCTTGGGAAGTAACTTTCACTAGTTTTCCCTGTCGGGAGCCAAATTTGACTTTTTACTTACACCGCTGTAATCTGGCCACTTCAACGAACCAGAAACGATTGATCTTTTTTTTTTTTTTCTCCAGCCAACGGTTCTTCTTTATACGACGAAGCTACTTAGAAGGCGCACGTATCCAGCTAAACCTCCCACTGTCTGCGACACTAATTTTCTCATTCGTGGCGACGGTAATGGGCTTCTGCCACAGGGATCTTTACCGTGTGTCGCACTCATTCATTCTAGAATCAGGTCGTCCGCAGTGTTAGCTGTCATTTGGACCTGCTGGATTCCCCTTTCAAACCTACGTGCGTCTTGCCCACTGCTTCGTCTGCTTTTTCTCTTCGCAATACATCCTGATTTTCTTTTTATTGGATGTTTTTTGCTTCTGCCTATAATCTCCTCATTTTTATTTTTCTAATCCTCTGCTGCTGATGCATTGTAGTGTTTAAATGGTTTTTTTTGTTCTTTTTCTCCCAAAACCTGTATATTTTCTTTCGGTAAAGCGCCCATTTACTGGCCAATCCCCCTGAGTGGGTTAGAGCCATCTACTGGGTACCACCACCACCACCACCACCACCACCCCCACCCCTGTCTCCCCCCTCTCGCTACTATTTCGGCGTGTTCTGTTTGCTTCCCTCTTGTATGCTTTTTCTGTCATCAGTCCTTACTACGTGGCCTAAGCCTTCTATCTCTCTGTAATTCTACCCGCAGCGATGGCTCAGTGGCTAAGGCGTGGTGAGGCTGTGCCCAAAGCCGTGGGTTCAATTCCCTGCCACGGAGGCCGCTTTTCTGATGGGGGCGAGTGAGTGTGTGAAAAAAAAAAAAAGGCAGCATCTCCACTCCGTGGATGATGGCGAGGGTGCGGAGTACGGGGACTCGAAATGACATCCAAGTTGCGCCCCGAGTGACATCCGATTTGCGCCCCGACCGTCATTCGATTTGAGGCGTGAATTGCACCTTGATTATTCCCTAAATGAAACTGCAACTCACGGCTCAA
This sequence comes from Haemaphysalis longicornis, assembly GCF_048455015.1. Lineage (NCBI taxonomy): Eukaryota > Metazoa > Arthropoda > Arachnida > Ixodida > Ixodidae > Haemaphysalis > Haemaphysalis longicornis. The sequence goes on along the minus strand of NW_027526295.1, from coordinate 245,557,280 downwards.
ATCGAATTTCGCTTGATTTTCACTTGATGGTGGTGTGCGCACGGATAGACGCGGACGGACATTGGGAGGTCCTAAGGTACTCCGCACCGTTACAGGTGAGGGAGTAAGCCGTTTGAATCTAGGGTACTAATTCACGGTCGTAGCCCAATGGATAAGATGACTGACACTAACTCTGTCTGGTCTACCAGACACAGGCTCGAATCCTGCCGGTGCCTGTGGGATTTTTTGCGATTGTAAATTCTATGCGCGCGGACGCGGACGGACATTGTGGGTCCTAAGGTACTCCGCACCTAAAACATTTTATTGAGACATGCTTCAGGCGATGATGGTTGGGCGAGCCCGGTGGGGGGCCTTTTCTAGTCCGGGAAACCTTGGTCCGCGCTGGCGGTGAAAAGCGAAAACGCCTGTGTGTTCCAGATTTCAGCGCGCGTTAAAGATCCCCAGGTGGTCAAAATTAATACTGAGCCCTCCACCACAGCGCGCCTCATCGCCTGTGTAGCATTGGTGCGTTAAACTTATCAATCAATCAATCAATTCTCCGTAATTTCTGCTATTGCCACGAACCATGCGTTCTGTTTGTATACATCTGTTTTGTTTTTACCATCTGGCGGCGCCCGGCTGTGTGATCAGTATTTCAAGCAAAGCGCATGTATCATTTCCTTTCTTTGGAGTGCCGCACGGGCTATCTTGTTTTCACGGGGAGAGTGTTTGGCCCTGACGTCACTAGCCTGGAATATTCTTCTTTTATCTACAGTGTTGTTGTAATTCGACGTTTCGAGAAACAACAGCGCCGAAAGATAAATACCCCCGGGGCCGTCGCCGCGGTATTTGATTCGCCGACACTTGCCTGCGCACGTCACTTTATTGACTGCTGCTTCACTGCCTGTTTATTCTTTGAGTTGTTGGGGAGCACAAGTTCGCTCCAATAAACTTGGTTTTCCTTCAAGACAGTTGCGTCGTCTTTGGCTACGTGACACTATAACCTATTCGTGCCTCTGGTCTCCCGCGAACGCAGAGGTTCGGCTTTTTTGTTTAACTTAGCGGAGTAGTGGTTGAGCTGCCCCTAAGTTTAAGGGAAAGTGAAGTGGTTTTAGAACTAAAAGAAAAGTTGAGCCGCAGCAAGTAAAAATTGCACAGTTTCGTTGAATAATATATTTTTGCCATAGTTGCAATGGAAGCGGCACAATACGCAAACAAGAGTTGCCCGTAGGCCGGAAGGGCGAAGAGCGCGTGCCAAAGCCAGCCGAGAATGCGTCATAGCTAGACTTCCGGCCGCAGCGCCCGCCTGAGCCACTCTTTTCGCCTTGCTTCCTCTGGAGGCTCGCCACAGAGAATACTACTTGGTTTTGTTGTGTGTTCTTTATAACATTTGCACAATTTTCAAGCCCGAAAAGTATACACGAACACCTTGTCAGACATCTGTCACCATGTCGCGTTCCTAAGAAGAATATTATCATGTCGTGGCCGTGCCTGACGACAGCAAATATACTACACTACGCTTACTGCGTTGTAAAACGCTCCAATGAGCTGTTTTTGGCAGCGATGGACACCAATGTTGATATCTAATGCGAGAGGTGGGGTAGGTGGTGAAAACAGCTATACTTGGGTCCGGGATGTTTCTTTCATGCTCCAGAAAAGAAGACACGTCTGCTTACAAAATATCTAATTTTCTAGAAGCAAAGGCCACATTATGAGTTCTTTTTTGCTGCAGGCCTTTAAACTGTGTTCAAAAACCCCCAAAAAATGATCAGTAATTATCACGCGACTACAGAAGAGTTGAAACTTGGGCTGGTTAAGCGAAAAAGTTACAAAAAATTTGGGGGTGGAAGGGGGCAATTTCCTTGCGTTTTTTAGCCATTAGAATACAAAATGTGGCGAAAAAGTAATGAGCGGGGCTTTGGTAGAAAAAATAAACGTGTTCATATACCGCGCCCAGCTTTTAGACTGACACAAAATATACCAGCTTTTAATCTGACCCAAAAACTACCCTTATGTACAAAAAGAATGCGCATAAGGTGGTTAAGAGTACATTTTAAAGTAATCACAGCAAAAAAAAATTACACCATCTTCCCGTGGGGAACCCTGATGAGGATGCGAAGCATCGTGGCGGTTCCGTGTGGTTCCATTGTGTTGCCGTTATGTTGAGTGATCTGGTTCTTGCTAGCGCCAGAGGGAATTCCGCGTCCGGGTCCACACCGGTGGCAAAGGCACGCAAGTGCTGTTGTGTTACGGTGAGTAGGCGGTGGTTCTCGAGGCGCCGAAACTCGTCCATCATGTTCTTGTCGATGTTGTCTCTGTGGTAGAATCGGTAGTCTCCGTCAGCCTTGGTGAGGTAAAGGTTGTTGACATTGGTGCACCGGCTGAGAGCAATGTACACGCCCTCCTCTTCGCAGCTTTGTCTTCTCGTTCTTCTTCTTCGGCGGTTCCCCTACGGGAAGATGACGACGGTGGTTGAGCGCGAACCTATCTCGTGATGGATTCTTTGGTTGGCCAATCCCTAGGGGCATCCTGCCACAATCAGCATCAGAGGCGCTGCGGACGGGGCTGGTTGAGCTGCAAGGCGCGTGGCGCTTCCCGCCACAGCTTTCCCACGGGAAATTCAGCATCCCCCTCTAAAGTTTTCAGTTCGTCGTTTCCGTTGACGTTCAGCTTCGCGTGCCTTCGTTGTATCAGTAGCTTCTTGACGTAGTTTGAACGAGTCAAGGACATAAGGCGCGTTCGTAGCACTTTCTCCTGTCCCGGATTTGTAGCGTATCATTCTACTTCCGGCCACCGTAGTGAAAGGACGTAGGGTCATGTGCTCCCAAGGGGCGGCAATTGCGGCGCAGCCTAGCCGCGGAAACAGGATCGACGCGAATGATAACGAAGAGTATCAGATTATTTTGCCATCTCTGCCTACCGGGCGTATCGTTTTAAACACAGTTTTTCTTCATGGTGACGTGCGCGCTCGACCTTTTCGAGTAGAAGATTTCAGGGACACGCTGGCCAAGTCTGGTATGCTTTCCGAGGTAGTTGCCTTGGGGACATATCAGATAAACCACACCTGGGCGGTGACGTTTAACAGCCCCGAAGCGACGAAAAAGATGCTTGCGACCGGCGAACTGCAAGTGAAGGGACGGCGCTGCCTGGTCATCGACCCGCAGGACCAAGAAGTGAAATTGAAACTTCACTGGCTGCTGTACGGTGTTGCGGACGAAGACATTCGGGCGGCGTTTGCGGCATATGGCAAAGTTAGCGAAGTCACCCGGGAACGCTGGCGAGTACAAGGTGTGCACGACAGAGGTTCCACCACCCGCACCGTGCTCCTCAAGCTGAAGGCCGGACTGAAGGTTGACGACTTGCCCCACCAAATTCGCGTGGCAGGTGAACTGGCTCTCGTTGTGGCCCCCGGTCGTCCCATGCAGTGCCTGCGCTGCCACACCGCCGGCCGCGTACGGAGGGACTGCCAGGTGCCGCGCTGCTCCCGATGCCGGCGGTTCGGACACCGAGAAGAGCAATGCGTCAAGACGTACGCGAATGTGACCGGGTCCACGGAGAGATTCGTTATCCGCTGCGGTGGCTCAGTGGCTAAGGCGTTGCGCTGCTGAGCACGAGGTCGCGGGTTCAATTCCCGGCCGCGGCGGTCGCTTTTCTGATGGAGGCGAAAAGCAAAAATGCCCGTGTGTACGAGATTTCGGCGCACGTTAAAGATCCCCACGAGGGTCAAAATTAATCCGGAGCCCTCCACTACGGCGCGCCTCATCGCCTGCGTTGCGTCGGCGCGTTAAACCCTACAATCAATCAAATCAGAGAGGATTCGTTCGAGTTGCTGATGGACACAGCGGAAGCTGAGGAAGCAGCGAAAGGTGTGGGGGAGCATTCGACGGTGGAGGCGTCGGCTTCTCCAGGTGAACCCAGCGGTGACGGTCCCAAGGACCCAGGCAACGGCCGGCAACCGACAGAGGCGTTCCCACCTTTGCCTGTCCAACAGGCGGAAGGTGGTGTTGACGCCCCCTCTGTGGAAGTCACAACGGATGCAACTGAGCCATACAAGATGGAAACGAACGTCGCCTCTCTTGCTAGCAGCGTCAACGCGACCGCCAAGCGGTCCCACGACGAGGCCGGCCACAAGGAGGGGGTGGAAGAAGGTGGCACCGGAGAGCCGCCGAAAAAGGCGGCAGTCGCGCGGCGGTCGTCCCTGCGACTAAGTTCAGGCCGACCACAAACAGCCGGATACAACGCCGGGACAACTACAGCCTCCGGGAGGCCCGACAGCGGACGGACACGCCTAGCGACGGCGTGACGAGAACGGTAAGCACCATGCTCCCGGCCTCCACCCCTCGTCTTTGTTTAAATGCCTACTGAAGCTCAGTTGACCTTTGCTACGCTTAACGTTCGAGGGCTCTCAGCAAAAAAGAAGCAAAGTCAGGTGCACCGCCTACTTACTGAGCAAGATTTAGACGTGGTGGCATTGCAGGAGACGAAAGTTGAAGGGGAGGATGAGACCGGGAGCATGGTGCAGCGCTTCACGGCTAGGTATTTTGCGTGTGTCAGTCATGCTGTAGGAAACTCTGCAGGCTGTGTGTTTTTTCTGAAAAAGCATTCAGGCCTGGAGGTTGAAAGTGTTCGATCGTGTGTTTTTGGTCGTTTCGTTGTGTGTGATTTCGCATTGAATAACGTTGAATGGCGTGTGATATGTCTGTATGCACCGAACGCGAGAGAGGATAGGCAGAATTTTTTTCGCACTCTACGTCAATGCTTCACTGACGAGAGGCAAATTATAATGATGGGAGATTTCAACTGTGTGTTATCCCCGCAAGACAAGACAAGCAGCAGTCCTTACAAGGACGCAAGTACGGACTTGCTGGCCGAACTGATCGACGAGTTTGGGCTGGTAGATGTGGCAAAATGCCTTGAGAACGGTCGAGACGTGCGCTTCACCCACTTTCAGGGAACCAGTCACGCGCGGCTTGACAGATTTTATGTGTCACTCGAATTAATCCCCAAATGCCACTCATATAGTGTACATCCAGTATCATTTTCAGATCACTGCCTTGTTAAATGTAGCGTTGGGCCCAGAAAACAAAAAACGACCTTTTCTTGGGACCTCTGGAAATTAAACGCTAAACTTTTAAAGGACGAAATCTTTACCGATACAGTTAAGGAAAAAATTGAAGAATTTAAAAATGAGGATAATAAAATCGGAGAACAATGGGAATTATTCAAAGAAACAATTAAAGTTAAAGCCATCGAAAGATCAAGCTGCATAAGATACGAGGAAAAAATGGAAGGGATGCTACGTCACACTCTACAAAGATTAACTATAGAGGAAGGGAAAACACCAGGTGTGTTTAAAGATGACATAGGCAAACTGAAACATCAACTTGAGTTAATGGGCGAAGAACGCTATCGCGGAGCGCTCGTTCATGCGAGAGCTGAGCGATTAGCGATGGGGGAAACGCCCACCAAACGGGCGCTTGGAATTGAAAAAGCACGTGTTCGACAAAACACGATAGATAAAATCGAATGGGAAGAACGCACGTCAAGCAAAAAAGAGGACATCCACCAGTTTTTTTTTGAATATTACCAACAGTTATTCGCGTATCGGCCCTGTAATCTAGAAACCTTTCGAAGGGAGTATCTTAGCTGCATGCCAATTCTTGAGGACGAAACAAAAGACAGTTTGGAACAACCCATATCTGTTGAAGAAGTGAAGGCAGCTATAGATAATTTAAACCCTGGAAAGTCGCCCGGCCCAGACGGGCTAAGCGCGGCCTTCTATAAGCATTTCAAAGCCGAGGTTTCACCAATTTTAACGGCAATGTTTAATGAGGCATTCCGAATGAAAACCCTTCCACCATCGTATGCATCATCGCACACAGTTTTGATACCTAAAACAGAGGAAACTGAAAAATTAAAGTCTGTCACTTCATACCGACCAATAGCGTTGACTAACGTAGATTACAAGGTTTTTATGAAGGGGCTCGCGCAAAGGCTGCAAACAGTTATCACAACCCTTGTTGGACCGCACCAGACGTGCGGCATCAAAGGACGCACAATCACAACAAACATACACTCCGCGTGGTGTGTACTCGAGTGTTGTGACGCCACTGGATGTGCCGTTGCACTTCTTCAACTAGACCTTCAAAAGGCATTTGATTGCGTCTCACACGATATTCTGCTCTCTATGTTGGACCACATCAAAGAGGGAGCCGTCATTAGAGACGGAGTGACCCTGGCGTACCACAAGTGTACGACGCGGTTAATTATAAACAAGTCACTGGGAGCGCCCATTAACGTGCAACGTTCGGTACGCCAGGGCTGCCTACTCAGCCCATTGCTTTTTTGCATATACATTGAAATGTTGTGTTTAACTATTAAGTGCAATGCACTTCTTAAGCGACCCTGAACCTGCGTCCACCGGCGATGTCCGCACACGTGTAGATGGGCGCGCGCTGCCTGGCCGCTGACATGGCACATACCCACGTGGGGGATTGGCCAGGAATCTCCTCGTCTTCCTTGGCAACGGGGGGAGATGGGCGCGCGCTGCCTGGCCGCTGACATGGCACATACCCACGTGGGGGATTGGCCAAGAATCGGGCGTGAGAAGGGCTAATGCACCTGCTTAAAGGAGTACTGACACGAAATTTCAAAGCTGAGATCCGCTCTAGCAATCAAGTACAACGACAACACAAATAGGTGTCTGTGAATAAATGCATCTTTCTTTCTTTGTAGTTGTGTGTGTGTGTGGGATCTCTCTTTCGCGAACATTACCGAACCGCGCAAATTCAACTCGTGCATTCGCACTTTCACATTCTTCCCCTCGGGGAAATGCGGGGAATTTTTTATAAAGAACGATCAGATTCGAGGTTTCCGTTTACATACGCTTGAAGTGAAACTTCTTGCCTATGCGGACGATGTCGCGGTGTTTTGTCACAACAAGGAAAGTGTCGTTCACGTAGTCGAAATCGTGAAAAGGTTTGGCGTTGTCACAGGAAGCCTGGTGAACTGGGGAAAGTGTGTCGGGTTCTGGCACGGCGATGGGCCAACAACCCCAGAGTTTTTTGCCAACATCAATTGGGTTACTCATCTCGTCAAGTACTTGGGCACTCTACTGGAGTATTATAGAGACAGTGAGCCATATTGGCGTGCGCAAGCTCAAGAGCTGCGCGAGAAGGCTGACAATTGGAGGGGCTCTGGTTTATCGCAAGGGCAAACGTATGCAATGTATTTCTTGCCACCAAATTGTTGTACGTGATGCAAGTTCTACATTGTTCGCGAGTGAATGTGCAGAAACTTCACCGCGTGTTCGCGGTGTTTGTTTGGGCCTCAAGTTGGCAGAGAAGTAGCCGAACAAATATTTTCAGGCGAGCTCAGGGAGGTGGGCTAGGGCTGACCCACTTGTTCGTGCGACAGCTTGTTAACAGGTTTTTATTTTTTCGCGATGTACGCGATCCTTTTTTGAGGACTGTCTGTCAGTTTCGGCTCGGACGAGGTCTGCCCAATTTTGTTGTGACGAGCGGCCGCATGAGTGGTGGTCTCCACTGCTATTTAAAGGAAGTAGTCGACGCGGTGAGGTTTCTGAGCGTGCGTTTTTCAAAAGAGTATTTGAGTACTGTTATACGGAGGAAATTGTATAATAATGTATGTAGCGTTATCCTCCCTGTTCCTATGTACCGAGCCTTATACGCTGGAGGCCCTGGGCAAAACGTTCTTAAACGCGTGAAGAAAATGTTAGTACCGTCAGGGGTGAAGTCTTTCTTTTTTAAACTTCACACCAACACATTAACCACAAAGACATGGATGGAAGAAAGGGGCTTGTTTGTTCCGTGGGGTACGCACTGTGCACTGTGTAAAATACCAGAAACAGTAGATCACGTGTTCTTACACTTTTGGGAAGGTGTCTTCTTCTGGGACATTCTTCAGAGGACTATGCGCAAGGAGCTCCCCCTGAGCCCACACGGAATCCGTTACCTGGCAGTGGATGACGATGATGGTATGCCATTGGACATGATAATGTTGTTGGGCCTCCAGAGTATTTGGCGAGCACGCTCGGCTTATGTCTACAACGATGTAGACGCTCGGTCGTCGCGGGTGTATTTCGGGGAATATATTTCAAGGTATATAGAAGAACAGAAATTGCATGAATGTGTGCCGGAATGGCTTTCAAGTGTCGAGCCACTGGCAACGTTAAAACCCTTTTAAATGACAACGCCAGCCCTGGTCGGGTTGGTGGCGTTTTTTTTTCTTTTTCTTTTTTTTTCAGTTTGGTGTCATTCATGTGTTGAACCCTGCATGTATTATGTTGTAAAGTGCAAGGCTGGCAATAAAAAAAAGGATTTGTAGCGTAGTGGGAAGAGCACCGCGTACCTCCCGTTGCGGCCGGAGAGTCGTGGGATCGAAACCGGGTGCCGCTAACTATTTCTTTTTTTTATAGTGTGGTATCGCGGAGCTGTCGGTGTGGTATAGTGTGGTATCGTGTGGTATCGTGTGGTATCGCGGAGCTGTGCATGCGCAGTGAGCGTGTGGACGGCGCCGCCATCAACGACGGAGGACCAGGCGAGCCTAAGAAATGCTCCGCATTTAAAATTGGAATTGCTGGAAGAGGTTTAGCAGTGGTGGTGCTCGAACTAGAGCCGTTCGCTCAAAACCCGCGATATTTTGCCGCTAATCTACTGAGACCGAACAGCCAAGTTTCTTTAGCAGTGGTGCAAAAAAACAGAAGGAACGTTGCAAGCGGATGAGTAGACGACGCTGAATGCGTACAGGAACTGCCAGCGAACGGAATATCGCGAGGTTTACTGCAACGCAGTAGGCACTGCTGTCACTCTCGCGGTATTCCGTAATTCCGCAGAAGCTGTACATGTCTAACCACCCAAATGCTGGCGCTGTTGTGGACGCTTTGATCAACGGTGTGTGTTCAGCGTACAAAAAAAATCATACAAAAACAAAAAAAATAACAAATAAAAGTAGGTAATATGGCCTCCACATTCAAAAACAAGATGTATTGTATTGCTCCTAAAAATGTCTTCCTAGCATTGCACCTTCTGCTCAAAGGTGAAGCCGACTTTAAAAATATCGTATGTTTGGTTTTTGTAAGCTGGTTTTTCTACACCATGTGCTGTGCAGTGAAACATGGCCATCTACTGACGCCATGTTTTGTAGCGTGAGCTACACTGGCCGAGGTTTAGCAGTTTCGCGTGGCTCCTGGAGAGCCGTGCTGCGCATGCGCGAGGAGCAGTGCCATCTAACGGCGCACAGATGGCGCACCGGAGCCGCCGCCACCGCCGCCGCCGCCGCGATTGGATTGGATTGGGACGGAAATCGTTTTAGCAGCAGTAAACATGATAATCAGCTAATCCTAGACAACCAGAAAACCTAAAAATAACCCCGTGAACCTTAGCTCACGCTACGTATATCCTGGCATAGCCGAACTAAGCAACTGCTTTTTTTTTTTTTATTACTGAGGCCATACTTTCTCCACCAGGAGAAAGTATCTTTTCGGAGTCTTTTCCGAGTCGTGTATACTGATCGCCAAGTGCGGCGTCTACCTCCCCCATGCCATTGCCGAATGCCGCGCGCTCCAGAGCTGCAGAATCCCGTGCTCCGCACAGGTGTGCGGTGCACTAGATCCTGTGCTGTTATTGGCGTGGCCACGCTGCAATAAAACGCAATTGTCTCTGCCCACCAATCGCGTGTGTCCGTAGTCTGTGACGTAGAGATTGGATCACTGTCCTTATAATTCAACATAGTAAATCCCCAATAAAGCTAAACCCCAACATAGGAAATCCAACGATACCGTCATCTTCACTGGGCATCCCTCTTCCCGGGGTGGAAGGGCTCAGATTCGTAAAAGTGTCCGGCACGTATATTGGGCAGTCTCGCAAGAGTGTATTTAAGATTGAACGCACACATTACTTTGACATAACGTTTCCTGGGCTGGAAGGCGCCTAAATACAGAAAGAAAGAAAGGTGGTGCCATGCAGGTGGAGCGCACCGCAACTAGCGCACGCTGCGGAAGAGTGCCGGCGAGCTTCAGTTCACGGGGTCAGTCGTGTCAGGCTCAAGAGGGTGTGTGTGGTCTCCCGCGAACGTTTTAGTTCACGCTGCTGGCGTCAGGGACAGAGGGAACGCTTGCAGTCGGTATATACCGCTAACAACGTCGAATATTGTCACGCAGAGGATGAACCTAGGTTCTTGTAACAATTAAAGCTTGTTGGAGAGAATTTGGGGTTAGCAGTAAGTAAAAAGAATACACAATCGGCGATGAAACATTCAACATAGTTACATGCATGGTCGAGCGTCGGCAAATCGAATGACGCTGCGTTTGCCCTGCGAGCATCTATCTCTGAGCACTCTTCTTTCCGGAACCACCGAATTCAATCGAGAACATTGTTGATCAAAGGAAATCAATCTCGGCTAAAGACGACAGGGTTAAATCCTTTCCCCGTCAAACAAGATTGCAGGCTGCGCTACATGACATAGAAATTAGCAGTGGCTCAACTCGGCTATGCCAGGATCACGGGCCAGGATATACGTAGCGTGAGCTAAGGGTTCAGCTGGTTATTCTTAGCTTTTTTGGTTGTCTAGGATTAGCTTGATTATCATGCTTACTGCTGCTTCAATGACACACACACGGTACACGTACGTATTATGTGACACATGTATGTGACATGTGACATGTGACAGGTTGAGTAGTTTCGCGTGGGTCCTGGAGAGCTGTGCTGCGCATGCACGAGGAGCAGTGATGTCACACGGCGCACAGAACTTTGCTCGCTGCCCGGCATCTCTCACACACCCCACGCGCCCAGCGTCTTCGACGACCTCCGTTCCTCACGTGGCGTCCCGGTCCACTTGATGATCATGCGAAGGGTCGCCGGGTGTGGAACCGATGGCTCGTGCGTCGCGGCAACTCCGGCGTGCGCCTGTGGAACCAGCTTAGCTCTGGGGTGATTGGCGACGCTGCGCCGGAGCCGCCTGATAAATATACATGTGTCACATAATCCATATACCGTGTGTGTGATATTGAAGGAGCTGTAAGCTTGATAATCGAGCTAATACTAGACAACCAGGAAAGGTAAGAATAACCAGCTGAACCTTAGCTCACGCTACGTATATCCCGGCATAGCCGAGCTAAGCCACTGCTAATTTTTATAGTGTCAGCGAGTGGTGAAAATTTCAAGAAGTCACGTAACGATTCCCCGATAAGACGACAGTGCAGCCTGGCTATTTCGCGCCTTTCTGGTTTTGAACTTGTGTAACATCAAAGCTGAAAAAAAAGACAAAATCTCGACCCCAAGTTTGAATGTTCGGATACATGCCCAGGAAGCTGTGCCGATCACTTTTAAAGTCAGTTTCCTGAGTACATACAAAAATACATTGCTGGGAATGCATTTTTAAGGAATAATATAAGCAGTCTGATATCAAAACAGGAAAGCCCCAGGGCGTTACATTAAATGCTCCCTTAAGACAGCATGAGTTCCTATAGAGTGCTCTACACTAATCCCCTTTAAATTGGGCTTGTCTAGTATGCCAAATGCATTGCTCTGAAGGCAGTTATCAGAGAAAATGTGTTGAGTGTGATATCAAAGTTGAAGGCTCCGGGGACTTTACAAGATAATTACATCAACCCCTATATATCCCAAAAAATGCTTTACGAGTTTTATAAGTGGGCTTCACTGTTGTACATGAGAAAGTTGCAAGGAAACATTTCTTGGGGAGTATTTTAGCAGGTATTACATGAAAATGTGGGGGCCCTAGGAACTTCTGTATTACAATTTGCTGATGTGGAATAAGTGTGAAACACCAATCATTACAGGTGGACAGACAAGTTTTCTAGTGCAGTCCACAAGAAAATACGCATTCAAAAGAGGAAATTAATTCTCATTCGCTCCCAACTTTCAGACGCACAGCCTTCTATTAGGTGAGTGTGGTTCCGGAGAACGGGTGTAAGGGCCATTTTTCTAGACGTAGGTTTGGACAATTTAATACCATGCTTCTCATACCAAAGAGTTTTCAAAGTGAACGTCTTTGGCAAGTTGGTGCGATAGGTTTGCGGACCCGCCGCGGTGGCTCAGTGGCTATGGCGTTGCGCTGCTGAGCATGAGGTCGCGGGTTCGATTCCCGGCCGCGGCGGCCGCGATCAAACTGATGGAGGCGAAAAGCAAAAACGCCTGTGTGTTCGAGATTTCGGCGCACGTTAAAGATCCTCAGGTGGTCGAAATTAACCGGAGCCCTCTACTACGGCGCGCCTTATCGCCTGCGTTGCGTCGGCGTGTTAAAACATTCAATCAATCAATAAATCAAATCAGGTTTGTGGACTTTTAAACAGCGCAGTCGATGTGGCACTAGACGAAGCAAGACACGGACACAGCACTGACATACAACTAAGTTTTGTTCGTCGTACTAGCACAACGTATACTCGCGCAGTTGACAATAAAAGGAAAAAAACAAACATGGTGAAACAGCGTAAAAAACAAAGTGGCTGTAAAGCTCAACAGAGAATACTCACAGACCACGCGATGTTCAGAAACAAAAAAAACAAAAAAACCCCGCCTCCTGGCTAGGCAGGGCAACTGAAGGCTTGCAGACAGCCACGTGAATTTAACCTGTAAACTGGTCCCGGCGATGCTTAACCAGCTCGCGTCGTTCAGACTCGGGTGCGCAACCGCAGTCTCGGCACTGAGTGCCCAGGTTACCTGATATCGCCTAAGAATTGCTAACGAACCGCTCTTTTAACCTCTCATTAGGACAGTTAATTAGCAATGTTAGCTAATGATGTGACTCCGATCCTTTGCGCTGAGCCATTCGGGCGGTCGCAGGGTGTTAGGGTAAATGGTTGTTAAGCTAGTTATAAAGTAGAACTGCTTGTTTGTCCGCTGAGATGGAACTATGAGCCTTACAACTCTCGTTATAACTAGGATAACTTTCGTTCGTTGTCCTAATTATCGCCCTAGTGTGGTAATTCTCAACTTAAAATTGATTGTAATTTTGTGGACTCCCCAATTTTTGATCACGTACCACCACTGACTCCACGTTGTCATACAGGCGGCAGATAATCAATGACCAGCAACATTCCATCCCTCACATATTTCCTGGGCGCCCTGCTACACTTTTTTCAACTTTTTTTTTTGAAATCTTAAATGCTTCCAGAACATAGTCCCCCAACACACCCAGTACTTAGATTAAGGGGTCGCAAGATACCTCAGCCAAAAATTACTGCTCTATGCTCATCAGATAACTTGTAAACTCGCTCAAAGGATTTTTCTTTCTTTTCCGGTATTGACGTTCTTCGATTGTCCGAATTATGTCACTGAGGCTATGTAGCGGCTGTTGGCCGGTTTTCATTCATTTCCAGCAATCAACGCTTTTCGATAGCAGCTTTAAAATAAAGCCATCAAAACAAAGCAGAAACGGAAGGCGTATCTGGTGCGACGAGCAAATCACGCAGTGCCGCTCCGTCCTGGCGATAACTGTAGCCTTCGCAGTGCTTGCAGACGTGAAGGAAAGAGTGAAAGCGTTTATCGAAAGTGTTGCAGGGTCCCTTTAAGTACCTTCTAAATTAGTCGTCTGCTCGGTTACTATATATTTGATCCCTTCAGAATTTCAGGTCGAACGCAAGTACGTTACATGAATTCGAGCATCTTCTGGGAGAAAAATGCGCTTCATATTTGTTGTCTACTGCTCGAAGATTCTGTGTTATTTTACTCAGCGCCTACGCACGCACATTCCCACATGCTGAAACGCGATTTCATGTGTGCGTCTGTGTGTTTGTGTGGCTCGTATAAACTACACTTATGTATTCCGCTCCCGTCCGCGTCGTTAATAAAGAACGGTGCCATATTACTCCCGCTGCGGTTAGGCCTCCTAAGAGCGGCAAGATGCCACGTTGGCTCTGAGTGTTATTAAAACGAAAGCACTCCCTCCTACACCGCGCACTCTGCCACCTGCTGGTTTGGCTTACTGGCTAAGGCCCCACAATGCCGATGCTGAGGTCGCGGACTGGACTATATGCCACGGCCGAATATAAAGCCAGAGTGGGTCCTAATCGTCCATGCCAGGCTCGTAGCAAACATTGACCCACCCCTGCGTATTCGTACGTGTGTAGTAGCGCATCGTCATGGCCATAATCGTGACTCGCTACTCACGCGAGTGACTTGTTTCCAGGAGGAAGAATGGAGAGTAGAAGTTCTCGTGAAAACATTTAGCGGATAAGAGTAGAATTACAGTCATTGCTGATATTCTGGAGCGGGATTTATGTATTACGACGCCTTCAAGAGGGACGAAAACGACTTGCGGATTAAGGAACATGCCGTGGATGTTTGTAAGTGTTTGCGTGCGTGTGAGATCGCATTCATCCACTTCTCATTTTTTGCCAAGTCGCTTACCGGAGAAATTTTGTAATGAGCCCGAAGTAAGTCCTGGAACCATTTCCCAGATTAACAGCGCAGGTGTGCCGGCAAGAAACCCTCGTAGCTGCCAGCGCAAACAGACCTCAGCGGGGCGCAAGTTAATTGAGGTCCTGCCAGCAGCGCGACAAGCGCGTCTCGCAATAACACCGGAAATCACCCGTGAAGTGCTTCCGTGCAAATCCCGTGCCGTCCCATATTCCTATTTCCAGGAACCCGACAGCAGCAGCAGCGTCGGGGGAACAGGTATAACGTGCCGCGGGCTTGGCGCCAGGGTTTCCAGTTTCGTGGAGCGCCGCCCGGCCACCCAACAATGAGCCTCTTGTCGTGGCGCCCGTTGCCTGGCGGCCGCCGGGGTTTGCACCCCAGGCCGCGGCACGGCGCCACCGTGTCCGGAGGGAGAGGGCGGCGCGCGCTCGCAGGCCGCACCAAGCTCCTCCGGTCGCGCCGAGTGCGATGCGTTTGCGTTGTGGGCCCTAACCCGGGACGAGCAGGGGCCGAGAGCGGGCGCAGCGCAGGGGCGACGACTATGCGTTTGCGGCGGGCGGTCGCGAGCCCGGCGACGAGGCCGAGCGGCACGCTGCACGGCGCCCCACTGCCAGCAGCAGCAGCAGCAGCATCCGAGCGCAGCATGGAATGGCGCCGCTCCGAGCATCGCACTGTTGCGGCGGCTCCTGCGGCCGCCGTCGGAGCCGCTGAGCCAGCCGAGTGCGGCCAGCCCTGAGCTGACAGGCGACGGACTATGCGTCGAGCCGCCGCTCCGAAGGGCCCCGTTCCAGACGCCTCCCGCGGCAGTTACTGTTGTTGTTTCCGTGGCGTGGTGCGATGGCGGCTCGCCGCAGGCGAGCCGCCCTGCTTCGTCGTCGACGTCGCTTTCTTCCACGAAGCACGTAGTCGCCGTCCGGCCTCCTTCGGCCCGTGATCTGTGTTCCTCCGTGAGACGGCGACGACGGCACCATGCCTGTTCGCAGGGGGCACGTTGCCCCGCACAACACCTTCATCGATTCCATCATCCGCAAGTTCGACGGCATGAGTAAGTGGCCGATTAGCCGCTGCTCGGCTCGCTCTTTTTACCCCCCCCCCCCCCTCACCCTCCCATCAGCCGGAGCCTGCCAGTATAAACACCTCCGCTTCCGCGGCCACTGCGCTAATTGCGCCCCGCGCCTGTTTGCTGTGACACCCACGCAGACCTTCCTTATTACGGGCCCGGATGGCCGACTTGTATGGAGATTAGTCGGAAGGAAGCACACTGTCTTGTGGATGTAGTCTGGGCTCGGGCTAGACACTTCCGCGCCGTCGGAAGCCTGCGGCATGACCTTTACGTGTTGTGTGCTGAAGGCTGTCTTCGTGCCGTGAGCGAAGCGCTGTTTTGATAACAACGCGTGAACGAAACGATGTTCATGTTCATGTAGCCTATCTTCCTTTTCGAGATTTGTTCGGCAGCTAAGCCACTGTACCAAGCCAAATATAATAAAACACGACTAAAGGAAGCCACAGTAGGCTTCGCACGGTACATTGTTTATCTAAGCTATGAACGAAACCAACATAGCATAGATCACGCTGTAGGGTACGACTCCATGAAATCTAGCCCGAACCTTAGTGCCCAGTTTACGGCATTAATGCAGAAACCAGGAAGCAGGACATCCGCAGCTCTCGGAAATAAGCATTAACTGAGCCCCTAAAAACATAGAATAAACAATAAATAAACATGAATTAACCAATTGCAGCTTTCAGGAAGACGTCGTACATATTACCAGTACACGTAACGTGGCTGTCTCGGAATAAAGTCTGCTGAATAGAGGACCAGGAAGTAGTAGCTCCTAGGAAGTCCATGTTTAGTAGTGTCTTTCATGACACGTATTTACCGCCTGCTCATGCCAATGCGTTGAATAACGTTGCGGTATTATAATAACAAGTGTGAGTGTGGTCGTATAGTTGATTACACTGATAATGAAAAAGGTCGGTAATGCGCTTTTCTCAAAACACTCGCGTCTTTTCAGTGGAAATCATGTTCGCCATTTGTTTTACTCTAAAAGTCATGGTTTGACTCGAAACAGTTGTAAGTGATTATCGCATTGGAAACGGCGCATTCGCGAGATCCGGAATATTTGCGGGCTATTGACGTACCTGTATGAAAATACAACATGTTGCCATTAATTCAGCCTTATCGTGTTTCCCTCGACCCAAGCTAAGAAAATGTTTGAGTATTGAATGGAGGAATTCGCTTTGCATTCGTCAATTTGTTCGCCACCATGAAAGTTCGATATTACAAACCGAATAGCGAAAATTTCGCTCCAAATATCTCATTCTTTTACCTTGCATTTAGGCACCCCGGAATGGAATAGGAGTCGAAGCTAAGGCACACACACGTTACGGAGTTAGGCACTATGGCGAATCGAGTTTGGTTTAGCCTGGGGGCGTGTGGCATGGTTGCTAGTAGCTACAGACAGGGAGGTATTAGCTCCGAAGCTCAGTTTGTTGGTTTGACTCCCACAAAACGTACTAAAAAAAACCTCGTTTCATCGCCGTGAAGGCGTCGCGGTAAGGAAAATAGGGTGAATTATAAATATGACCGAAGTGGGTGCTTGTTTTTTTCCGTCGTCCTCGCTCCCTTTTGAGCGGTGAGCGTTACAGCGAAATACATAGTCCGCTTCGAACCTGCAGTTATCTCGTCGACAACGCTAAAATCGGATGCATTTTTACATGTTTACATCGTAGCCCGAAGGCTAAGAAACATTAAGGTGACATATTGTCCCAACGAGCACAGTGAAATAAACACAGCATGCACGGCTTGCAATTCTTAACGTTCTCGCGACAAAAAAAAAAAAAAAAACTACCGCGACAGCACCTAAGGGTGAGTTCCGCACTGCCGTGGCGTTATTCGGCAATGGTCACGTTAACAGGCGTCGACAGATGAACGGAAACATGCAGGAAAGATGGTACTGACTTGACAGGACATTGGTTAATGTGTCGATACGGGCTAGTTGGTAGGCCATCATAAGAATTAGGTTTAAGCGCCAAGCCCGACTTATGAAGAAAGATATTGATTGTAAGATATTGAAGAAAGAAGGAAAGTGCTTCTGTCCTATCAATATCTTTCTCCCTAAAGTCGTGCTTGGAGCTTAAACCTAAGTGTTATGAGGACACTTGGATCAGTCCCACTCTTGTAATCTATCAGCAGTGGGACGAAGGAGAGTATGTGTTGTTCCTACGCACCCTTACTGTACCACCTAAACAACGTGCCGCTTTCTTTCGGGTGGGTGCCACGGAATTGGAGATTTACCCAGCATTCAATTTATTCCATAATTGGTTGGTAAGTTGTCCACATGTAGGCCATGGAGTGTTTTCTACCAAAACGTTTTCGATATGAATTCCGACTAACGCATACCAGCTAAGGCAGGAAGTATTGAACACTGTAAATTTTTTAATACTTCATACCATACTTTTCAATAACAAAGTTTTCAATAACGAGAAAATGCAAGTTTTGCTTGTTAAAAAGACTGCTTTGTCCCGATAACAATAATGCCAATTTTATCGCGAATTTCAAAAAGCAAAGTCGAGATATTAAAGAAAACATTGAAGCAGTGGAGACTCCGCAACCGCTTCCGGCGATTTCTCTACGGCACATAATTTTGTTCGTGCGATTGGCGGACGCTGACCCCTAAGCCACTGGCAAAAAATTCTAATTGGCGATTCTAGTGGGGCAGGTTCCGTTTGATGTGTCATTTGAATGCTAACGTGCATTTAAAACACTGTTAACGATGTCTGTAGTTCTGGCCCATATTACGGCAGTTCCGCCCAGTATGCGTTACTTCAGCGCGGACTTTGAAAGTTTTTCAACATTGCTTGCATTTCATACGGTTAAAAAATTGGCCGCGTATCTGCTGACTTCGTTGCACATGTCGACGAAAGACGATAATTGTTTGGCGCCCCTGCCAAGTATATGTCTCCCTTCTCTTTCCCGCTCACCTCTCATGCTGTTCCTCTCCCGTCTCGTTCCTTCCAAGATGAACACACTAGAGGTTTGCTTAAGGCAATTTGAATTGACCGCATTCCACTGCTCCACGCCGAATGCCTCGATACCAGTGCTGCCGTACGGCGGAGACGCGCGTGAATCGAGGCACCCTACTTACTCTACGTGCGTTCCAAGCGGAACGTGAAAAATATCTAGTGGGGCCTTTCATTACTGCTGTCTTTTATTTTTTTTTAAAAATGCCGCTAGGGAAACCGCGGGTGACCGCTTTTGTATTTTTCTGGAGGTGCCTTTCATTAAATCAAGCATTCGTGTATTTTTAATAAAGAAGACACTGCGAATATAACTTACGGATGTCTTGCCCCAAATGAGCGTAATATTTTGTTTTGGCTCAAAAGTGGTGACAAGTATGAACATTGCCACCGGACTTAGCGGTTTAGATTTGGCTGTGGGTATATAAACATATAGTGCAGAATCTGTTTCACTTTGGCCGGGTAGCTGACTCGAGGGACAGACAGACAGACAGACAGACAGACAGACAGACAGACAGACAGGCAGATGGACGGACGGACGGACGGACGGACGGACGGACGGACTGACAGACAGACAGACATTTTCGCGTTCAAGTAGCAAGAATATCGTCTTTAAAAACGTCTTTAGAGTCTGGAATGGAGCTGAGTAAGTTGCTGAGGGGCAAGTTCTCTCAAACTGAACAAAGTTGTAAATTCTGTTTTCACGGCCCCTTAGGAAGTTACGCACAAGTTTCTTCCCAGACTTGGTTACCCGTCCTGTATGTGCGCGGTCCTGAGGATGCGCATTTAATTTGAGAATATCATGTGCACGTATAGCTGCGCCAATAGGTTTCTGGGGCACATCGCGGGGCATTATCACGATGGTAATTGCGGTTGTGTTCACAGTAAGTATGGGATTGACCATTTATAGAAGACGCTACTATGCGAAATAACGAACAGAACCAAGACGGTGCTCATATGAGACATTGACGGTCATCCCACCCCTACCTAACGTAAAAAAAACAGCAAAAGGCGGAAGCGCGGCTCATCAGACATAGCGGCGGATGGGTATTTCTGGTAAATCTTAACCTACTTCTTAAATTAGTAATGTTACTTCTTGTAAATTAGTAATGTGCGTTGGGATGGGTCACAGTTCAGGTCCTCCTGAAAAGTGACTTATCCTGCTCCTACCCGCGTTACTGAGGGGCCGAATAGAAAGCAAGATTCAGTTCGTAATGTAAACTATTGACGCAGGAATTCCGGGGTGTAGTAAGTGTAGCCAAATCCCCCCTACACCGGCAACCCAGTGTCCCGCTCGCTTCCCAACCCACGGTGAAAACTGTCTGTCTTCATTTTTTTCCCCAACCGGCCAAACCACTACCGTTCACTGACTATCCAGAGTCACTGTTTATTGTGATTACTATTTCTTTCTTTGGTTGGGGTTTTGTTCAGACGTACTCCTCGCTTTGACTGAGGTTTCGCCTGGACGTAGCCATGGCTAGAGTTACGTCCGATTATCTGTAATTATTAATAGTAATTAATAACTAACAGTGACTGTGGCTGGTCAGTGAGCTATAGCGGTTTCGCCGGTTCGGGGAAAATCACGGAAAACTGCTCTCACCGTGAGTGAAGCTGGTGGGACAGTGGGTTGCCGGTGTGCAACACGCCATTTCCTCGTCGGTACAGAATTGAAAGCACCTTGCGACGTCCATCGCTTCGCTTTCAGCGTAAGCGACATTACTTTGACGGACTGCTAAAAAAAACCGCTCTTTTAACTTTGTGACTTTGAAGAAGTCTCTGGTTCTTGCGTTAACGGCATGGATTCTAGCCCCTGGAATCCTACACGTTTTTTTTAAGTCGAGAGATTTTTATGTGAAGGTGTTTTAAATCAATACTTGTATCAGTTTTGTCGTAAATAACAGTGGTTCGGTATTAGATTGTTTTAGACGCAGTGTGCAGCCCATCACTGTAATTAATTTATGCCTTCCGCCGTGCAGGGAGGGCCGGCTCTGTGAATATCGCTCCCAGGGTAAAGGAGGAAGGGTGGTGGAATTTGGTTATAAGACGCCATCCCGTGAAGTACACAGCGAGGAGACATTGGTATTTAGTGATTAGCCCCATTCTCCACAACAGAAATACCTAAACGTTTTGCTATACATGTACACTACTGAATATGCCTCTAGAGAATATTTTTTACTGTCCCACCAGAAGCGGCAATATCAACAAGGCGGTGCCCCGTTTCAGACGAAATTGTCCCGAGCCGAATCCAACTGTTGAACCCGCGAAGTTGGGCAGAGAAAATGTATGGGTGGAGCCGCTATACACAGCGGCGGCCGGGGCCCGAAGGACGGAGACATATTGCTTCGTAGAAGCGAATCGATTATACACAGGCGGCCACGGCGGCGTGCGAAGAAACGGTCCGACGAGTTTTTCTCTGGCCCCCACCCTCCTTTTTTTTTTGTACAACTTCGTTGTCGTTACCTCCCGCCGTTTTCATCGATTCGTACGACGGCACATGTTTCGACATCACGTGCTCGGACGATGAGGGGAAAAACGTTTGCTCCAAATGTGCCCAAATCGCCAGTATACATTCGCTAGCCGTTCTTTCTTTTTTTTTTGTTGTGGTTCTTGTTACTTGAAAATACCTGGAGGTACCGAGAAAATTAGGGAAGTAATCAGCCATGCAAAAACGAAATTTTTTTCGTATAATCAGTGCACCCGCCGGGAATGGTTATTAGGTCATTTCAACTCGGATGGCGTTGTAAGCCAAGCGTATAATCTTTAGGCGAAACGTTCTCGGAGACTTCTTTATGTGCCATCGAAATTGTTCGGGAAAATAGCCGGCATTCAAATGGATGTGTCTGCTGTAATGAATGGAAAATCTTTTCCGTTACCTCGCAGTGAAATAAGATCTTTTATGTGGTCGAACGTTGGACCGCTACCTTCGCAATAATAATGCGTTATTGTTAGAAAGAGTGGGTGGACGAACGGCGTACAAAAGCCGGCACGAAGAAATACTTGGCCATGAGCATGTCACAGCATGTCACAGCATGTCACAATTTCATATTATAGGTTCTTTACTGTCTGAGCTATCCATGATACAGCCGGCAGCCGCGTTAAGTTAAATTTATTGGAAACTTTCAATGAGAACAACGCTCAGTGGAATACTGAATGATGTTCTCAACGTAGAACAAGATTCCCTACATTCTAGTTACAACTGGGTTGCACACATTGGATGACACTTATTGGCCTCTGAATTATTGTTTGCCCAAAAATTATTCCTATTTTGGTCAGGTCAATATTCTGCAATTCCGCCGCGTCAGTGGTCATCCCCTTCCACTCCCCTCTATGTCGCTGGTGTTCAAACGACTGCTCTTAAAGGATGCGCTGTTTGGTTATATTATATGTTGGATACATTTGCTTGAACTGCGTTAGGTTAGGAAAAACCACGTTTTTTGTGTCTTTTGGATATACTCGTAGCGAAGAAGGGTGCACGTATGACGGCGCCAAAGGCATGTGTTGCTAAACTGAAGGTATGGGGAGGTGCTCAGTAAGCGTAATACCTGGTTTCCTCGCACGGGTTGGCACGCATGGTCTTTTTTTTTTTTCTTCTTGGAACGTGGCTTTTGATGTCTACCTGATCCAGACTGAAAGTTTCCTGAATAGACGTTCGCTTTCCGTAGGAACCGTCCGGGAATATTACGTGGTCGCTGCAAGGCGCAACGGCTTCTTGCTGGCGTATTTAAAATTGTTTTCCTGCAACAGGAACCGACGATTCATCTATGAACTGCCTTAACTTGAAGTGCTCATTTTTTTTAAAACAAGGAGCGACACGAATCCACTAAGCCGCCATTTTGGAGATTTGGCGAAGTAAATAAGTAAGAGAGGCAGGAAGCTCGCTGCGGGCTGTTGATCGTCACTTGCTGCCGCCCTTGTACAAAAAAACTGGTGGCTGAAATAGTTGCCTTCCAGTCAGGCCTAATGGTTGCAGCCAGATGATTATCTGCACCCACCGTGTCGCCTTTTAGCTGGTGACGGAAATAGCTGCGTCCCAGTGATGCCGAAAAGGTATTCGTTAAACTCGTAAACGCAATCGTTCCTCACCAGAACAGGATCGGGCAGATTTGGTGCAGCGTTCTGTCGTAGCGGGAACAACGATCGCTTGTCTTTGACATTTTTTCGGAGTTTCTTTTTTTTTTTTAAGGGAGGCAAGGAAGCACGTTGCTTTTAATGTCGGAAAATTCTTGTGTGCCTCCTCTTTAGTAATTATATTTGAAGAAAAGGGGACTTCGCAGTACCAGTGTTTATGAATTTGGAAAACGAGCGTTTCTCTGCACTGCAGGATCTCTAAGCCCTATAGTGTAGTATTCTGCCGTAAACCACGCTTTTTCGGGAGAGGCCTTCTTTATACAACGGACAGAAATTGGCTGATGTATTAATGACAGGGTGCTTTTAGCGCTACAACACTTTATTTTTTTTTTGACCGAGGGATGCCCAAGTGTCTCATGTTGTATCTCATAGTCTGGATCAGCATGATAAAAAAAAAGACGATGTGCGTCATGGCCAACGTGCTGCTGATTTGTTTCCTCGCGTCTAAACGAAACAAGCAACCGTGCGCTAACGAAACACACGACGGTCAACTGTGCCGCGCAACGTTGACTTCGATTGGCGGCCGAGGGTGCTGTTCTGGAGGTATACCGCCCTATCAGCTGGCTTCTCTATGGAGCTATTTTTTTATGATTTTGCAATGCTTGAGTGATGTAGGACCGCTGGGAGTAATACACCCGCACTCGTTCAATTATTATTCTGAGCTGTGTGTAAGGTATGATCGGTAGCTTTACTGGTTCTAGTTAGGGTTTAAGGGCACTAGTATCCATGCTGTCAACAACTCTTGCCTCTTAAAGAAGGAAAAAAAAAACTCGTTCAGTCAAAAAGAGGACACTGCAATTTTGTGTCCCGCTATGCCTTCTTTTATATAATGGTGGCTTTGTACTCGCGCACCCAGTCGTGCACGCCAGCACCAGCGCACAATCAAGGAACGGAGCTAATAGCACAAAAGAGACGACCGCGACTTGCAGGATCCCCAATTAGCCGTTTCTAATTAGGTACGCGCGGAAAAATGTGCGCGCACAATCAGGAAAAAAGGAGAACCTCACAGTAGGCGTATTGTATGCGTGCGTGCACGCTGCGTGGTATTAAGAGGGTTCGGAAAAAAAAAAAAAAGACTTCGCGTTGCGACTCGTTCGGCGTTCTACATAAGAGCAGACACGTTAGTGATAGTTGCGATGAGAGCTTATTTTCACGCCGGAATTGCACGCGCGAGGTGTGTTCTGTGGGAATATTGACGTTATTCATAACGCTTCCCGATGTCTGCTGTTTCCAAGAAGCTCTTCAGCAAATTATGCGCGCTACTCGTTTATGGTAGATCAGCCCTCGCACTGCGCATCACATTAATCCATTATGCGCAGGAGGCATTTCCACTGAGCATAAAAAAAGACAAATTTCGCGCGCCTTTTTGACATCAATCACACGTTTGAATGTCTGGCAACGTATACTTCAAAGAACGTGAGCAGTATTCTTGACGTCAGTAACATCGAGTTCAGGTGCAGCCTGCTGATGCGGCTCAGGCTGCCTTTTTTAACACGAAAGTGTTTTATTCTGGGATTCACGAATATTTCACTTACGTCATATCCGTCACGGAAGTGAGCAACCAAGCAAGCGGCGCGCAAAGAGTGCACCCCTGCACACAGAGTCTTCTTGCGGTGAAGCAACCTTTAGTACTAAAGAGTACGTTATACTTAGGGTTGTTCGTTTTCGGGTTTTATATTTTCACACGAAAGTGTTTTGGGCCGGGATACACCAACATTTCACTGACGTCATATCCGTCACGTAAATGACGCCAGTACACCTTTGCAGAAGTGACCCGCCAGCATAACGTCGCTCGCCTAGCACGGCTCGAAGACAGCCGCCCACCCGCAAATCATCCTCAGGTGCAGATTTCGCTGCACATTTCACTTTCGTGTTTTACCGATTCCTATGACAGAGGAATCAACCACATTTTTTTTTCTTCCCAAATAGCGCCCACCAGTGTTTTGGAAGACAAACCTCCGAGGCTATGATCGAAATGTGGCTACATTTTTCCAAAGGACGGCTAGCACGTTTAGTGCTTTTTTAATAAATTGAGATATCAGGTAGCATGGCAGGGAGCTCTATACATCGCGGCTGCCGATGTAGCTCAAATTACTTCCCCGAGCTTTTGCGCATCGGAAATATAATGGGAACCCCGCTGCAAATGTAAGGCTCTCAATTTTTTTTCTTTTACTAAAATTTTCCTCCTGAAGTTAGCGGCAAGCTTAGCCATTATACAAGCGAGATGCATCTTTTGAGGCATTTTGAGCGAGACCGTTGACGGTAGCAGCGGTGGGCGTGGGCGCGGGTGTGGGTGGAGAGCTCAGAGGCAGCTACATTAAATAATGATCGTGGTTTTTCTTTCGCTTACTTTAAGCGAACGCCAACAACACGCATTTTTTTTATCTCTTTGTAGTTACATTAATAAACGCATAAACGTTAACAGCAGCGAAGGAGGAAGCGAAGGCAGTATGAAAAAGCACAGAGGAACAAATGGACATGCTTGCGCCTTCAATTAGAGAGAAAAACACGAAGAATCCCAATGGGAGAAGATAAAGGGCGAGGCTGGTCAGCATGCTCTTTTTCTTCAGTGCATTATGAGGTTCATACGCCACTTTACCGTCTTTGATGGCTATTACTGAGTTTGTTGTCGCACTTACGGTGGAAATAACTCGCCTTCACCAAAGCGTCTGATGTTCTGTTCAGCAATGTCTTCACAAGTGTGGGCGCTTATAATACTGCACAGGTTCTGGGGCAATGCTGCACAGGTTGTCATGAGTACCCTACCCTTAAACTTCGCTGCTTCGCCTGGGCACAAATGGCCGATGCTCTTTCCTAACGCCGACTAGACACAAAAATAAATCAAGTCCCCTCCGTCTAACAACGACGATGGTAACCACGCGAAGCTTCCTTGCGTCCGAAAAATCCATTCCGCTGCAATCAAAAAGCCAAGGCGTCAACAATCAAAGTTCATAGCGCCTGAGGGTCAAAGTTCGAGCGTCCACGACCAAAGTGCAAACTGCCTGCGAGTCAATGTCCAAAATCAGACGACAGCAAATGAATCCCTCTCGAGAAAGCTGAGCCCCTCCTCTCCGCCTTGCTGCTTACCCATCGTCGACCATGTGTGAGTGGCGCAATCGGAGGATAGACGACGGCTTCATAACACTACAGATCCAGGTTCGATTACGACCACGGGATGCGTTTTTCTCTTGTTTTATCATAATCATCTTGTGCTCTCCCATTGTGTAAAGTTGGCTTTTCAGCAGTGCGTTTTGGCTACTACACTGCAATCAGTGAGACCAAGAAAAAGCTTCAATTCAAAAGGTGGTATCCCAAGAGAGTAGGAGCTCCACGCTTGTTTCCCAATCAGCGCATGCAGACGTTTTTAAAACTTGGCCACGGCCGTCAGCAGAGCTGCGTCAGCGTAATTGTCCTATATTTTCCTCTTATCTGGCGTTCACGCTATCAGTAGGAAGCGTACTGATTCCCCCTTATTTATTTTTTGGTCTGCTTCACCAAGAACGCCATGAAAACGTTTTACACGTCGTAAGCCCACTTGGAATGCAGGTGGTTTGATACACGTTCTCTGTATCCATCTGTAACACAACACAAATCCCTCTGTTAGAAAAAAATTCTTTCGCAAAACGAAATTGCATTGTTGTTGCTTGTTGAATAAAAAAGAAAAATATTTGGGAAGCTTAGCTCTACGTGAACGGCCTATTCCAGCTGTATAAAACAGAAAGCAAAAAATATAGAGATGCACAAACCATACAAGGAGGCAAAAAGGAAGTAGAAAAAGCGAGGAAAAATTGCCGGATGATACTAAGAAATATGCGCAATAGGATACCCAAACACAGTTTGCATACGCAGCCCAGACAGGCATTGATCGTATACGCAGTTCAATGCACAGCGGCAACACAGTTGAAGATATATGGAAATACACACCCCACATTAAAGAAAAAAAGTCGGAAAACTCACTCCACAGTACTTGAAGACATGTACTAAAACTAACAACCCAGAAATGCTGTTTGAGACAAAAGGTATGAAAAACAGATATAAAATGCTGATCATGCCTTTTCGTGAAAGTATATATATATAAATACAGGCTAATGGGAACAGGGCTGTCTAGATTTCACAAAACAATGCCAACAGCCGGTTATAATGCTGCGAGTTTAAGAAAAAGACAGCAAACCTGCAAGCTCACAGAAAGATGTCCAGATAAATCCGAGAACACATAGCCACGAACGAGAACAAACTATAGAATTTCTAGAAATCTAGTGCGTGTCAAAACGTCTCGGACTATTTGAAGGGCACTTTAGGGTTTAATAGGGCTTGCCTCAAGTCTTATAATTTTAACGAGGCTTAGTGGGTACCTGTGTATAGTGAATTATGAACAGGCTGGCCAAGTCTTTCGATTAAAGCAAAGTTTGCTGTTTTTATGGTTTCTTTAACACCAAGATATAGCTCGACGGCTTTTACAACTTCGAAATTTGAATTTTGCCCGTACACCCAAATTTTTATATCAAAGGCATCGTCACTCGTGGGGTCAAACTGATACTTAATGAATGTTCTTGGACGTGCAAAGGAAACTTTCGGAGTATTTATTTGCTAGTTTTGTGACGCATACATTGCGGGTGGTTCTGCCTCCTCTTCGTTCTAACACCTTTTTGCAGAGATCAAAGATAGCAGTCCTTATATATCCTAACAAGTCGTTAGAGGACTTGGAGTAAGGTCGGAAAATTTTTTGAAGTACTAAGTTTGTTTTCTGTTTATAAACATAACGTCATTTTGTCCCTGTCCTGAATTCTTGGCTTAGTACTTTTTTTTCTTTTTTGCATGTCGTTCTTAAGTCAATCTGCGTACTCAGTGTATTTCAGAAGCTCATGGGTTCACTGATATGTCTGCTCTTTATACGGAATGCTGACGTTCTCCGGTGTCCACTTGATCTTTAAGCTTGTGTTTCCCATGGATGGATACATGTGACGTTAGGATGGGTAGCCGAAGTTATTCGTTTCACACAGATAGGCGGCAATGTTTTACACTTCCATCTGGCTTATCTATTACAGTTGGAGCGTACGTCCTACGAAGCGTCAAGAAATCCCCAATTCTCTGGTTTGTCAGAATGAAGGGCCTTCGTAGCAGCACTTTTACTTTAGGAAAAAAGTAGGTAGGCAGCCTGTCTTCGTGTGTTTGCCGGTATGGAGTCAATCAGACGTTTAGACGGTGGTAAGAATGATGATGATGCTGGTGGCGATAATTTTTGGTGACTGTAATGCAGGTATAGTCCTCTTCCCTTTTCTCTCGCTAGGATCAGAGTATACTCAACAAGGCTGCGTTGCGCAACAGAATGCCCACTTAATACCCCAACGTGTAGCACCTGCGTCCCCTTCAGGCCAACCATGAGCGTTAATTCTTTTCACCACCCGGGTTTGTGTTTACCTAGAAAAGCGTTCATTCGCGGTCTACGTGGCTACCGAAAAATGCTGTCATTTTGTTAGGACTCGAAGTTTTGAGGACAATATTCACTCAAAAAAAGTCAAACTTGGTTTGTGAAATCCATGACGATGCACTACGTGCATAAATCCTTACCTAGCACCCTTCCATACTGATTTCAGACGCAGTGGTTATCTCCGATTTTATCAAGTTAACGCAATACGTAAAATAATCTTTTTGGTGGTACTATAAAGCTTTTGTCTGGAAATGAATGGCTCCAGAAATGCACCGTTATTACAGAGAAAGTTTCGTTTTCTGCGCTAATCAGTTTCTGAGCTTCATTAGTGATCATTCCAGTTGTACTCGCCGAGTGCAGAGGGAAAGCGGCATTTTTTTTGTTGTTGTTGGAGGTCGAATTGGCTATTGTCATTCACGGCCAGTCACTTCGGTGTTGATTCTGGGCAGTGCCCATAGTTTCTTCTCCGTATTCGATTTTTCATGCCTCAAACATTAATGTAAAAACTTACGTTGTTCGCAATGCGGCGCGCTTCCAGTTGGCCTTCTAAAGCTGTATCCAACTTACAGTGTGTTTTTACAACATCGCCACGTTTTGCATCATTCACACAGCCGTTTTTCAAACCGTCACGTCACCGGCTTTCGTCATGGGCGACGGTTCCTCGTGCGATTTCTCACGGGAAGCCGAAAAAAAAAAAAAAGAAAGAAAGAAAAGAGTCGGTGACGGGAAGTCGAGCTCTACGTTTCCGTTCCGTCAACGCGACGGGACCACGCCCCGTGCTAAACCAGCCAATCAGAATAGAAATTTTTACGGTTAAATTTAGCGAAAAGTGAGCACACGTAAAAATCTAAGCCATTTTCTTTACTTTTCAGATTAAGCACGCTCAATGCTAGGCTAAACTGATCACTAGGCAGACAACCCTGTACAATGACGGAAAGCTGCAGTACGAACGCTACTCCGTTTACGTCTCCGTCGCGGTTTCTTGACGTGACGGCGCCGTGACGGAGAAGGTGACGCCTGTGTGAATGAGGGCTAACAAGCAAATTGCTTCGAAAATGCCATTATTAAGGGGATCATGAAGACAATCTGGAACATTCTTTAATTTGAAAAAAACTAGGCTTCAGTACCTCAGTCATCTCCATTCCAGGAACATGGGACGTTTCTTTAACCTCCCCCCAAAACCGCAAGAAATATTGAACATTTTTCAAATTTCGCGCCACATTTACGTAGTATAGCAGGAGTGACGTGATGTGGGTCAGCACTGAAAACACAATGTCCAATGTGCTAACTTCGCCTTAGCACTCGAGTGGTACGATCAAACGAAACTAGAGGCCGCACTACACTCTCCCGGTCATATGTCATAAGATGGGTCAGTTCGGCGGCCGCCCATAGCACAAACAAGATTCGGTGACGTCATAAAAAGTTGCCTGAAAATGGCTATGGACTCGCCACTGCTCCACATGTTTTTTTTAATATCTTAGTTATTTATAGGAAGTTTGCAATAAACCTGGTATCGTTGTTACCGGGAAAACCAGCCTTTATAATGAAATAAACTTGTTTTTTGTCTTCATGGGCCCTTTAAGTACGTTATGCTGGTTCAGTGGCACGTTATCGCGCTGTAAGCTTAGACATTGATAACGAGTCAAGATTAAACCTATAAAATTATAGGCTGCTTCGATCATAAAAGGCAAGGAATTCAGCGCCCAAACGGCTCCTCCATTTTACGAAACTCGAAGAGCCTATTGGCCCATCGTATTCAATGCTATCGCTGCTATCATGGCTCCCGCCTACACATTGTAGCGAAGCAGTTGCATTGAGTAGCAAGAAGAAGAGAAGACTGGCGCTGTTTCTGACGAATTACAGGACGCAGTGTTGTTGCATAACAGCATCGATAAATCGGACAATGGTATCAATACGGCCTGTTGCGAAGAAGTGTACTCTCGGACAAATAACCAGGTTGTATCACCCAGGTCAAGCTTCTGGAACTGGAGAGCCATATGTCATGACCAGCACGCGTGCACCGTACCACCTAAACAAGATTCTAGATTTCCCGATTCTAAAGCCGCTTTGTGAGCTAACTGTCGCCGCGAGGCTCTTATGGGCTGCATGTAAGACTGGACAAAAGTTGAATAAGTGTATGTTGTGCTAGCGGGGTGCTTTAGTGGGTTGATTGATTGATTGTAGGGTTTAACGCGCCGACGCAACGCAGGCGATGAGGCGCGCCGTAGTGGAGGGCTCCGGATTAATTTTGACCACCTGGGGATCTTTAACGCGCGCCGAAATCTCGTACACACGGGCGTTTTTGCTTTTCGCCTCCATCAGAAAAGCGGCCGCCGCGGCCGGGAATCGAACCCGCGACCTCGGGCTCAGCAGCGCAACGCCTTAGCCACTGAGCCACCGCGGCGGGTAGGGGGTGCTTTAGTGGGGTCCTGTTTTTGTGTGAATCACAAGGGAAACGTGATAATTCTTCACAAAAAGGGGAGGGTTTGAATTTTCGCTGAGATTGTTCCTTTTGCACCAGCTAAGCTCAAAGATATTGGCTGTACACTTTGCAGAACGTATGCACGTACAGCATTTCCGCACTAGGTCTTGCCGTCGCCGATAACTTTATTATTGCCACTCGCGCAGAGCAACGCAAAAAATTAAAGCCGTTAGTGGGGTCCTGTTTAGCTTATCAATTTGTGTGAATCACAAGGGAAACGTGATAATTCTTCAGAAAAAGGGGAGGGTTTGAATTTTCGCTGAGATTGTTCCTTTTGCACCAGCTAAGCTCAAAGATATTGGCTGTACGCTTTGCAGAACGTATGCACGTGCAGCATTTCCGCACTAGGTCTTGCCGTCGCCGATAACTTTATTATTGCCACTCGCGCAGAGCAACGCAAAAAATTAAAGCCGTTCCACTGAATGTGAAAGCTGCCGGAAGTGCAGAGCAGTGATTCGCCATAATGGGCTGTCGCGCCGTTATCCGCTCACTGCTACAACCCAATGCAAATCAAATGTCCCTCCTTCTCAGTGCTCGCGCACCCCGTGCCTGGAACTGTGCCAGCAGGAGTTCTGATCTTTTTGTGCTTGCTTTTCCTCCCGCACGTGCCGACGTTGCACTGAAACTTTTTTCGCTTGCTGTCGTACAACCCAACCCAACGAACGTTCCTAACTAAATGAACGCGGGCGCTGCCGGCTAATTAAGTATTTTTTGCCTCAAATGTACCTACAGTTTTTTTTTGCGCTAAATAACGGGAAGATGTATGACAAGCGCTAGCGGTTCACGAGCTTCGAACGCTTATTACTATATAAACCGCTTGGCTTTCGAAGCCTCTGGGTTACGCCGCGACGACGGAACGCCGTGTGGCTCTACTCTGGTCTAGCGAGCGAGCTACGACGACAAGGCGAGCCGCCCCTAAAGTGTTCTGCACTTAAACCTGTTCACACAGACCACTTCTGCTCCTTTTCGACTGCTGCTACCATCCCCACAAAACTTAAGCTCCAGAATAAAACAAAGCTCTTTTAGAGACCGGACAAAATGTTCGTTTTGCCACGCCTCGTAGAGTGGCAACACTGTATGAGCCCAGCCAAGCGTTTTTCGCCATGCCGATAAGCGCGCATACGAGCTGGAAGTCCAGAGTGGCCAATATACATATCCAGCGTCGCCCCGCAGCTTTTATGCGCGCGTCGGTGATAGCTAGGGACCCGATGCCCCCTCCCGGCGTTGGCCGTGTTTCTCGTCTCGAGCGCGGAGGCTTGTCGCATCGATTGGTGGCGCTTGGCTGGGCCTCGGGAGCACGTGGCCGTGTCGAGCTGCATGCAGAGGCTCGATCCACTCTGGTGTGGCGCGTACGAGGGCGCAGTTTCTCAGCCCGCCTACGCGACGCTCCAAATCGAACAGCCGCTTTCTGTTTTGCGTGTGTGTACGCGTTCTTGTGTCCAGTGAAGCATGTCTGCAGCTATCATCGTTGCGAACAATACGGTGCGTCCCTTAGTCCTTGCAAGAGCTACATCTACACTGGCTGAAATAGGGAAGAGTGGGGAGGGGGCGGGCTTTTAAGGGTCGCCGGGTTCCTTTCGCGGTTACTACAGAATGGCTGTGAGTCGAAAATTGGCCGAAATAATGCCCGCATAAAGTGTCAGACAAGTCGCTGACCCCTCGTAAATAGAAACACAAGTGAACAGCAGTTTCGGAGGATAACAATCTAAGCAAAGGAAAGTGTAAACCTCGGACTTCATGTCCTGCGGTTACGGCCACATTTTAAGGGTAAGCTGTTAACACAAGGCTCCCCAGTGGGAACTGTGTTGCCGTTCCGAAAACTCCAGCACCACGTATCGGCGGTCGCCGTCTTCTTCGACGCAGGTTACTGCCGCTATAATTGCGGCCGTTGTTGGCCTCGATGAAGGGAAATTAAGCAGCGTTACTTGGTGGGCAGAGAAGCGAAATTGAAAACTGTGTAGTATGTGGTATTAACAAGTCAGCTAGAAGTGAGACTTAAAGCCTTAAAGCGGAAACTCGTTGGCGGGGTTTTCCATGGGCGGAACACTCAGACGACACGTAACCTCCGCAGGTATTGGCCACGAAGATGAATGCCCTTCGAAACCAATTTCTTCAAGTGCATTTTATTACAAACTACTGTTAAATATTCTGAGAACTATAACCCGGAAGTATAATGCGATGTTCCCCGCCAGTTGCTGGAAAGACACAACAACTGATTTTTGGATCGGAAATAAATTTAGCCTTTTCTCGATGTGGCCCGGCTTCTTTTAGTTTTCATAAAGTCCCAATTTTACAAAAGTCGCGGTGATTTTGTCGTCTTCATGAAATACGCTTTTAACGGCATAGTTTAAACTGCTTGCGTTAAGCAGCAACTGTAAAATTTTCTTATCACACTTGCCGGCAGAACGAATGAGTTCAGTTTGGCTTCAAGAAGCCGACGGCATAAAAGCGACCCCGGAATATATTCACATGCTCGCCGAGTTGCGTTTCGCATGTGTAACAAATAAAAGAGGCAAACCGGTCTATTGCTCCATCGCAAAAAGCAAAAAAAGCTTCAAGAACTCTGCAGATGTTAAGCTTTCTCGATTATCAGCCCCTAATTGCCGTTACACCACCGAGAACAGAATTCCACTTCTGGGTTAGCTATTAAATGACGCCTCCGATACAATGTTTCGACTACGGTTTTGTAACAACCATTTTAGGTCTGTCTGCAATGTGTGGGTCAGACTGTCGGCTAATAAGAGCTTATCAACTATGCCACCGAGAGCAATATCAGTGCGGCAAAATGTGTCGGCAATATCGAAATGTTCGCATACTGGCACATTACGTTATGGTGGTTTCAAATGACGCTGAACTTGCACTACCTTTACTGGATCTTGCACAGCACTTTTTTTTGGGCTGCGTACTTTAACTGCATGAATCACGCCGCTCGCAATTTTAAGCTGCAATTTTCACAGCGAAGCTGTGTACCGCTAGTCCCCAATAAGTCCAGGAAAAGAACACGCTTTGGGGTAAACACCATTTTTTCGCGAATGCTGTGTAGCTCTCAATCTAATACTGCAATTGGACGCCAAGACCTCTCTACCATGTATGTATGTATGTATTTGTTGTACTATAGAATGAAAGAAAGGTCCACCAGCAGGCGTAAATTGTCTCGCCCAGGGGCGGACACCGGAACGCCTGCTGGTGTAGGGGAGGTGGGATCGGGAGGAAAGAGTACATAGGAGTAGGGGGATAGCGTAGAGGGCTTACATGAATCATATATACAATTACGGCGAGTTTATTCACTTGTGAAAATTATTCAGCTCAGAGTACAGTTATAAACAATGAGAAATTCCCGTCCGCTACCAGTAGATGGGCATCTACGGTAGGAGTACGGTTACCGAAAACAACTGCAACTCGTGTTTTATCAAAAATGTCACCCCCCCCCCCCCCCCCAAAAAAAAATATATATATATATATATGGCAATTGGCCGCTAAGACAGTTTTAATATCAAGCCAAATTTTAATGACGTGCTTTGATAAGTTAGTCACTTGTGAAGTTGTAAAAAATTCAAAATTCTCACCTGCTGTCATTACATAGGCTTCTACGGGAGGAATACGGTTACAGAAAACAGCTGTACCTCATGCATCATCGCAACTATACCGAAAGAAAATTGCACGGTGTTGGATTTCTCAAAGAATTGTATAACCGTGGAAGTTTAATCTCAGCAGGCGTCATAAATTACTGTCAATAGCGTTTGAATACAAATAACATTAAGTCACAGCTACCAAGCCATTGCATCCGCATCGCAAAGACGCCGTATTTGACTGCTAAGAAAAAACCGCAGTCCTTTTAAGTCATATTTAGCGATTAGCTTGTAAGTAAGCTAAATCGCAAATTATAAACAATCGTGGTTTGTGTCTTGCATTAGTTTGCATAGCGCCTCGGTCAGTCCTATTTTGTGCGGTGCTCTCGTCGCCCTCGTTTGGTTTCGCTTTCCCGCCACGGTCACAGCGTTCGCCATCTTACTCAGCTGTGGGCGCGCGCTTCCGCCTTTGGTTCGCCTCTTATATCAGCGGAAGGGTGACGTGGCAATTATTGTCGTTCCGTCTACGTTGGGCAGTACTGCTCATGTCGAGGGTTTCCAAATGTGTAGGCTAATATGGCAGGAAGACGCAATCCTTTTTTTAACGAGTCTGTGCATATTTCTGTTCCGGACACGGAACACTACATTATAGCAAATGTATTAGTGGCTGCTCAAGTCACCTTGGGCTTTGTTTGAAGTTTTGAAGCTTGAAGTTTATTATTGGCAGAATGTTGTACATGGTGCCGAGGCCAAATGCGACGTAAATGTCGCCCGACTTAACCTCTGGCTCCCGGTAACACTGGCAGCACAAACAGCGTTTTAGGTTTGAAAACGTTTCGCATAAAAAATACACTGTTGCCAGCAAACAAAAGGTGGTACGTCGTTTACAATTAGAATAAACAGTAAATAAACAGATGCAAAGAGAGCATGAAGGTAGCAAATCAGGTCAATGAAAGTCATGATAAAGTCATAAAATAAAGCTTAATTCGCTTTTTAAATTAATATAAATACCTACAACAATCAATAAGGCCTATTATGTCGGCATGATCAACAGCCTCAAAATCATCATCAGCCATGAAGTAGGGCATTCGCATGCGCTTGCTGTTACGCGCTGCATTGACCCTGCTTCTCAGGGCAAAAAGGGAGCGGCTCAATGTTTGCCCGAGCCGGCTAGGGCTAGTTTAGGCTCGTGGTATGGCGTGCTGTCGTCACTGAGGAGGCACGAGCGATCGATATAAGCGTCACGCAGCCGAGCTGCTAGCAATTGTTGCTCCTGTTCCTTGGCGAAAAAGTAAGCAAGGAATGATTAGCGCCTGCGGCCTAAGCCTTGCACTGCGCCGAGCCCACGCTCGTCGTCACGCGAGCTAAAACTTTTATTCCCATCCGTCCTCTCGCCTGACAGGAAGAATGAAAGCAGCGCGAAAGAACTCCAGTCAGCGTGAATTCTGCAAGCGCCAAAGCCGGTAGCACGCGCATGCAGGCTTGAGAATTAGGTGGCGCTGTCTCCCTGTTTGGGGGAAGTTGAAGAAATATATCAGGAGGAAATGATGTGAGGCATTCGCTTGATGCTGTTGCGGTTGAGAAAAAAACTTAAGCGTTGATTGCTTTTCTTTTTTCTTCTTCTTATATATGAGTTCAGCTTTTGGTCATTGAGATTCATACCGCGCTCCTTCGAAAGCTTTCCCATGGTGTAATATGCTGTATTGTAAAAGTAAGGGCGGCTGCTATCGAAGACAGAATGTTCTGAGAGTCTTGTCGTTTATTTTTCCGCTTATTATTTTTATAGTCACGTCTCTGTATGGTAAGTCCCACGGTTTGGCGCCGCCTACCACCATATTCGAAAATGTTCTGTACAGAGTACTTCTCTGCAGGCGTATAGATATTGAAAGAAAGCCGACTTGGAGAAGAAAAGACCTTATGGTAGTTTACACCAATCCATGGCTACAACTGCGGCGCGTAAACACACACTTCGGCTTCACAGAATGATGATGTTTATAAAGAATGATTATGTTTATAAGAGCATTCTTTATTGACCCAAAATCAATGGTCAGACACTTGACACAAAAACTCGCCGGCACTTGTGTTCAGTGGAAGAACAGTCCAGTGGTAGTTTTCCGGAGAGTTGGACAAGCAGCACATAAATACTGAACTAAATAATACTTGGTTAAATACCGGCCTTGATGGCTCAGAAGCTAGGGCGTTGCGGTACTGAGCACGAGGTCGCTGGTTTGACCCCCGGCAGCACCTGTTGTTTTCCTCAAGGAGGCTAAAAAAGAAAACGCACGTGTGTACGATACTTTAAGGCTTGTTATGGGACCGGAGGCTCTGGAAGTGGTTTCAAGTTGGAGGGGGCTGAAGCAAGTCGATGATCATGATGATTATTATTATCTCGGGGTTCTATAAACGTGCGTTTTTTTTTTTCAGGGAGCGTCTGAAATTACCGTCTTTGTAGAGAGGTCGGCCCTGGCTTTTCCAGCTGAATCATCGCCCAAACACCAATTATTTTATGTAGCTGCACTGTATCCACTTGAAACATCCTACACAATCTTATTGTTAAGTTTATTGTTTGTTTTGTTAGGGAAGATCAATCGTACCCTCTGCGTGGCACTCAACTTGCACTTGCAAGCGCCTTCACGTGTGATACAATCGACACTCTGTATAAAATTATGGAAAGGAAATTATTTCGGCGTCTTACAGGAACAGCGAAATTCTAGTGATAGTAATGTGTCAGAAACAGGTTACAAGAAGAAGAAGAAAAAAAAACAAAGTGTCTTGAGAATTGTACTACGGTTAACCTTGGAAGACAGGTCAGGTGTTCTGGCTAAATGCCTCAGTCGTTTCGAGGCTCGCGCTTTGGACCACTCCAGCCAGTTTCTTTCTTTTAGTTTTGCAACCATGATTTGTTTTATCGTGCCAATGCCAGGAAGGGCGGAGCCCCTCTTTTTTGGCACTTGGGGGGTAGAGGAGGGGGAGGGGGCTAGACTTCCCTTTTTTGGTCCCCCCTTCCCCTTTAGAGGCCCTGTATAGGGCCCAATATGGCATAACTTATCTGTGGCTCTCTGCTTCGCCACGCCTCGTAAGTTGTATGTTTGGCGCGTAATTTCAAATATAAACCGTTGTTTATACTTTACAAAAAAAGGATCCGATGGGAAATCCACTGGTCGCAGAAGGCCACTCAAAGATTCAAAATATTCAGAAATGTTGACACTGATCACGACACCACTATTTGTTGAAAAAAAAAAAAAAACAGAACCTAGATGCAGGTGCCTGTTTTCAACTGTGATGGATGGTTTGCTGTCAGACAGAGTTTACGGAGAACTATAATTGACGAACAGACCACTTCAGAAGCTTATCTAAATCTCGAAATGTAAAACCCAGGAGGCGAGGCTGGTGCACAAAGAAGGGGAAAAGCACAAATGACCTCTGATTTGCAACTTTTTCTTATGTGACGGAACTCCCTCACAAAATATAATTTTCCTAAATGGCGCAGACGAAAATGGAGCACCCCCTCCGCTCTACCTCTCGCACTCGCACGTGTACAAAACAAAAGTAAAATATAAGCGCTTTCACACGTGTTTGACCTGGTACACACCACTAAGAAACACTGCGTTTTTGTCAGTGATTACCACTGATGTCTCACTAATGCATTTATCCTCTTAGTGAACCGTCGCTGGTAATCACAAACAAAGAAACACCGCTTCTTAATGCAGGGCAGCGGCTAGGTGCAACACGTATGAGGGCGCTAAATTTTGCCTTTTTTTCTGCGCATGTCCGAGGAGGAGACAGAGAGGTGGTGTTCATCTGTGCTCGCGCCATTTAGGAAAAATGAATTCAGTAAGAAAAGTTTCCCTAAAAAATAGGAGCAAGTGCAGTGGCCGACCATGACTTTTTTCTTCTACGTGCAGCAGCGTTTTTTACGGCTTGTTTTTTGCTTTTCGACGAACGAGCCGGCGCAGCAGTCTACTTTATTTAACGTGAGAGCTTGGGCGAGTTGGTACTCCATTAAATTAATGCTTACAGCGCGAACAATTATACGGAGGACGAACAGCGTGGATATTTGGACAAGCGCTGACTGCGAACTTTAGGCCGAGGCCCAGAGTGCGCTCGACGTACTTAGGAATACGTATGTCTCCCTCGGTGCGGACAATGTTGCTGGAAGCCTGACACTTCTCTGGGCGACGGACACGTAGTTGAAAAAGGGCGGTACTCCAGAGCTGCTCTACTGTCTTGTCGATCATCGCCAAGAGTTCCCTCCATTTCTTCTTGGCGAAAGCGTGGACCTCTTCATGGAACGTTCCGGCACGCAAGGCGTCTCAGTAGAAACGTGCTTGCCAATGCTACTTTGAACTCAGAAATCTGCATATTCTTCTCAGGCATCCGCTTGCGGTGTGAACCCCTCTGAACAACCGAAGCACTTTCGGGGGAGCATGTTTGACCAAGCATGCTTGAGCGAGGTTCATGTACTAGTTTCAGAATGCTTGAAGACTCAAAAAGTGCCCATGGTGTGGAAAAACGCCAATATATTCTGATTTATATCAAGGGAGATCCAAAGAACCTCAAGGATTACGGACCCATCAGCGTACTCAAAGTTGTTTACAAGCTGTTTACCGAAGTTATAGTTAGCCGCGTAGGTTACAGCCTCGATTTCCATCAACCCTCATTGGTTTGGGACCCTCGCATGAATGTAAGTTTTTTTGTGTGAATTGAATAAACCTTTGAAACGTTTGAAACCCAGAGAGCAGGCTGGGTTTAGGAAAGAATACTCAACCATGGATCACATTCATGTCGTCAACCAATTGATAGAAAAATCCGCAGAGTACACTAAACCCCTTTACATGGCATTTATAGATTACGAGAAAGCGTTTGATTCCGTACTCAGCGAAGCCGTTCTAGAAGCACTAAAGTACCAGGGAACATAAGAAACCTGCATGAGACCTCTAGAAGACAGACAGACAGACAGACAGACAGACAGACAGACAGACGGACAGACGGACGGACGGACGGACGGACGGACGGACGGACGGACGGACGGACGGACCGACGGACGGACGGACCGACGGACGGACGGACGGACGGACGGACCGATGGACGGACAGACCGCCCGACCGACCGACCGACCGACCGACCGACCGACCGACCGACCGACAGACAGACAGACAGACAGACAGACAGACAGACAGACAGACAGACAGACAGACAGACAGACAGACAGACAGACAGACAGACAGACAGACAAATTCAAAAACATATACACACGCACCGTCACAAAAAAATTTTCTCGTTTAGGTAACGCAAGGAAGATTTTCGTCTTTAAAAAGCGAGGCTAGAAAGGCCGACGAGTCTTTTTCGAAAACAGCGGTCTCGGGGTTTCGGGGCGGTGCGTCGCCTGTTGCGCGCATATATATCGGGAAGCACAGGGGCATGTCATTCTTCGTCTAGCGCACAATGTAAGCGGCGGATACGAGCAGCGGCGGCGGCTTGCCTGTGGGCGGGCCGATTTGTTACGGCCGCGACCACCTGCGTTGCCCCCGTGGAAACAATCGCTGTCGGCGCCTTGTGCCTGTCGTCGACGAAAGAAGCGCATAGGTAAACGCACGCTGACGCCGGCGCACATGCCAGCCGCCTGCTTTGGCGTGAGCACGCATCGCGCTGCCGCCCGTCTCTGGTTGCTCCTGCCTCACGAGCGATCGTCCCGGCATCACGCGCCGCTTGTTTCTATCATGTTCAACACCCTCATGCGTGAATTTTCCGGTTAGGCCACAGGCTTGTATGACGGAGCTGCTATTTCCTGATCCCTTTTCCTTTTATCAAAGGAAACTTAAAAAAACAAAATGTGGTTTTAGGCGTCGAAGCTATAGACACACTGTATTAGGGTACTAAGGATTAGATTACGCCACATGCAGATCCTTACGCGTGCCGAAATCTCAACATAAAGGTGTTTCCGTCTTCTGACGCCCTAAGAGGAGTGGCCGCTGAGGTTTGGATGAATCCCGCGCCCTGTTGCACAACACATTAGCCACTGAGCCACCATGCATGGGGAGGGCGCCTCCCCATGCAAGGTGGAAGGTAGGCAATCAAGGAAGGAAGGAAGAAATCTTATACGGGCTGTAAGCCTACTTTCCAGCACGCGGAAAAAAAAAGAATGGAAAAAATGAAATCCCCTTTCTGAAGAGAAAGATGATTAAAACGCGATGCTTTCTCCCATGCGACCGGGGTCGAAATCAAAGTCCAAAATACGAACTACTTCGACCGTGTCGGAATGTCGCAATCGGACAGGCGTCGGCTTCATAAAGCGAAGGAGTCAGTTTCGATTCCGACCACGGGGGCGTGTACCTTCGCTTATCATCGCCATGGTTTTGTGAAACCCACTGTGTAAAGTTGGCTTTGATAGAGTGAGTTTTGGCGCGACATCAAACACCATCAGTAAGGCATAAAAAGCGTCGCTTTAAAACTTATTAGGAGCCACCCCACTGCGTGAAAGTGTATGACCAGCGAGG
The DNA here is from genome assembly GCF_048455015.1 of Haemaphysalis longicornis. NCBI lineage: Eukaryota > Metazoa > Arthropoda > Arachnida > Ixodida > Ixodidae > Haemaphysalis > Haemaphysalis longicornis. Next base: position 245,516,784 of record NW_027526295.1, on the reverse strand, counting down.
CTATTTAGCGGACGACATAGCGACGAGGAATTGATGCGAAATGTATCAGCATATTTTATTTCCCTCAGGCCTCGATGGCGGTCGTCTGTAGGAACGCGTTTTACGTCTCGGACACGACGTATACGTGAAACCATAACCATAAATTTTGCCGTGGTTGAACGCGGTTAAAAGGACCCTGCAGCAGATTTTTCTACTTTTTCGAAATCTTAAATGCCTGCAGAACGTAATCAATCAACACCTTCAGTGCTTAGATTAAGGGGGTCGCAAAGTACCTCAGGCAAATATTACTGCTCCATACCCATCAGATTACTTAGACACTGCTTCAAAAGTTTTTTTCTCTTTCCCGGTCTTGTTGTCCTTCTACCGCTCGAATTACATCATTACAGCAGTATAGCGGCTATGACCAGCTTTTCTTCAGTTGCAGCAATGAACATTTTCGGTAGCCACTTTAAAAAGAAAGCCACAAAAGCAAAGGAGAAACGGAAGGCGGGTCTACTGCGACGAACAAATCACGCAGTGCCGCTCCATGCTGGCGACAACTGTAGCTTTCACAGTGCTTCCAGACGCGAAGAAAAAATTCCCCCGCACCTCCCCGAGGGGGATTGTGAGGATGCAGAAATGCATTGGGTGCACCGATGAGTGTGATGCGATTAATGGCGAAGAGAGAGGCGAGAGTGTGAGCGTAATCATTTATTTTTTTCTTTTCCCACACCCGTCATTTCCGCTTCGTTATAGAGAAGCGTCTTCGAGACCGCGTTGAGCGCAACCGCCAACTGCAGAGGATCGTTCACGTCAAAGTCGTCGGGAATCGTTTCGAACTCACCGTCAGCATCATCGACGTCGTCTTCTTGCGGTTCCTCTCGTTCGCCGCCGTCATCGAAGTGATCGAGCCGACTCCAATCGACCCGAACGTTGAATGCGCGATACAGCGGGGTGTGTTCCAGGTGCTTGAGCCAAGCCAGGATGTTGCCGCGCTTCACCAACCCGCGCTTGTACGTTGCCGGACTCATCAGCCTCCGCTTGATGTGAAAGTCGAACGCAACGTCCTCGGGTACCATGCGAGGAAGGCACCGCACAACCTTCGATACGTCGATGGGCACGTTCACCGCCTCTCCCTTGATTCCAAACTGCCCGTTGCCTCGAGTCAGCCGCCTGATGCTCATGAAGGGGAGTCGAGGCGCGATGAGCCGCTCTTCGACCGGGTTCAGATCGGGAAGATGCGCCGGCCGAGGAGGATAACGGTAGCCAAAACTCACGTTGCCCTCCTCTTCGCAGCTTTGTCTTCTTCTCCTTCTTCTTCTTCAGCGGTTCCCCTACGGGAAGATGACGATGGTGGTTGAACGCGAAGCTACCTCGTGATGGATTGTTTGGTTGGCCAATCCCTAGGGGCATCATGCCACAGTCATCATCAGACGCGCTGCGCCGCTCTTCGACCGGGTTCAGATCGGGAAGATGCGCCGGCCGAGGAGGATAACGGTAGCCAAAACTCACGCAGCCCTCCTCTTCGCAGCTTTGTCTTCTTCTCCTTCTTCTTCTTCAGCGGTTCCCCTACGGGAAGATGACGATGGTGGTTGAACGCGAAGCTATCTCGTGATGGATTGTTTGGTTGGCCAATCCCTAGGGGCATCATGCCACAATCATCATCAGACGCGCTGCGGACGCCGGCCAAGGGACGCACGACAACCCCCGACTATAATATATTTCTGCATAAAATAGTGAAACCGTTTATCCGAAGTGTTTCAGGGTCCCTTTAGGCCAGCTTTGTCGAGCGAAAGCTCGGTTTTCGGGCTAGAGCGTGCGGTGAACGCGCACATAACTGCGCGGCATGCAGGACAAAGCACAGACGCTGCTTGGCGCAGTGGCGCTGAAGAGGCGACCCCACAGTATCATCATTTTCTGATGGCCCGCGCCCTTACTGTTTCCCGTATCGCCCTCCTCGCAATCCTACCCTTGGAACGAACGAGCGATTAGACGCTTTCATTGCGGAAGCCGTCTGCGCCGCGAGTTAATTCGGTCGATGGCGGAAGCGTGGTTGGGGGTGCTTCCGTCGGCGCGAAGAACCGCACGTTTCGCTTGCTTGACCTTAAGCGCACGGTGCGCTTGGTTGAAGGTCAGAAGGACGCTACCAGGCGTATCCTGGGGTTGTACGTGGAGTAATAAGCTTCGCTTGAAAGGATAAATCAGATAAAGGGAGGTGAAAAGTAAGAACAGAGCGTAGAGATGCGAGCTTAGCGTTAGGTCGCTACACGTTCGATTTTAAGTGAAGTGCGTCGTGGCTGGGGACATTTTGAATTTAAAAGTACCAGAAATTACCTTTACTATACCCTCATCGTCATTACTGTGTGCGGTGTGGGAACTAAAACCATTGACATCACAGCTGTTCTGTGCTGTGTGTCGTTATGCTGCTGCTTGTCCTCATTGATTAGCAGCGACATAACGGTTTTGCTGAATGAAATCCAGTTCTTGGATAAAGTTGTTTATTTGTTGAGGCGTCGAAACATCAACGCGTCCGTGATGTCCACGTGGTAACGCTTTTTTCTCGGTGTTTCTAAAGTTACCAGGAATTGCTGGGATTATAGCAACGCTTCACGAGGTAATTAGCTCATCCGCGTGGAACAAGGGAACGCTATCATACGAGTGTTAAGGGCAGTATTATGGGAAACTGGGAAATGTCTCTGTCACCATGAGCGTATTATACATCGCGCAGCGCCGTTGCATATAATTTGTGCTTGGCTGCTCTTTTTTATTGAGTGTACACAAAGGATACTCTAACCTATCCGCTTAAACTGTGAGGTTGCATGCTTCGAAGATGTACCGGGATTTATTTGATTACGAAAAGCCTGTTTTTTCCTTAGCGCTTTATGCGATTGCCCTCAGATTATCTGATGTGTAAGAGATGAGGTGCCTATCTGGGATTAGGGCGTATTATGTGGTTGCAGAAATTCAGAGCCCGTGTACTGTATATCGTTAACCAAATTGCATTGCACTGCGTGTACGCTTGAGCTACAGATCTCAAACCTGCTTCCAGCGACGAAGTGCTGGCCAAGGAGGCTTGGATCAGATTTAGCAGCGATTAGTTTAGGGAGCAAGAAATGCATAGAAAGATATGCTACCGGGGTGGATCCAAACCCACAAACTTTGGGTGACGCACATCTGATACTCTATCGACTGAGCTACAGCAGCAGCTTTATTTACCCTTATTTTATGGTGCATTTATTTGTGCATAAGTGTACCCGCGCTTGGGACGGTTGTCATACATCCGAAATCCAATAAAGGTTATCGCATTATACGTTTAAACAGCGGCATTTACTCATGAGTGTCCAATAGGTCAAGACCAGTCGAACGCCTGGGAAACGTTTGTTTCCTTCTGCGGAATAAAGAGTTGTCATAACTGATGCTCCCCCAAATTCATGTAGCTTATAATAAACGTAGAAAGAAAACACAGAAGTCACAATGCCAAGAAACATTGGGGGAAATGGTTCTAGTTTGTTTTGTCGTCGTGTGAAAATATAATGTTTGAAATGTCAGGATAAAAGAACAAAAGGTATGTGTATGTGTGTGTATACAGGCAAACACACATCAATTCGGCCAGTAAAAGTAGCGGTGTGTTTATTGGACGTCCACTACGAATTTCTCCGAAAAAATGGCTCACAATTACTTCACTCCCTAATGCGAAATTTGTGCGCCGCGTGAACTGCAGTCTTCTCGGTTACGGCGCGCAGCTGCTGCGTCTCAGGAAAGGATTGCGTGATCAGCGAACGCACGGCGGCACAATCTGCTCTGCCGTACCTCGAAGCGAATCACCGCCGCCGAGCATGTTGCTGTAAATCGTGTTTGAAGCTCCCGCGCAAATATCACGTGGCTCAGATGAGCCACGCGACGAGGAGAACGCGAAGCACATCCACCGGTTGTCTGAGTCGTTGTTCAGCACTCACTCCTGAGTGCTTCAGTACGCTGAGGCAGCACTCACTCGTGGGTTCTCTTGATGGTAGCGATGGTAAGCCTCTGCGTCGGCGGCGCGAACTGCGTCTCAGGAACTGAACGCACATCATCGTCAAGCACACGACGGCACGCGCTGCTTTGGCGTCATCTCGTGGCGCGCCGCCCCCGCGCTGCATATCTCACTGTCTCCCCCTGTCACTTTCGCCATGCGTCGCCGCCAAGGAGCGTTTCATGCGGGCTCAGCATACTACTGCACTCCCCTTATACTTTCACCACACTCTCCTCCACCGTTTTCTTTCTGTCTTCGTTCGCTAGGTTACGACGCCGACGCCGATGTCAAACCACAGTAGTGGCCACCAAAGCGCTGTGCACTAAAAGGCTTACTTCAGCTTGCTTCCGAAGTCGGCAAGCACACAAACAAAGTACATGCCTGATGGCGACCCGGATATTCTCAAAGATGAGCAAAGCTTCAAACATTTATTGCTTAAAATCAGCGCAACAATGTTGACACTGCCCGTGATTGGGGCGCCAACACACACACCATGTGCGCGCCAGTGTAATTCTAGCGAGCACCTTTAGTTAGAAAGAGATGGCGTGCAGTCACGTTCTCTCTCAATTTTGGGCCACATCACCCGTTCCTAATGCGTGCCGGCGTCTGTGTTGCGCCTTATTGGACCCTGTGTTTGAGCAAGGGACGTGATCGGAAAGCTAAGCCAATAAGCGTGATTGACCTGGAACAGCGCTCTCTCAAGCCAGTGTGTCAGAGGCGCTATGTCCTACAGCGGATTACTGTTTGCGAGATCAGACGATACTTGTTACTTTTTTTTAACCAAACACTTATGAGCCGACTGGAATTTTTTCATGTTTGAGAAGGCGCTCGCATCACAGATTGCCCTCCCGAAACTCTCGGCAACGGGAAAGAATCTAATTTTCTGTCTAACGGGTCACTGTTGCACCCGAGCATGAGGTACGCCGTAAAGGATAGGAATACACCTGTTTATACGACTCAGTATCGTTTAATGTGCGACAAACGTTACTAGATATAACTAAGAAACGGCAAGCGTATTGTATTCTGGGCGATCTATGATTACTTTTATTTTTGAACATGGTTTGTACATGCTCCTTTTACCGCTTTCGCTCTATCAGCGGCACCACTTCAAGTATACTTGGCAAAGGTCGCGCTGCAGTGTGTGAGTGAATACGTTACCTCTGTTGTTCTTCCTCCCATAGATTCTTCGATCATCATAGGGCGGCCATTATAGCATGAAATAAAAGTGACGTTTCTTGGCTATTACATTTTACATCCGTATAACCGCATTTCTTTACACAAAAGTGTTTTATTCCGGGATTCTCGAAGATTTCATTTACGTCAAATTCGTCACGGATATGACGCCAGTGCAACAAATCAAGCGGCCTGTAAAGGGTGCACCCCTGCACACAGGGTCTTCTTGCGGGGAAGCAACCTTTAGTACTAAAGAATACGTTATACTTGGGGTTGTCCGTTTTCGGGTCTTATATTTTAACACGAAAGTGTTTTATGCCGGGATACAGCAAGATGTCACTGATGTCATATCCGTCGCGAAAATGACGCGAGTACACCTTTGCCGACGCGACCCGCCAGCAGGACGTCACTCGCCAAGCACACCCACAAGACAGCCGCCGACCCGCAAATTATGCCCAGCTGCAGATTTCGCTGCATATTTCACTTTAGTGTTTTATCGATTGCTATGACACAGGAATCAACCACAGTTTTTCGCTTTCATTGCGTCGCTTTAACGCTTAAAACAACCACGAAAGTACTATACAACCTCACCCCATGTAAAATATTGTCGCGGAAAAATAACAATCGTGAAAACCTGAACGAAATTCAATAACCTAAGCTTAATAAACAAAGCAGGAAGGTGTGTGGACCTACCAGAACCCTCACAGTCGTGACATAGTAAAATAATCTGGGTTATCTGTGGGTGACGACGAATAGCAACTGCAGAATAAATAGTATGACGGGCTTAAAATTTGGATTCATTACCGTTAAAATTTAATACAATATTACCTCGCGGCAATGAAACGGTAAATAAACAGGGGCGGAGAAAAAAGGCTCGGGAAATCAAAATGATTCGAAACGGACACTGCGAGTGCGGTGTGAACTACCTTGGCATTGTTCGCTGCTTCCCATCTACATCATAGAGCCGGTTATTTGGGATATCGGTATTATTAGTGGAGAAAACGGGCAGTTTAAAAATTAACCCTTTTAAGTACTCATTCCCCAGCTTCCCGTCGAGTTAGTTATGGGCTCCTCAGCGCTGTGAATAAACCAACGTGTTATGGTGTCGTCGCGATCCCTTTAAACATGGAAGTTGGCAGCCATCACAGACATTAGGGTCGTTTATTTTAGTCTTGAGGCGCGAGAAAAGAGGTTGGAAGGAAGCGATGTGACCTCGCGTTTCGCAAACAGCTCAAAAGACTGTATTGGCGCATGCAGAACTTGCGCGGGTAGCACGTTAACGCTGCTAGTACCTCTCTGCGTTCTTTTCTTATCTCTCACCTTGGTTTTCATGGTTTATTCTATTTGAAGATTTTTTACCTTTCCTCGCGTGCAGGATAGCCCACTCGGCAATACCCTGGTTAATATCCAATTATTCATTCAATCCTTCCTTCGTTCCTGCGTCCCTTCGTTTCTTCGTTCGTACGTTCGTTCGTTCGTTCGTTCGTTCGTTCGTTCGTTCGTTCGTTCGTTCGTTCGTTCGTTCCTTCCTTCCTTCCTTCCTTCCTTCACTCACTCACTCACTCACTCACTCACTCACTCACTCACTCACTCACTCACTCACTCACTCACTCACTCACTCACTCACTCACTCACTCAACTCAACTCAACTCAACTCAACTCAACTCAACTCAACTCAACTCAACTCAACTCAACTCAACTCAACTCACTTCTTTTTTTCTTCCTTTCTTTTGAAAGAACATTCAGTTTCGTAATCTTCAAAATGGCGGAAATTAGTTTCCGTAACCTTCGAAATGACGGAAACGAAGAAGAACCGGCGCTTCATCCTCACTGCGACCGCTGCCTTGTAGCGTTAACTTAGTTATCAAAACGTGCTTTAACTGCAAAAGCGTTGTTACTGCTAACCAGTGATAAATGATGCAACGTACACGCACCGCGGGCTTCTACTCTTTTCAAAGCTTTTAAAAATCATTTATGCTCTTCTTTAGTTCCAGTGCAGCGCGGGCGGGCCTGTTTTCGCGTCTCCAGCAATCAAGGGAGAATGCGCTCAGCTTATTCCCTCTTTTCTTTCGAAAAGTGCTTAAGGACCCAGCGCGAATCGCTTGTCCCGTAAAGCTGCCCGCCAAGTTCGCATTCTGCGGCGCGGGGATTCCTTTTTCAGCAACCAGCGCGCTTTCGCGTCTCCTTCAGCATCTTGCTGGCTCGTCCCTCGGTCGAAATCGGCTTCCGAGATTCATAGAACGGCGCTGTGGTGGTCTCAACAGCCCTTCGCGACATCTCTCTAAGTGCACCACGGCTCGCAAACGCCGCCCTCGCTCACCCCAACTGCGACCGTTTAAATACAAGTTTTGTTCACATTTAATTTTGCAGCGAGATTAGTGTGGTCTTTGGGAATTGAATTTGAAGGGAAGTATGTTTTGCGTTGTGTGCGAACAAATGGTAATAAGGACAGTAATGCCTGTTTCGGAAGCAGCGGGGTATTTTTAGCGGCACTATTTCGAAATAAGATAACCTTCATAAATACTACGGAACGTTCATGCTTTGTGCGGGGTTTTTAGCTCGGCTATAACTCCAGTGAACCATATATGAACCGTGTGCGAATGGGCAGAGAGCAGTACTGCCGAAGTGGCTTCCATAATGCATCCTGTGACTATATGTAATACAAGTCATCAGTCATGAACGCACTAACCAGAACTAAATTTGTTTGGTTAAAAAATGGCTCCGAGGACAACTAAACGTTTCTTATTAGTTGTGATTGTGGAGGCAGAAATGGCAAATTGGAGGCGGCAGAGTACTCCTTCCAGCGGGGGTATGTTGATATCGCAATTAATGGTAACCCGTGAACTGGCCGTGCGCCTCTGACGGCAGCCATTGCATTCACTGGCATATTGTCACGCCTATGTTCAGCTTGAACGTGTAATTATGGTAAGGGTAATCCTTACGACGTGTAAAGCAGCACCAAACTTATGACATTCTCCAACACCAGCGTTTAAGCCCCCGCCCTCTCCCTTCTGCTGCACAAAAACCTAGCCAAAAAGGAGGCACTAGAATGACTCCTACTGCAGACAAACATACGCCCGCATTCCCACGCTATACTATACATTTCAGTCTACCCTTCAAATAAATGCCCGCTATGCGGCCGAGAAAAAGCTACCCTATACCAAGTCATGGGCCGGTCCGTGAACCCCAATCCAATGACCGAACTGTTGGAAGACTTTCTGCCCAGATCGACCCCGGAAGATCAGCGCAGGCTGGTCGAGAGGGCCCGGGAGACAGCCAGAGCTAAAGGGCACTAGAATGAAGGCTCCCCTCACTTCGAAAGACGGAGATATATTTTCGGTCATCAATAAAGTTTTGTTCCTCCTCATCATTTCACGCAGAGCTGAGTGGGCCGGTTGTCGATGTCCTCCCGACTCGAAGGACACATAGGTCCACATTTAGTCAGCCAAAGGCCCAGAGAATTTGGGGTGTCGAGGATGCCTGCTCTACTCGCATTCGAAAGGCCAGTCCTAAATTTTCCGTTTTTTTTTTCTCACATCAATTGCTTTACTTTTATTCTCCTTGTACCGGCAGCCATTTCAGGAGCTGTTTCGCTGCTACAGACCACAGACGGCGATTTTATGGCTCAATGGGTCAGTTACTGCTTTCGCATTAAAAACAAAGTTTCTGCCTACCATTGACTAGACTTCGATGTCCGGCTATTCTCTTTTTCATTCTAGATCTATCAAGAAAATCTAACGCCCCGTTCTGAAAGAAAGATAGTGGAAACACGAAGCTTTTTTCTTCGATACAAGTGCAAAGTGAACAATACAACCAGCCAAAGTCCGAATCTACGAGAGCTAAGCGAATGTGATGTTGTGATTTTTTATGTATTAGTTTGTGATTAGGTCATCTGAATGTGCTTATTCGGTTAGCTAAGTGTTGCCGTTGATTTGGACTTCGCTCCGATCCCCTTTTCGCACCCCTGAGTTGTTGGAGAACTTGGGGACCAGCGGTCATCTGGACGTCCAGCAACTCCTGGCATCCATGGCGAAGGCTTTCTGCTCACCTAGTCAAACTAAAAGTAAAGAGATGAATTGCTTGCTACATCAGAGAGAAATATGCAGCGTGAAGTTCGGTCAATGTCTGAACTGAACTGATGGAGTGAGCTGTTAAAAATATCTATTTTAACACTCCGCGCGAAATGCCGGAACTAACAGCTTAAAATCAACCACCACTCTTCCCCCCCCTCTCTCTTCCCCCCCCTGACACTACACGCGCTCTTCTGCAAGCACACGCCTCCATTAGGACAGTTTTCCCCGATAGCTACTGACACAAAGCTGTAAAACACAACGCAACGTTTCCCAAGACGGTGTAAAACCAACACTGCTGGCAGCGCACTAGTTCAAATTTACAGAAATCCCCGACTAGGGAACCACTCCCGCTTCAGCGGCTCAAATAAACGTCTCTCTCTCTCTCTCTCTCTCTCTCTCTCTCTCTCTCTCTCTCTCTCTCTCTCTCTCTCTCTCTCTCTCTCTCTCTCTCTCTCTCTCTCTCTCTCTCTCTCTCTCTCTGCATTTGTATTGAAGAAAGCTCCACATTTAATAACAATAATAATAATAATCATCACCACTTTGTTGTGCCCTCATATTGTGCCAAATCGGCTTCCCTGCAGTGCGTTTTGGCGTAACATAGTCATCATTGAGGCATAGAGAGCTTCACTTAAAAAAATTAGAAGAGGAAAATTTTTAACGCTGGGGTTACGACGCAGCGATTCATTAATCCTGACGCTTTTGGATATGTGTTTCGCCTTTCAAAATGTTTAAAGGGAAGCTGAAGCGCTTTCCAAAAAAATTGAGTTAGATTAACAGTTATATAGTTTCTTGCGCGCTGATTCCGAATATCACATTGAAATTTATCGTACATGAGTCCAAGTGACATTTATCTTGCAAAAAGCGCGGCCACGTTTGAAAGACGCGCGCTTTTCGTCTTTTGACGCCCCTGATTGGTTGCGCCCGTCATGACGTCAAAGGAGGACACCCTTCGGCCGCGCGGGTTGTCGGAAGCATTGCGAACGATCGCACGGTTGCCTTTGCGGCAATTTAGCTTGCAGTTTAATTTTCGCACATGACTGGAAGTTTGTTTTATAATTTCCCGTGCTGTTGGTTCAATTATCTTGGAGCTTAAATTTGCTTTACACGACAGAGAACCCCAAAGCAGTGACTGTGACGTCGACTAGTGGGTTCCATCAAAATATTTTTGAATTAGGCAACCAGCATAGGGGGATTTTATACCTTATGTTAATATTAGGTACTGCTTTAACTGTTTCTTATTATGCACAAAACCATTTATGCCGAAGATTAATGGGCGTTTTATAAACAATCTACCAGCGAAAAGCACGTACGTGCACTGCGCGAAAAAATAGCGTTCATGCGCTGTAAACGTATATGCGAGACACGCCTTGCCGGTACACGCATAAACCAACAAGCAGACTCTGCTTCCGCATTTCCTTTGTTCGTTGTCGCCCGGGCACCCCAGCCCCGTTACTCAACCCCGTACACAGACCCACACGCGCGCGCCATTTCCGCAGCGGCGCTACGGCGCCTCCGCGATTGCTAGCTGCACTTCGATGAGTGGCGTCTTACTGCTTCACATGCATTTATTCTGAAAACACTGCAGCATACTAGTGCCTGCTCAGCATTATTGGCTGTAGTAGGGCTTGATTTTCGCTTGTGCGTTGCGCATTCCGCTGCAATATTACGGCCACCTCGTTATAATTAACAGACCAGTCGGACTTACATTGTAGTTACGTTACTTTAGGTAACAATCACCAAACGTTTGTGATAATGAATCTTTGGCCTGTTTCAGCATTTCTAGATTTAAGCATTTACCGCGCTAGTCGGACAGAGGGCATATATTTACTCTTCGCTCCTAATAGTATAATCATTATATATAATACCGACTTTCACTGGAGCACACTTGAGGTTCAGTGACAACAAGTGCTTGCCAGGTTATAATATACAGCCACACGGAATATTGGGCAAAAAATTAGGCCCCCGCAGTCAACACAAATTATGGCACGGTAGTGGTTCGGAGCGGTGTTTTTTTTTAAGTGCGAATGCACTTTATAAGCGACCCCGAACCTTCCGCCGTCCGCATAGCAACAGCTGCGGGTGCGCGCGCTTTTCGTCTTCCTTAGCAACGGGGGGAGATGGGCGCGCGCTGCCTGGCCGCTGACATGGCACATACCCACGTGGGAGATTGGCCAGGAATAAGTGCGAATGCGAGCCTGAATCGTCGCGCTCGCATAGCGCCTCCTCTCCCCCCTCGCCTACTCTCCTAAAGCCCCTTTACTACTCTCCAGCTCGCAACACCCTCTCTCGGCGCGCCAGCCAGGCCACTACACTATATAAAAAAAAAAGGGGTGTTAATGTAACTAACGGGCAAAATGCCACCAAACTTCAACAAACTCCCCCTCATAGCATCACCCCGTGCTTCGCACTTCCTCATACTCCCCTTCGGGGAAATGCGGGGGAATTTTTTTTTAAAATGCCAGACAAACATCACCTTATCGTGACATGTATACTTGCAAATTAAGTAATCTGGTTGTCTTTAGTTCTTTTACTTCGTAGGAATACTGTTTACCTCTTAGCCGGGAGAGAACTTCTATCAGGATTGGCCCCTTGTTTTAGTTTCGCCAAAAAATTGTTTTTTTGAACACTGTCCTGAGCCCATAGGGAAAGAAAACCGACGCGTTTAACGAAACAAGTATTTCCTGAAAAATGCGACTTGGTTTCTGGAATGGAACGAAACATCCCCGGCCAAAGTACAGCAGTATTCCCCATCCTTCCTAAATCTAGAATCTAATGTGAACATTCACGTCCGTCGCATCAAAAAAAAAAAAAAAAACCGCATTGGAGCGGTTTACAAAGTATTTAACGTAGTGTAGTATATTCTCTGTCATCAAGCACAGCCACCTCGGCTGTCGCTTCCGTATGTTATCAAGCCTCCCGGCGTGGCATTATTCTGCTTAGGAATACGGCATGATACCGTATGCCTCGTTTGGCGTTCGTGCATACTTTTTGAACACGAAAATTGTACAAATTAGTGCTATCAACCACAACAACAACAAGTATCATTCACAAGGAAACACGGCGAAAAGAGCATGGCCGAGGCGGCCGATCCGGCCGGAAGTCCAGGTATGACGTTTTTCAGCCGGTTTTCGCCCGCGCTCTTCGGTCTTCCGGCATCGCGCGGCGAGATGGGGGCGGGGCATCGGGCCACTTTTGTTTGCTCATTGCGCCGCTTCTATTGCATGTATTGCGAAAATATTTCGTACACATGAACTATTCAATGTGTACTTGCTGCTAGTCAACTTTTCTTTTAATTCTAAAACCGCTTCACCTTCCCTTTAAGCGGAGAGAAACTCGTTCGGATTTGCTTCTACTTTGAGTGCACCTACTGTGTGATTGTTAGCATCATAAGACGTATTTTAACGCAGGAGGCTATAGATACAACATAATACAGTAGAATAACGAAAATTCAAACTCAGATAAATCAAACTGTCGGTTAATTCAAACAAACTTCTAAATTTTGGCTGCCTCGCTATGTTTTAAATGTATTTAAGGCCGCTTAATTCAAATGGCTCCATTGGGTAAATTCGGGTAATTTCTACTTTTTGCTTGCCCTTGCCGGAAAATACCTGCTGCATCCGGGACATCTAACTGCGCACTTGAATCATTTTAGGCCGTTGCTGGGATCTTCAAGTTCTTTACCAGTGTAAAAAAACTCTCGCAATGAACTGGCTGCCCTGGCTGGCATCGAAAACTTTGTTTTGAACTCTCATGCAAGGACGAGCAGTCATCCATTCGTGATTTTTTTTCGACGTGTGAACAGCATTGCCTATTGCGTATTGCGTGTGAATGTTGTATTATTAAATTTAGGTCAATGTTTTATTACATGAGTTGGTATGCTTCACCAAGTCATATTATAAGAAAATCTGATAATTCAAACAAAATCTCAGGGTTCCTGTGAGTTTGAAGTTTGAATTATTGTGTGTCTACCTTTTTATTCTCCGATTGGTCTTAGTGTATTTCCAAAAATACAAGGTTGAGAATTAGCGTCTATTTTTTTTTATTTCCGAAACATTAAATTTTTTGGGGCACGCTCAGTTCTCCAGATCAACAATGTGCTCCTGTATACCATTTTGTTCGTATGAATTTTTAAAATTCGATATTTATTTATTTATTTATTGGAACCCTCAAAACCATATTGTATTACAGAGGGGAGTGGGTAAAACAGAACAAAAACAATACTGCACTACTGTGAATTTAAACTTAATTAAATTAATAAACCGAATTTAACTAGTTTTCGAGACTCCCTAAACGTTTGCTTTTGCAGTTCAACGTACTCATTTTTCTTCTTAAGCCATGCAAACCGGCCATGCAAACCAGCAAATGCAACCCGCACATTTAAGTTGCACTGGCAAGGTAATAGAGGAGCTGTTGCTGAAAGGACTCGCTTAGGACATGGAGAACCAACACATTTATTCGTCCCAGGTGTCTGAGTTCAGGCGAGGACGTAGCAACGCAGGCTACATGCTTTCCTTAGTGCCAGATATCACCAGACAAAAAGCAGATGGAAACAACACTATAGCTGTATTTTTTGACGTCAAGGCAGCATTTGACAGCGTCGCACGCTAAGCAATCCGAATAGAGATGCCATGCATGGCGCTGCGAGGACACATGTTCAATTGCTACGAGATAGGTATGTCTGCATGGTCACCGGGGATGTTGAAACAGCCAAACATCCCGCCACGCAAGGAGTTCCCCAGGGGGGTGTCTTGAGTCTGCCGCTTTTTATCGCGTGCCTAAAACTTCTCTCTGCAGTCCGGCCTAAAGAAGTTAAGCTTTCACTCTACGCAGACGACATCTGTATTTGGACCTCAAGCAGGAACCGTCGACACATCCGTGCCACACTTGAGAGGGCAATTCTGAACGTGTGATAGTACCTTCGAGGCTGTGGTCTGATATTTTCCCCTTAGAAGAGTTCCGAGAAAGCGTTCACGTGACGTGACGTTTCACGTTGTGCGCTCACCGTACAAGGTACTCCAATACCTTATGTCAAGTCCCACAAATTCCTCGGCGTCACATTTGACCGTTCGATGACAGGTGCTCCACATATCCGGCAGCTGGAAGAGCGGCTTCCGTGCTTTGTGCGCATTCTATGCGTTCTCGGTGATGAGTCCTGGGGCTGCTCCGTATCCTCGCTCCTTTGCCTATATAAAGCCCTCTTTTTCAGCCTATTGCGTTATAACCTGCCGCACCTACATCAGCTGTCACCTACAAACTTGAAGATCATAGACTCAGTGCTGACAAGAGCTGCGTGCACCTGCCCGGGTCTACCACAACCACATCGATAGTTGGAACCTTATGCCAAGCTCGGCGCTTTTCCGTCACAGTGCTACAACGTCAAGGGATACTCAGAACGTCTGTGCGCCATTTAACTTGGCACATCATTTCGCAGCCATCTGGGCACAGCATGTAAGACACTTGCTTTTTGCGAATTTTCAGAGACCATTCAACCTTTTAGCACCGTGGATACTGGCGCCGTGGAAAATATGCGTCACGATTCCCACAATCAGCCAAATATCGAGCTTGCCTGCGCCAGCGTTGAAGTTCTTTACACTCGAGTACATCTTCAGCGCTTACAAAGACTAGACACAGGTTTCTGTGCATGGCTCGGTTACCGCGGACTCATCCGCCATCGACGTGTGGATCCTGTCGGCCCAGTGCATCATCCAGAAAAAGCTAAGCCGCAAAACATATCCTCGACCGCTATAGAACTGGCACTGACAGGGCTGCACTTCATTACACGAGCGAACATCATGCCTAGCAATAGGTAATCTTTCTCGACTCGCGTGGCGCCTTACAAGCCCTCCGAAAACTGTCCAACAACCACGGTCAGCTTGCATGTGAAATTACTGAAAGTCACACAAAGGCAGCATCCGCAGGTCATCACATTGTTCTTCAGTGGATGCCTGGTCACCCGGGAATACAAGACAAAATTAACCCGACGCAGCCGCCAGCGCAGGCCACTTGCTGGGCAACAAGATCCAGCTGCCTTTCTACCGAGAGGACAGTAACGCCCTCATCTCTGCAACTGGGGGGACTGCATAGATGTTGGACCTCACCACAGGTGTCCACCTCTGCAGGCTATTGGGCCCCACTGCGAACTCGCTTTCCTCACGGCCTCAACAAGCGGTCTGAAGGGGTACTGCACCGTCTGCGCCTCAACGTATCATTTACCAGAAGCTTTTAATTCGATAGGTCGGGATGATTCACCGTTGTGCCCGACTTGCGCCGTGCTTGAGGCTACAAATCACCTGCTGTACATCTGCCCTCGATTCGCGGCTGCGCGAAAAACTGGCGCTATCGCGCGCAGTACGCCTGGCTTCAGCGAGCAGTATTAGGGCCGCTTACGTTGATAACGTACGCCTTGTGATATCATCCGCATGCAGCGCTATCTGAAATCGAGCTGCAATACTCATTCTCTAGCATAAACTAGATAACGCCACTCCTACTTTGAAATCCTCAGCCTGGCTGTTGGCCACGCCCGGCGCGGGGCGGTCCGTTTTTCTTAGTGTTCTGTTCTTCCACTGAATTATATTTGCTACGTCGCTTGAGGTTAGACCCAGTGCAGCTCAGCGCAAGCACAAACCTAGTAAGCAAAGGAGTTCACTGTAGCGAACAAAACGCGCTCTGCTCCCGACCATCAAATATGGCTTAAGTTTACGGCTTGCTTGAGTGTGCACGGCGGGCGCTTATCAGAATCACCCCAATTCAGCGTGCCAGGATCGTGCTTGAGCATTTGCGAGTGCGTTTTAGACGTTGAAGTTGTGTAATTTGTCGTCGACTCTATTTTCGCCGACTGTGTATGAAGAAGGCATCTGTGGGAAAATCGTCACGTCTTGGCCGCTCCTATCGGCTCGGACAACCGTGAACCCCAGTTCGGACCGAACACTCCCGCGACTGTGACACCATTGGCTCTCAGTGGCCTGGGGACTTCATTTTTGTTAGGTGCAAAGTTCTTGTCACTGTTAGCGGGCATCAAATTATGACTTCGCGGCTACGACGCTACGCAACCGACAAAGTCGAAGCCATGGGTGGTTGGGGCTTCGGTCGCTACGCCGCGCCGACGAATGGGCTGAGGGTGTTTGATTAACATTAGAACTCGGAGAAAACTCGCGAATGGTTTTGCACGGCCGAGTAGAACTCGTGACGCTTGTGGCGGCCGCTGCTTCGGCGTAGCTTATTGTTATGGTCGCTACAGCAGGCATATTTCTACCACGACAAATGTTTTAAGCGGAGGAGGAATTTGAGCTTCTTTTTATATCTACAAAAGTTCTGTGCATTGGCTGTGCAGTCATCTAGCGACGACTTGGAGGTGGTTTTCGTTCCATGACCGTCGAGGAGCAAGTGTAGAGAGCGCTGCGGTTTTACGCGACGGGCAGCTTACACGGAAGCGTTGGCAGCACCCGCACTATAGACAGCCACCAGTCGACAGTCAGCCGGTGTGTGCGCAATATTGTCCCCGATAGGATGATGAATCGTACTTCTCTGAGAAATTCTAGCATCTTTAAATTGGCCGCACGGCCAGTTTGTGGCAATGGGATCACTGGAGACGTGTTTCCCTCACCTGGCCTTTCGTTAGGTGGTTCGGCGGACATGTATTCTGCAGGGTCTGCCGCGCGTCCATCCGTCCGCAGCCGTAGTGTGCGCTTCAGTTATCATCTGCTCGCAAAACAATTTCGAACGAAGCGTTGCCTGACCATGCGTTCCATTTATCGTCAGGGCGGGATGGGTGTCGCGTGTTGCACATTTTTTGTGACAACGTAACCGGTAGGATAGCTGATACGTATATACGTATAAAATCAACGGCGCCCATCTATTATCAGAGGAGATCTCTCCACATTTTAACCGGTTTTCTTCAGTGCCACCGTCGCATGGCTGGAAGCAGAGCATAGAAAGCGAGTAAAGGAGAGAATTGAGAATTAAAGTAACCCCGTGACGCCAGAGGGAGGGTAAGCGGAAGTTGGAAGGGGGCAAAAGAAGCGAGGGAAATGAAGGGATTAGACTCAACGAAAAAAAAAAAAATCCGCTGTAGTGAGCTTCGTTGGGCAAGAGTGGTGAAGAGCGAATGGAAATAAAGAAAAACATCTGAAAAGTTGACGTTGTTGATATTCCTTCCTTTTAAGAACATGCCCACTTGGGGGATTGGCCTGAAATTGTGAGCTTTGAGGAGCTAATTAATCACACTGTAAATTTGAAAGGTAAAAGTTGCAAAATAACGGGGTGCTGCGTGACACCTGAATGTGCTGGCACGGGAATAGGACAGGTGCCCACCAGCCTCGCAGAACCCCGATTCTAGGGAGCTGTAGCGCGTACTAGTCTTCTTGCTGACGTAGTTCATTAGGAAATGAAAGAGAAGAAGCTGACGCAAACACGGTAAAGCAGAAAATTTGATTGATTGATTGATTGATTGTGGGGTTTAACGCGCCGACGCAACGGAGGCGATTTGATTGATTGATTGATTGATTGATTGATTGATTGTAGGGTTTAACGCGCCGACGCAACGCAGGCGATGAGGCGCGCCGTAGTGGAGGGCTCCGGATTAATTTTGAACACCTGGGGATCTTTATCGTGCGCCGAAATCTCGTACACACGGGCGTTTTTGCTTTCCGCCTCCATCAGAAAAGCAGCCGCCGCGGCCGGGAATCGAACCCGCGACCTGGTAAAGCAGAAAATAATCCAGTCGAAGTAATTCGTGCCAAAGGCAAAGAAATGAAAGCGAGGAAAAAGACGCAAGTACAATGAATAGGCAAAAACGTTGTTAATTATTTTCGCCGAGCTTTCGCCTTCAAAGCCCGTAAGTGGAGTTAATTGCCCAAAGGAAATTTTGTATCGAAAAGCGGACGAAGGGTTTCGATATTGCAACACCAAACAGCAATCATTTTGAATGTGGTGCGTTTCCATCACCCGCTTTCTTTCTTTTTTGCCAATCGGCCTTCGTCACGTGATTGCATTGTCTTCCACCGACGGCAGAAATGGGGAAAAACTGCTTCTTAGGACTAATAACTTCAAACACAGAGCTCACATGAACGCCCTAAATTAAAAAAAAAATAGATGAACTTTGTAGTGAAATACAGATTAATAAAATAAAAGCGCGATGAAGTAAAGTAGTTCAATTTGCTTGAACCCAGCAGCCACCAGTGCAACAGTGGAGCGAGAGAAGGCACTGAAAAATGCGTCACGCCCTAGTCGCGCCTTCTTGTAGCACGCTGCCTTGAACCAGTTACGTCACTGTAATAATCAGCAAATAGAGAAATCATATTCTTAGAGCGCTTGAACTCCGTCCGCCTCGAAATATTATCATCATGTCGTGTAGGCGTAGCTAAAGCTCGTGTCTCCTGAGTTCCGCTAAGTATATGGTCTTCTGGAATAGCCCATCTGGACGAGGTAGCGCAAATAAGTCGCTCGTAATTATTTTGACATGTTTATTGAGCTGGATTGTAACGCCTCCAAAGCACTGGGATCCCTTTCGAATAGTTTATGCACTGGTGAGCATTAGGTTACAATGTGAGCCACCGACATGCTTACTCCTCCGCTCCTAAAATAAAAGGACATTGCATTTCAGCTCGGCCGGGGCAATTCGTGCAGAACTGCGTTTCGGCAGCGGACGTCTGGCACGCTTGTCGCCTTAGTAACCAAGTGCCACAGGAAACTGGGTCGCACGCATTGGACTGGAGCGTTGTAAAATGAGCCGTGGTGCGCGATGCGCGACGCATCGATCCGAGGGGGGCAGCACATCGCTCTGCATAGCAATAACTTCCGCATTCGTGTGTCTGGAAAGCTGACTCGTCTATCCTTCATTAGGGTTCGTTGTCCTGATCTAATAAAAACCACGTTGCACCCCGGCGTCGAAGCTGCAGGGCCAGGAAATTACATCCTCCCGCAATATCGTTTGTCTTCTAGAATAGTAACGGTACATTTCTGAGAAACTGTGACAGAATGATTTATGTGCAGCGCCTGTATCGCTCGGGCAAAGCCGACTGCTGTTTTGACACAGCGAACTGTAACCAAGTTCGTGGAGGTATTTCCTGTGTAAATTCCGCCACACAGAGCAGGCGGTTGGAAAACCCATCGTAGTTTTCCAGCCAGAAGCTTCTTCACGACGCCGAACTTTGTGTCTATTATGGCGTTGTTTGGCCCCTCGCAATAGCGCTCGCAGGGAGGATATCATGAAAAAATTACACCATCTTCCCGCAGGGGAACGAACCCTCAGTAGTATGCGAAGCAGCCCTGGGGTCGACTGAGGTTCCCATTAGTTTTCAGTTCGTCGTTTCCGTTGACGTTCAGCTTCGCGGGACTTCGTTGTATCAGTAGCTTCTTGACGTAGTTTGAATGAGTGAAGGACAAAAGGCACGTTCATAGCACATGCTCCCGTCTCGGTTTGTAGCGCAGTGGGAAGAGCGCCACGTACCTCCCGTTGCGGCCAGAGAGTCGTGGGATAGAAACCGGGCGCCGGCTAACTATTTCTTTTTATAGTGGACTGCGCTGACGTCAGCCCAAACGCTGACGGGGCTGAAGAGACGCGCATGCGCAGTAGAGTGCGGATGGTGGAAAACGACAACGAGGGCGGGAGGGACACAGCCCCGAGCATGAGATGCTTCGCATCTAATATTTACGCGCAGCTAACCCCAAGGTGAGGTCACCTCATGCTATAGTAAAGCTGAGAAAATGTGTTATGGCGTAAGGGTCAGCCACAACCAGATATTAACTTACCATTGTCGCTGAACCAGGTGTACAGTCCTTATACCCGTAATCTGAACGTTTGTACTCCGCACAGTCCCGATAGTATTTATAACCCTACTCTGACTCGCTGCACAACTTCAGTGGCTCCGTTTCTGGCTTTAATATTGGACAGATCGTTATGAACTGAAAGGCTGGCCGTGATTGGAAACCTACGAACGTCATGC
Source organism: Haemaphysalis longicornis (assembly GCF_048455015.1). Taxonomy (NCBI): domain Eukaryota; kingdom Metazoa; phylum Arthropoda; class Arachnida; order Ixodida; family Ixodidae; genus Haemaphysalis; species Haemaphysalis longicornis. The sequence goes on along the minus strand of NW_027526295.1, from coordinate 245,496,604 downwards.
CAATATACAAAGCTATGAATCAAAAACCAGTGTGTAACTATAGATCGGTACTTTTAACAGAAGCTGCTTCGCATCGAAAAAAAGCAGCGACCGCGGCTAGGATCGAACCACGTACTTGGGCTCAGCAGCACACTGCCATAGCCACTGAGCCACCGCGGCGAACTCTTTTAACATCAGTTTAGGGGAATACACTTGAATATATATTGTACTCGTGCCGCACAAAAGACGTTGCAACTAGTAAATTTTTTTGGAGAAGTGTCTTTCTTGCTTGCAGCGAGACACAGGGAGCTTGCAGGTTGACATAATTTGCTTGTTATAAAAAAAAGCATTAGACGTGGTAGCATTCAGCACCCCGTTGCTTAATTGTTGTCATTAGTATCGCTACGTGCCGTCTTGGCATAGCTCAAGATTATTTTAGCGCACGTGACTGGCATGAAGTTATGATACGTCGTCATCGCTTGTAGATGCTCTGTCTGGCATGCCCTAGGGGTCAGTCCTGGGTCGAATGCTTTTGTTTTTAAAACAAAACTTTTTACCTCTACCCCCCAAGGGTTCTGTTGCGACCGTTGGTGTCAAGAGAAAACTCCCACAAACAAATAAAAGAAGGTACTGGCACCGCAAGCCATCGAACCTGGAACGAATAGAGAAACGGAGCGAGAGCCCGTTGTCTTACCGATTGAGCTACGAGCCTACGCATAGACGGGGGGTAGGGGGACGGTGTACTCACCCAGCGCATCTGCGTGTTTACCTTTCGTTTTCGCTGAATGCCATGCCACGTGAGAGCGTTACGTGACCTCTCGCGCCGCTGTGCGCTCTGCTTACAGCATGTGTAGGGGCCTTGCACCCCGTGGGCATGCGCTAGGAGGTATAAAAATCAAAGGAACCTCACACCAACGCATGACAACTCACTTCTCCTCCGTCTCTGCCGCGATCTCGTAGCCTCCGTCGACGGCGGCAGAGACAGAAATGAAGTGAGATCGTCTAACACCGGGTTTGAGCTTGCTTTAGTTTTATAAAAAGTATTTCCACTCATGTGCTTCACCAATACAACTCAACCGACCACCGTTAATGAATCATGCATTGATTTATCCTTAGCAAAGAATATTTCTTTGAAGTAATAAAGGGTGTGGTTAAGTGCTTTTGTTACTGGTTTCACTCTGTGTAGAGCCACGTGTGGGATGGGAATTCAAGTGACGTCGAATGGGTAATCGTTGTGGGTGTCGTTTACAGCTCCGCTTTCCAACCAACTTCACAGGGTGGATTGGCGCGCTTTTTTTTCATAGTGGTTTACCCAATAGTAGCCGGTCGAACGTTAGATTGTACGCTGATGACTGTGTACTGTTCTATCCTTTAAAAAGCACTGATGAATGAAATCTGTTCAAATTAGATTTGTCTTTCAGCCAGGTGTACCAAGTGGCAGATCAAATATTATGCAGCTAAATGCTTCCATCTAACATTTAGCAACAATAAGAAAAATTGTGGCGCGGTCCTACTTTTACAGCCATTGCGTACTCGCGCGCACGATGTATATGTTCATATTATTTTTTTGTTCGCAGAGTAGTTAACGTTAAATGTATCTTCTCCCTCCGAAACGAAGACCACACGATTTTTCCTGTCGCGGCAGTCCTCTGAGCGAGTGCCTGGTTGTATGGCGTGGAAGCCGAGTGTGTCGCATTCTACTGTGCTCGGTAATGTTGTTCGGCCATGAATGTGAGCAGCAGAAAAAAGCTGCCCAGTTGACCGGATCGTATCCGGGTCGTGGACGAGCAGCGCGGGCCGGTATGCTCGGCTCGTCCCTGTTGTGAGTGGGTTCAGCCAGATCCCAAGAGTCCAATTAGCTGAACGGTGACACGGACCCGAGCTCGCTCATGCGGGAACTGATCAGATCTTTCGGTCCTTGATCTCGATGCCGCTACATCGGTCGTGCGACCGCCTCTTGATAAAGGCTTAATGAAAAAAAAACGATGCGATGACTCGCGCCAGGGAATTGTATAAATTAGTTTGCAAACGTCTTTCCTTAGATTTATGGCAGCTTGAAGTTCATTGCACTGATACGTCGTGTAACATGAAAGAGTGATTTGTAGAGGCTAAGGTTTATGCCTCTCAGAGTATAGTTTGCTTATGAAAGAAAAAGAAATTCGAGTGTAACTAAGCGCTTTTTATAAGCTTTGAATGCGAAAACGATAATGTCGAAATAAACGCTGCTGAGTGTTCCTAAGTGTTTTTTTTTTTTTCGAGCAATGTTGTAGAGTTTTGCTGCCGGGTAAGTTGTAGTACTGGCGTGGGCGGCAACCTTTCTGTACTGTTGTGGTTGTGGCCCTGATAATGTAGATGGCACAGCCTCCACAGCGGTGCGGCTCAGAGTCGCCTGCGCAGAGCGCGTTATGGAACACGTCGCAGCCAACTGGAGGTTTAGGAGCCGTTTTGCAGCTACTGCAGCCGGACGCTGGACGCCAGATTTTTCGCTGAATGAACTATCTAATGCTTTTGCAGTTTTATTAAACGAATCGGTTGCTATAAAGTATTGTTTCAAAATTGTCTAGAGCATCTTCAGGAAACAGGAAAGAAATGAATAAAGAGATATCATGACGTGTCGGCTATTCCCGATGTCTCCGGGCACTCACGTGATACTTTACTAAGTGCACTAATTGCGGAGCTGCGGGGAATATATAAAAAAATGCTTTAGGTTTATCCGTCATTGCTAATGCTTTGACATTGTTCGGGACAGATAAACCTTTTTTTTTAAATTACCGGACATAACCAGGTTTGCCTCACCGGCTGAAAATTGACACTGTCAGCGCTTTCGCTGAGGCCGATTTATCGATGTTGACGGGCTAACCTTATGCTGGTTCCCCCCCCCCCCCCCCCCCTTAAAAAAAAATAGCATTGCAACTCGCCTCCGCGGCGATTGTGCCCGTACATGCTTTACTGCTTTAGTAGTTGTTTAAGAGGTGGAAATTGTCCTTCGTCATAAACCGGGAATGCACTAGCTGCACCTTCGTTTCACGGTTTAGTACAAAAAGTTCATGGTTCCGGTGAGGTAGCGGTTAGAGGTAGGAATAGGAAAAAGGCGGGAAGTTTATTTCCAACGAAGTCTGATCTTCTGGAGCCCTCTGGGATTCCGTTTGTGCTCCGATGTTGGCGAGTGCGGTGCGCGCAGAGAGGCATGTCCACACCAAATGAACCACGTCTGTTTCTCGAAAACATTAGTTCACGAAGTCCTACGTTTTCAACCTGAGTTATCTTGCTTCCAATCATTTTGTTTTAGTCACTCTTCTTTCGTAATTACTTGCGTTTGCAGCATTAATTTATTCAATGTTTTATGGCAGGTATGTTGTTGAAAATCCAAGTCGTGCGCGATATATACTATGGTTGGTTGCTTGTTTGGTTACTTGGCATGAAAAGAAAATTTTTTATCATGAAATCAAAGCGTTGAAGGCGTCATGGAGTCGGAATTTGCTCCTAATATTTACGACGTCTTTGCATGAGGTTAAAAAGTTTGCTGAAGGAGAAAAAGAGATCGCTGATATTTTGTACTGAAAATACACGATATACTGGTGTACAAATTTTTCCAGCATCAAATTTGGCCAGTTATGAACTAACAATTGGGAAATCATGCTGGCTATGATGGAACAGAACGAGCCAAAACAGTTATCACAAAAATAGCGTTCGGGCTGATGTTAGTTCCGTTTGAACTAATTGAGCCAACTTAGAAAAAAAAGATTAGGTTTTAGTACGGCGCTAACAATGAATACTCGTATAAGAAGGCAGCGCTAATAAATGGGCCCTAACAGAAACATGACTTACGCAAGTTTAAGATACGTGTATTAAGCTAATTTGCATGACTTTCATGGGCTTTGCTTGATACAGAGCTTCCTACATAAAGGTTTATTTTTAAATAAACCTTTTAGTAATGGGGGCCCAATGAAGAACTGCAAGACCAAGGCTTATTAATTTTATAGTTCATCTGGCTAGTCGAGTCCCCGCCATCGATATTTCGGCTTTCCTTCTAAGCTGACAACATTCGCTTTTGAGCATCGGTTTACGCGTCTTCAGTTACAGGTCCGCACACAAAAAGCAGCAGCCTTGAGATGTGCGTAAACTTTCACGCCGCAACATCAGATTCTTGATTTATGGTTGAGGCGAGGCTGAAGTAATGATTGCACAGAGTTTTATGTTTAGAGCCATGTAAAGCAAGATGAGATCTACTGTTCCAAATTTAACCTTTTACCTGAGGGGAAATCAATCGAATGAAAGTGTTTTGTATTTGAGGTGAGGTCATATTTCGTCACCTCATTTTTCACGACCTCCGTGGTCCCAAATTTGACTTGCTGCCGAAGGTAAAATGAGCCCTACGAAGATTTCTATTTGGGGTGAGGTCATATTTCGTCAGGCCCTTATTCCACTCCCGTTTGCGATTCTCTCAGACGGCAATTATGGGAATCGAGACGATTCGTAGAGCTGGATTTTGGCGGTCGTGTTTGCGGAAGGTTATATTGAAATAATTTCTTGCCCTTAGGTCCTCGTTTAACTCTTTCGTTACCACGCCTATTCAAATCGATCACCGGTGTTAAGCGCTCGGGTTGCCGTCATTGGGACTTTTCGCTCGGTAAAGTAAGCGAATTATGCGGCTGTCACTAATCCTAGCCCCTTTGGGCATTTCGGACTTTGTAAGAAAAAACGGTTAAATCATAATATTCCCAGTGCATGTTTCTAATTCATAACATACCTTGGGCTTTCTGTTAAACCAGAAATAAACCTCCGCGGTGGCTCAGTGGCTAAAGCGTTGTGCTGATGAGCACGAGGACGCGGGATCGATTCCCAGCCTCGGCAGCCGCTTTTCTGATGGAGGTGAAAAGAAAAAAAAAAAAAACACCCGTGTGGACAAGATTTCGGCGCACTTAAAGATCCCAGGTGGTGAAAACTAATCCGGAGCCCTCCACTACGGCGCGCCTCATTACCTGCGTTCCGTCGCCGCGTTAAAGCCTACAATCAGTCGACTGTTTGCATACACACTGCACTTGTTGCGTACTCTGATCAGTCTTTAATGCAGCAATAGACCTGAGATCCAGCGTTGTGGGTGACACGAGTGACCCACCGTACGTCCGGTGGTCGACCTGCTGGCTACGGGCCCATCTGCAAGCCAGGAGTGGAATTCGCTCTCAAGGCAGGCGTGCCCTGCTGCATGCTGCAGCTGGCGAATAGAGCTTGTCAACGCGCCTTACCATGTTCCGGAGACACCCAGAATAGGAACCTCAACTCAAGGCCGGTTTGCCGATTTCACAAGTGCTTCACGCTCCTGCTAAGTAAACACTAAAAAAAAAAAGAAGGCAGAATAACGACAACGAGAAACCAAAAAGAACGGGGGGAGATATCTTCTTGACTTACTATTGCTGGCACTACGAGATGACTTCTGTTCGCGGCTCCGAGACACAATGCGGCTGATTTTATTTTACAACAGTAGGCAGGTGCGTACGTAAGTTTTTCGATTGCTTTCTTTGAGAAAAAGCAGAAACAGTAGAGTAAGAGCGGGGCATCCGGGCTTGCCTGGTCTTACTAAAGGTATTGGCTATAGTAGGTTCTAGGTTATCGAACGGGTATCGCACGTCTGTTTAAAATATCTATGTGGTTTGCCACTGTTCCACAATTCTGCGTGTTTTGCTTAGTGTCCCCAATAGACCGTAAAAAAATGGGACTAATTGGCTAACCACCTCGGCATCCAGGCGGCGGTCGGGCAGGAGAAAGTATTTTTTTGAACTCGCCCAATTAACTCACCTTTAAGAGCACGAAAGGATAGATTGTGCACTTCCGTGAAGCGCAGAGGCTATCCTTCCAGATATTAGGGTTCGAGACATTAGGTTTAATTCGCATGTTCTGTGGTGGGTTCAACGTTTCTCAGTTGTGCGAAGTTGTTCATGCTTGCTGCTTTCGTGTAGCTGGCTGGAAGGCTCAGCTGGCCCCATTCGGAGGATCAGAACCTCATTACACGAAGAAAGGTCACCCTTTTCCTCCTTTTCTTTTATCGAGGTTCGGATCCTCATAACGATGACGGTGCGATGTGAGTACGTACGCAGGAAGGAGTTCTTACTTCGACCCAGGCATACATCGAGTTGTGCGATAAAAAAAAAAGAAAAGATAGGAGAAAACTGTGGCAGGGCCGATCAAAGGGCGAACAAAATGGATCGCTCGACCAACCATTCCAGTAAGCAGATAACCCTGCTACGCGTTGACTTCCCTCACTTGGTTCAGAGCCGCAGGGCCGAAGGGCCGGTAATTCCGTTGTCATGGGAAGGATGTTTCGGCTGCGGAAGCGTTACGGCGCGTGGGATAACGAGGAGCAGAGTGAGGCGAAGCGGTGTCAGAAGGTCGTCGTCGCGCCGAGAACGGCTTCCGACACGCTAATTGATGACCGGGTCGCCGCCATTCCGCTGCGCCATGCTTCGGGGTCCGCCCCGTAGACGGGAAAACACCGCACGCGCTGTCTTTGAGCGCCCGGGCACCGAGTCTTGAGGCTCTTTTTTAACCTCATCTTTTATTTTAGACGCTTTGGCTTAAAGCATACGCGTTATAGGGTAGCACCAACTTTTAAACAAAGTTAAAGTTCGCTTAAAGGGACCTTGCAGACAAACTATAAGTTTGTTTTATTCCAAAGATTTAGTGTTTTACAGTGCCCTCAGCGCTTGTCCGGCAGCAGACAAGGCATTATACACCGATAAATTGAACATTTTAAGCCAAAATTTCAATTCTCCCGCTAAATTGTGTGTTTTCATGACGTCGACAATGATGCACCTACAGCAGGGCCTTAAAACCATAGAGTTTCTTACAATATACACTTGAGAGGAATCTTGCGCTAGCGTCTATGTGGCTCACATCAAGGCCGTCTGTGTAGTCACGGACCGCCATTATATCATGCGCTCGCCTTAGTTTCATCATTGGCTTGAATTGAAACGCTTTAGTGGCTGTATATTCGAACACAGTGCCACAAAAAAAAAGCAAAGCATGGTGTGTTTTTATGGAAGTTGAAAGTAAAACAGGCTGTTTTAAAGCTAATGAAAAAGGGAGTAAAGCATATTTTCGCAGGAACGGTTGTGCCTAAATGATTCTGCAGGGCAAGCTGGTAGTTAAGAACAATGTCAATATTTTGTGGAAAACTCGTTGGAGACTCTTATTTTGTTAATTTTACTATTATTTCAAATAATAAGTTGTTTGAAGGGTTTGGAAAGCTTTTTGAGCGTGCCTATGAAAATGTCTTCGTGATGAACCGGTACACCGACCGTCAGCCACAGTTTAACAAAACTTCTTGCTGAGCGAGTTTGTTCCTACTTGAAGAAAAAAGAAAACGCGGCGTTAAACAGTCACGGACGAAGACAAGTTAGGAAAGATACAGGCGCCTGTATCTGTCGTATCTTGCCTTCGTCGAAGTACGTTTTTTTTTTCGTCAGCTACAACTTTCGCAGCGGCATATTACCCGCTCAGTCATACGTCCTTCGACTGCGGCATGACCAGCGTCAGGTACGATCGCCTGGCTTTTCAACGAACACGGCTACCACAGAACAGAGAGGATTATGGCTTCCTCGTAGCTCGTAGATGTGTTAATGCATAGTGAGGAAAGCAAATCCCAGAAACCGCTTAAGAATCCAGTTGTCATGCTAAGCCCAATCCAAAAGAGGGGGTCTTCCCATGCACCCCCACGACGATATCGATTGTCATCACTGCTGCCTTATACAGCGCTTTACTGGGGCTCACACTTCAGTTACGCTCGGTGTGAAGTTCGACTGTTTTCTGATCTCTCTCTCTCTCTCTCTCTCTCTCTCTCTCTCTCTCTCTCTCTCTCTCTCTCTCTCTCTCGCCTAGCTCGGTAGGCTTCCTTCAATATGCATGGGCATATCGCCGGGCGTAGTTACTATTTTAAAACTGATTTTTCAATGCTTCCTTTGGTGTGAGTTAGTATAACTGCTCGGTTTTGAGTAATACTGTAATCGAAGCGAAAGAGAAAAAAGAAATAAATTCAGACCAACTGCACGGGTGAGTTTCGGGTGCTTTATCGCAGAAAAGAAAGGAATTCTGTGCCCCAGAGCAAGTAGTAGGCTATGGCGGATTCTGCCATAAAATAGTACGTTATTTCTGAAAACAAAAACAAAAATGAGGCAGCCAAATTAAACGCGCGTTGTTTTTTTCTTTATCCCAGTCCTGCAACTGTGCTACCTCGGCCAGAAAATTGGCCCACTGCTTTAGCAACATTTTTTCCCTACCTCAGCAGTTTTCCCTACCTCAGCAATTACTGATTGTGTTAATGTTAGCACAAAAAGAAGAGCGCGCTGTCAGCAGCGCCATTCGGGGCCTAGACACAAAGCAACACCAATGCAGCGCACATTTTAGATCAGAGGGACAGCACAGACATTTTGGGTAGGATAGTGGTACGAGACGGTAGACGTCCCTGTCTGGCCTCTCGGCGCCGCCTCTCTCTTCAATGCTACATTTTCAATTTAATTCCCGTTGCCCCGGCAACGAAGGCGACACGCCAGCACGCACAACAACGCCTACACTCCTTTATGTCTTCCTTTGGAACGAAGCCAGATGTACAGGAGCGGAGCCGCCTCCAGGCGCTTCGAAGAAAGGCGGAGCTTCCCGTTTTTTTGCTTTGTCACTGGCGCCCTGTATTTCACAGAGCGACAAATGCCGTCCTGGTTGTTCGATTACTTCCTCTTTTCATAGCACTTTTCCCGGCTGTGTTGCTAACATACCGAACAAGGAAATATCGGCAAGTTTTTTTGGGTGTCGGCAATGCAGTTCGGTATAGGTAGACCTCTTTGATCTGCCTCTCTCCCGCCCTTGCTACAGAATGGGCGAATTTTCTGTCCCTCCCTCCAGTGAAACAAAGGTAAATTAACCTATACTTAAAGTGGTCATGAAGGATTAATTAACGAAAAGAACAATGACGGGTACAAAACTAGCGAAGCGCCGGCGCCGACTTTGCACTCTCTCAGGTGTTGTCAGGAACTACAGAATAAAATCTTTAGCATTTGCTTGCTTCGCTGCAGACAATAGAGACATACGACGCGCGACTTTCCTTTCCTTGTCGTGCTACTCCAGGGACACTTCGACAGGACTGCACTGCATCACCGCGGTTCAATTCGTTCTTTTAATGCGAAGCCCAGGGGTACATCGAGCACTTTGTGGAGTCAACATCTCTACCGTGTGCGGCCAGGTCGGTAGATGTGCTCATCCGTCGCGAATGATATCTGGGTTTGGTTCCCTTCACAGACGCTGGTCTTGATTTTTAATTCTTCGCTGTGAAAATACTTGATCGAGAACTGGTCCCGCTAACCACCTGGGGATTTTCCAAAGATGTCTTTAATGTCAACCCTAATGGCTGCCAACGCGGCTGGCGGCCGCTTTTCTGATGGAGGCGAAAATCAAAAACGCCCGTGTGTACGAGATTTCGGCGCACGTTAAAGATCCCCAGGTGGTCAAAATTAATCCGGAGCCCTCCACTACGGCGCGCCTCATCGCCAGCGTTGCGTCGGCGCGTTAAACCCTACAATCAATCAATCAATCAACCAACGCGGCTTTTTTCCTGTCCACCAATAAACATGCTAGAAAAGGAACTGCCTCTAAAGCGGGCTTCTTTGTGAGCACGTGTGTATTGACAAAAGCCGACCTCATAAAGGGTGAGTGAACGAAGGGGCAGATTGCACTTAAAAAGCTCTTCACAGCATTTCCACGAAACTCCCCACTTTTGGTTTCGTCAACGGAACACTCATGTGCATTATATAGCCCTCGGGAATCCTCCGAGAGTGAGGACGTAGACCAAAAGCGTGTTATCAAAGAGGAGCTTAACACGGAAGTACGTTGGAGAGTCACAAAGCGCGCTCTACTTCTCATTGCAGTTCACATTCTCGCTTTCAGCAGTGGTGCTAAGCATTTTTTGTTTGTTTCTCCACCGTGCGAGGAGTGGATGGACAGAAATTCCTACAGACTGGAAGCAGAGATTTTTTTTCTAGCATACCTAAAAACTACTGTCACAAACCAAGACATGAGGCTCGTGTTACGTTCATTATGCGTTATTCGCGCCCAAAATTGGGACTTGTTTCCTGGGTATACAGAACCCTCATGTATGCATTTTCCTTCAACTATCCTCCCTTGTTGTAGATCTTCCATTGTTTGAATTCGTTATAATTTTCATCATTTCAATGGGCGCTTACGGCCAAATAGTAGGCGGTTTGGCGTTGTGCGTTCATGGCAAAACCATGAGCGATACACTACTAGGTGATGTGGGCTGTACGTCGTTTGAAGTAAGAGAAACAAAAAGCAAAAGTATCTTTTTGAGAGGAGGCAGAGAACGATGAATCACTATGGGTGTTAAATAACTAAGGATCCGTTAATGTAGCTACGATGATGTAATGATCTAGTGATCTGTTAATGAAGCTGCAAAGTATGGGCATCTCTACTTGAAAATTGAAGGTACGCAACGATCAGAAAAGACTAGAAGGATGACTTCGAAATTCGCGAAAAGCAATGATATATAGCAAATCAAACGTGTTGCAGCAAGGAAAGCACTTTTCAGGTGCACTAGCGAGCAGAAGAAACAAGTTCGAAGTATTTACTTATGTGTTGCATTTGCTTGCACAGTCGCTGCTACCACGGGTATATATTGTATTCACTAGCGATCCACGCATGCAGCCAATGTGAGTGCGCCGTCACTCCTTACGTCGGCCTCCGCGGTATGGTGGCACTTGTCCATGCTAAGCACATTATTGCACGGTCACGTAGCACGTTCCAAGCTCTACCCCACCGGACGCAAAGTGATGCCTCGACTCCAATGTGAATGCAAATAATACCATCTCTGTTGACACCCCCCATGAGAATCGGGTTGAAACGGAGCTGACGGGGCACTCCGGTGTTTTTTTGTTTTTTTTTTTCGGCGTGCGATCGCCGAGGCACAAGCCGCGCCATGTACTATGTACGTGGTGCTTCGGCCATGTCCGTGGCCGTTTCCAGTGTTGCCAAGCGAAGAAATTGACAGCTAATCTTTTCAATGAATACCACCTATACTTAAACCGATACAGCAAAATGTATACCACTCGTTAGACGTATCATCAAAAGACCCCTGATATTTACGGTTTCCCGCGTCTGAGGGAGGAGTAAACGTCACGCGGAATGGCGTCACCGGACTCCCGTTTGCTCGGCCGCTCTACAGTCATCGACTTCCCCAAAGATTATGCAAGGATACCGAGACTGGCCATTCTGCACGTGAATCATTTTGCGCCGGACCGAAACTTTTCCTACTGCGCGGAGACCTAAAAAGTAAATAGGCTTCAGACACCTTTTTACGTATATAGTAAAAACTAATTGATTGATGGTTGATTGTAGGGTGCAACGCGCCGATGTAACGCAGGCGATGAGGTGCGCCGTAGTGGAGGGCTCCAGATTAATTTTGACCACCTGGGGTTCTTAAATGTGCTCCGAAATCTCGCACACAGGGGCGTTCTTGCTTTTCGCCTCCATCAGAAAAGCGGCCGCCACGGCCGGGAATCGAACCCGCGTCCTCGTGCTCAGCAACGCAACGCCGTAGCCACTGAGCCACCGCGGCGGGTATAGTAAAAACTCATAGTTTAGGGTTTGTGTCAGTTCTGTTATAGCTTGCGTGATTCAAGTGGCCCGCGGGCCATTAAACCTAGTACGCTGTGCAAGAACGCCGTTACTATCCAGTCTGTCTTGTAACAACCAGCGTACTCGTCATGTAGGGCTTAAAAAACCTCCTGGATCTTCTTGAAGGGGTACTTAAGGGACCGTAAAACAAAACACAACATTGTTAACTTTGAAAGGACTAGCCTTTGATAACTCACTCAGCTCTAATCAAGCAACGAAATACATTTTTAAACCGCAAAGACTTCGCGAGAAATATGGAGGAGGAGGAGGAAAATCTTTATTAAAACAACAGGTGCAGTTGTTAGGGCACCCGCCCGGTGGAGGGGATCTCTAGGAAACTCAAATTTTGTGCTACAGTAACGTAAAATGGGCCTAGACTAATTCTATTGTTATTAGCACGTTAACTGTAGACTAGCATTGAAGTGATACGATAAAACGGAACTAAGGGTTGCGCTACAATCGCAATTCATGTTACAGTTGATCCTTGTTATAACGAACACTGATATAGCGAATTATTGGCTATAGCGAACTAAATATGATCTTTGGTTGGTCACGCTTTCTTTGAATGGCACTTATTTTTTTCTAACGAAACTGAAACTGTGAGCCGCGCGCGATATCGGATGTAACAAAGAAATATTTGACCAGGAGGCTGAGCAGCTACTTCGAAAACCCGTGCGGCATCCGAAACTCCAGAAGTGTAAATGCCCCTTTGTTCGTAGACACTCTGGAAAACTCTGTTCTGCTCATTGCTGTGAGTAGCCACCAGATGAAGATCACATTCTTCGCCAAATAAATAAAGACTCGGGCCTGTTTTGTCAAGTGAACCTTGTTTTGTTGTAATTTCACGTACTCATGTTCCGGTTCATTGAGCCTGAAATGCAAGATGGAGAGAGGTAAGGGTTACCTTGTTTATAGTGGGTCGGAAACATAAAAACGCATTTTTTCATCAAGTAGTTTTGCGCAAACCAGATTTTCGATCTGTTAGAGCCGATTTTTACATCTACTGTTATAGCGAATATCGAATATAGCGAACTAATTTGCTGTCCCGATACTGTTTCCTTATAACGAGGCTTGACTGTATTTGGCTGCGGCGGCCACCAGTCGCAACAACAAGATTGCGTGACGCCATCGATACATCCTCGTAATGTGGTTGGGAGTACCCACTGCTTCGTAGGTTTTCAGTAGTATCTCGAACATTTCTTTCAAGTTCGCGACAAAATTCGTGTCATTGTTATCGGGACAAAGCCGTATCTTTAATGCACCAAACTTGTATTTTGTCTTCATGGCCCTTTTAAGATGACTCATTTGGCGTATTACATTCGACGGGCCCTAAACACCCTGCCCAACGACAGGGTCCAAGGAGACACCACAAGCCTGTTACTGGAGCAGAAACTTGAAAATTGTCCCGGCAAGGTGTGGCTGCGCTACCGCTGCCGAGCCTGTAAACAAACCCAAGCAATTTCGGGGATGCAGTCTCATATCATCCTCTTTCTTACGGCTAAAACGAGTTCCTACGTGTGCTTATTAAGCCATTACAGCTTAGGAGATCCGTGTCACTTACGCAAGAAATTTTTTCTATTAACTAATGGTCTAAACTATAAATTAAAGGGACGATGCAATATATTTTCCAACTTTTTTTTTTGAAATCTCAAATGCTCGCAGAATGTAGTCACCCAACACACCCAGTACTTAGATTAGGGGGTGGCAAAGTACTATCGCGGTCACACGTAGTGGGAACACGGGAGCCCGTGGCGCGAGCTACTACTAGAGCATCCTAACGGCGCCGCGCGGAAACAGCACGCATGCGCGTGGTGAGGGTCCGGAGGGTACAGAGCTCATTGCGCGCATCGCGTCACCGGGCGGCAGAGCGTCGTCTGCTACATGCGAGCTGCCGGCGCTAAACGAGCCGCAGACGTTGCCAGTGGCCGTGAGCCGCATTCGCAGGTATACGCAGCAATTTGTTGCTGGAAATCAAGATCAGATCGCCGTTCGTTCCTCAGATGCGCACCGCTATTCTGCCGTCTTGGCGTTCACAAGCAAGAATTTTCACCGCGAGCTGATGAATCTTTGATGCGTGACCACACTGGCTATGCGCGACCACTGCGCGCATCGTCTGTGGGGATGTCATCTTTAAGGGAAGTTTTTTCTTTGCGGGGGTAAATATGTCCGAAACGCCGGTCATGGTAAAATACGTTTTACGCAAGTGAGGTCGGGATCCACGCATATATATTTTTGTGCGTGTTTTTACTTCATCAACAAACTTCGTTCGTCCTTGTTCCTTTCGCACTTACTTACACGAAGCTGGCCAGGGTGTCGAAGGGAGCCGACCTCAATTAACGTCATCGAGAATGTTTGGGGTCGCATGAAAGTAGAGGTAAACCGGACCCCCATATCTTCGGACACTGAGGACGAGCTGTGGGCCGCAGTGCTCGCCGATTGGCAGCGGCTGGCAAGCGACACCTAACTTGTGACAGCGCTCTACGAGTCGCTTCCGTCAAGAATGTCTGCTGTCGTCGAAGTCAACGGCGACATGACGCACTACTAAGGGCGTCTCAACTGGTTCCTTATTACTTTTTAAAGGCCCAGACCACCGTATTTCATTAAAAAGCTTGAAATAAAGTGTTTCCTCGGCCATTTACTTTACAGCAACTTTGTTACTGGCATTACCATGCGAAATAATTTGCGCGCTCACGTCAGCGATAAGCCCGTCGCTGATACCTTTTCGCCTTGAAAAGCATACAAAATGTACTAACCTTCAAACAAAGTTCGTAAAGTTATGGTTCTGCCTATTGCGGAGCTCGCGGGGACAATTCTTATCTGCAATGATGATGAATAAACAAAAAAAAATCCTAAGACGTCTGCAGTTGTTTATTGCTGCGGTTCGCGGCCATTGGCAACGTCTGCGGCTCGTTTAGCGCCGGCAGCTCGCTTGTAGCAGACGACGCGCTGCCGCCCGGTGACGCGATGCGCGCGATGAGCTCTGTACCCTCCGGACCCTCACAACGCGCATGCATGCTGTTTCTGCGCGGCGCCGTTAGGAAGCTCTAGTAGTAGCTCGGGCCACGCGCTCCCGTGTTCCCACTAAGTTTGACCGCGATAGTACCACAGCCAAAAATTACTGCTCTTGCTCTATGCCCATCATATAACTTGGAAACTCGCTCAAAAAAGTCTTCTCTCTTTCCCGGTCTTGACGTTCTTCGACGGCCCCAATTACGTCGCTGAGGCCATGTAGCGGCTGTTGGCCTGTTTTCCTTCAGTTGCAGCAATGAACGCTTTTCGATAGCAAGTTTAAAAATAAAGTCGCAAAAACAAAGCAGAAACGGAAGGGGTTTCTGGTGCGACGAACAAATCACGCAGTGCCGCTTCGTGGTGGCGTCCACTGCAGCTTTCGCAGTGCTTCCAGACGCGAAGGAAAGCGCTTATCGAAGGTGTTTTAGGGCCCTTAAAGAGGCTACCGATGCGGAGTGTGTCGCGTTTGTGGCGCGTGAGTGGGGGCCCATTTTTTTGTGGTTTCAAGGTCTTTTTGAGAAAATCCCGTTTATTCGGACGAATGAGCTGCGTTGGGTTGCCCCAACTGCACGGGATATTTCTATGTCCTAGTGATACTCCCCGAGCTTCCCCGGAAGCGTTTCCACTCATCACCGCACCCTGGGCCGGTAGCAGTCTGCTCGCGTCCTAATGGTAGCGAAGGAATGACCCGCGCATCCCGACCTGCCGGCAACGGCGCGAGGAAAGCATTAGCCGGGAAAAGAAGGCGTTGGCTGACGAAGAACGAGCACGAACCGCCCTCGGGCCAACTGCCGCCGCACTGTTTCCGTGCACGTGATGTGCGACGGCTGGCATTCTTCAGGCCCGGCGTTCATTTGTACGAGGCGCCTCGAGCGGCACCTCTCTCATGCCAGACCACGTCCCTGATTCGGGATTCCAGCTGGTAGTCGCTTCGTGTTTTCTGGAGCGCATCCGCCGCCCGAACGGAGGCGTGCGCGTTGCGCGCCTTAACTTATTCATGACACGTTGTTTGCTAGCGGCGTTCTGAGCTGCCTCATATACGGTGCTAAATTTCTCTTGTTGGGACTAGTGCTTTTTTTCCCAAGTCACCGGCGTTGTACTAAATATCAAACGGGTGATTGATGGCTCCCTAGCAACCACCCTTCTCTCGAGCGCGAACGAGATTTATTAAGGCGATCGGTACAATGCAGGCAAATGTGCGTACGAAGCGTGCAGAATTGAAAACAGAGAGAGTTGAGATGACAAAGGGCCCTGTAGTTTCTTTTTGTTAAACGCATATCATTTCATCACCTTCCTCTATTCGGTATACATACTGAAGCTGAAAATTTAGAATTTTTTCATAAAGGATAAAATTTTGTGGGGCCGGTTTCCGCCCCTTTCAGTACGACGCACTGCTGCAGACTTTAAAATTATATCATTATTTATACAAAGGGCAGCACTTTTCAGTCTGGGCAGGTCACTTGGGAAGCCAGATTGTTCTAGGAAATTTTTGGGACGGTATCTAGAGAAATTTTGGTGTTTAAACCACGAATTTTTAACACGAAAGTGTTTTATTCCAGGACACACCAAGATTTCACTGAGGTCATATCCGTCGCGGGAATGACGCTAGTACAACGAAGCAAGCGGCCTGTAAAGGGTACACCCCTGCACACAGGATCTTCTTGCGGGGAAGCAACCTTTAGTTGTAAAGAGTACGTTATACTTTGTTGTTCGTTTTCGGGTTTTATATTTTAACACGGAAGTGTTTTATGCCGGGATACACCAAGATTTCACTGACATCATATAGGTCATGGAAATGAAGCCAGTACACCTATGCTGAAACGACCCGCCAGCAGGACGGCACTCGCCAAGCACACCCACAAGACAGCCGCCTACCCGCTAATCATGCTCAGCTGCAGATTTGGCTGCACATTTCACTTTCGTGTCTTACCGATTCCTATGACAGAGGAATCAACCACAGTGTTTTATTCTGTAGACCACAAGCTTGTGCCCTACAGTAACTTTCGGTGCGGCCAGCTTTTGAGTGACAAGACGAAGCCGAAGTCTGGGGTAACTTTAAGCTTGGTTGGCACGAGGAGGGTTATTTTTTCCCACTAGCCAACGTATAGAATATATTATTACCAGGGATATGAAGTCTTGTGTAGCACCCAATACTATTGCATTAGGTTGTCGAATCAGCGTTATCTTAGTTTTAAATCGAAATACATTAACACGATTCAAATACATGGGGTGGTATACGGTCGCAGAATTCGGCCGTAGCCCTTGTCCGAAATAATGTATCTGAAAACCGACACCATGCTTGCCCGCTGAGAAGAATCTGGGTGTAATAATGGTAGCAAATTCCGTGCCGTTTTATCTACCAGCTGCATAGCAATCAACATAGAAAAGAACGGCCGTAATTTCGCGTTCCTCGCCGTTTATATGGGAGGCGGTTTGATATCACGGTCTCATTTTGAACGGTCTGATGTCATCATCGCGAAACCGCGGGCTGGGGCTCGCGTGGTGTCTTACTCGTCGTTTCGACCGTTTTTGACGGCAGCATTTTTATTACGATGTTATTACGATGGCTTTAAGGCATTGGTTCCGTATCAAAAGCTCTCGTGCCGAATTAAAGGGCATCCTTTATTGGCTGCCACGTGAACTTTTGCCAACCTTTATTTTTAAGGGCCAAGGCTCCAGTACGGCCTGCCTCGCAAGGTCATTCATCGCAATGACCTTGGGCCACCGAAGCGCAAGTGAGAGAGCTGTAACGCTTGCCTCGTGATCCGCTGCCAAGAGGTGTTGAAGCTGCGCTCGCTCGCAGCATCGCCGCTATGGTACCACGTGACAGGGTTTAACGGCTGCTTAGCCGGCGCTTGGTCACTCAGTCCAGACGGTCCAGTCATAGACGGTGCGCCCACTGGGCCTTCTGTGCATGGGCTTCAGCGCAAGCGACAGGCTGAATACAATCATCCATTAGCTGACTTTCATGAAACACTGTGAGCATATTATTTGCAAAACCAAGCCAAAGAGACTATCGCTGTGGTTTACAAGTGTAAAAACTGACACATTTATTTTCTTGCTTCTAGAAATCCTACCTTGACGATAATAACGTCGCACCGCAAACTAATCTAATCTCAGTTTGGAGTGAAGGAAGTGTGATTGCAGTTGAGACGCCTTCGGCGGGGAGAGAATCCTCCCGAAGAAAACCCACGCAACGAGGAACGTGAAGATACTGAAATGTGTAAAAAGGAGCAAGGACGACCCAACCGCGTCATCGACGGCGCTTGCCTCGTGGAGCCAAAGAAAAAGAAAAGCATTTCATGGCGCGGAAAATCGCTCGTCAATCACTTAAGACGAGGCATTCTGCGCATTCCTGAGGAGCCTGCGGAGAGATGTGTAGTTTTTCTGTTGAGGAATCTGACCCACGTTGTTCCACGACGGTGAAGCGAACGCTGGTATTGTATAGGTTTCTTTTGTAGAATGGATCGTTGAGATTTATTTGATTGCAGATAATAGTGTGCAGTGACTTGACTGATGAGAACGAAAAAAAAATTGCTGAAGTATAGCTTTGAGCTTCCCGCATGACTATGACGGTGGCTGCTTTGCACATTGTGTGTCCTTGACGACGGCAGCTCTCGCCAACGAAACTATGACGTCATAAGCGTCGCTTGTTGAGCCTCTCTCTGCGACAGCTGCTCCCCGCCGCCGGCACGCTTACCCCAGGTCTGTAATCGCCAGTTCCCCATCTCCGCATCCAAAACAGCTCGTCGGAGAGGCAAATGGGGAAGTCGGACACTGCTGCCACTTCATGGCGTAGGATTACAGCAAGTATAAGAAAAGATTCCACAGTAGACGATGGTAACGTTAGGTAACCCCTCCCCGCCACGCCCCCCCGCCCCCCCTTCCCTAGAAAAAAAAAATATCCCGCAGATCCCAACAGCTGATCAGGCAGTGGGTGTAAACCTGTCTAATTTAGCAAACGCAGTGTATTTTGCAGTACTCCACCCTGTCTCCGAATTTTTGTGCATGCGTACGTAAATATTTTGGCCGCAGATCTGAAAATTTAAATGCATCTGGCGGCCCAAAGCTCTGGGGTCAAAGGCAGGCCACACAGGCCCTGAGGTCGGAACAATAGCAACTAGGACACGACTTTTCTTTATTAGGAGTTTCTACACATTTTGAGGAGTTTCTAAACCTTTTTATTTCGCGAATTCGGAGAAAACACACCCAGCCCAATAATCGGCGCTTTGCAACGATCGCTTCATTTGCTCACTGAGTGCTGCACAGTTGTGAATTCAAGTGTACAAATAATCGGCATAAATAACCGTCATTGAAATATATAAAATGGCTGTGGTCCAGACACCGAATAAGGCACTGTGCGTCATAAAAAACGATCGCTTCATTTGCTCACTGAGTGCTGCGCAGTTGTGAATTCAAGTGTACAAATAATCGGCATAAATAACCGGCATTGAAATATATAAAATGACTGTGGTCCAGACACCGAATAAGGCACTGTGCGTCATAAAAACAGGAAAGGGTAGCTGAAGAAGTGCGCAATGAAATTACTAAAATAATAAAAATGAGTTCGTTCAGCTGACTGAGTCTCTAGCGATTTTTTTTTTTCAGTAGAGAGAGGAGTTCTACGCACACAACAAATAGCTGCAAAATTCTAGCATTAAATCGAGAAAAGTCCAGGTGGACATCAGCCTGCGATGACACTTTTCCGGGACCGCACAAGGAGGGAAAAGGCCTACACGGCGTAGAGAGCACAGTGTGAGCTCTATTCCAGGCAGTCTGGTAACGATTGGTGCTGCACTCATGTATGGCCAGAATATTGCACTGCGAAGGCTAACCGTGTACTGTCTTTATTGCCAGCATCGATCTGGTGTCTCCTTGGTCCTCGAGGCCGTTTCCGTCGAGCAGCACTACTGCATCGCGTCTCTCAGAATCAAGGAGGATATGGCTTTTGTCTGTCACTGTAATTTGGGCTATTTATTGGCTGGGCTCGGTGCAAATGCCACAGTACTCCTTGACAGCGCACGAACCTGGTGGGCGCCTTTACAGCTGCGACTATCAGTACACTCAAAGAAGGCTGCTTGAAAGGCGCGTCTGAGCAGTGCAGTATAGCTGTACGATAAGCACAGCTCGTCTTGAAGGGGCCACGGAGACAAAATTCAAGCTATTTCAGTTTAGAAGAACTGTCCCTTGGCAACTCAGTCAGCTCTGTTCCAGCCAAGAAAAACAATTTAAAATTTAAAAAATGCACAAAATGTTGAAAGTAACTTTGAAATTTCGCGCCACATTGATCCGATAGCGGCAGCAGTGATGCAATATAAGCCAGCCCTGAAAACATATTTATCAGTGTGTGACCGGCAAATTTGCATTCATGTGATGCGATCAAAAGAAACTAGAATCCACGTATACAATGGTACATTGATGTTTCTTGTCGGTGGCTTTAGGCTTCAGCCTCCATTCGCGCAAACAAGATTCTGAGACGTCACAGAGTCTTCACTGTGAGTGGCGGGGGTGACGCACTTCTTCGTATGTTTTCTTTAATACGTGGATTATTGATGCGTATCATCCTTTGCCGAGCACCCACACAGCCCGGACCGTGTAACGCCCCGCATTTCCGCACACACAAAAAAAGGACCATGTTCACTAACTCGAAATCTGGTGACGGGCGAAGCATGCAGTGTGTAAGTGTATGATGCGGTTTCGGTGGGGGATGCGGTTTCGAAGTTATGATGAAGAGTATAATGCGGTTTCGACGCTTAGCTCTCGGCTTCTTAGGCTTTGGCACCTTAACGTTTTTTTTTTTCCCACGGAGCTGAACCATTTGGGGGTAGAGGACCTACTAGAGGTATACAGCTTAGCTGTAAAAATTAGCCGCGTATCTGCTCCTTTAGTTGCAAATGTAAGAAAAGATCTTTGTCAACATTTGCCAAGTAAATGCCTCCCTTCGCTTTCCCGCTCAACTCTCATTGTTCCTCTGACGTCGCGCTCCTCCCAAGGTAAAAATTCTAAAGGTTCGCTCAAGTCAATTTAAACTTACCGCGTTTCACTGCTCCAGGCCGGGTGCCTCGATGCCAGCGCTGCCGTACGGCGGAGACGCGCGTGAATCGAGGCGCCCTACGTAAACGGTTATAGAACCAGGCGAACACGAGGGCGCGGGTTCGATTCCCGGCCGCGGCGGCCGCTTTTCTGATGGAGGCGAAAAGCAAAAACGCCAGATTTCGGGGCACGTTAAATATCCCCAGGTAGTCAAAATTAATCCGGAGCCCTCCACTACGGCGCGCCTCATCGCCTGCGTTGCGTCGGCGCGTTAAACCCTACAATAATCAACGTTTACAGAACCGCGTTCCGGTCACCCACGTGCGTTCCAAGCAGAACGTGGAACCTATCTAGTAGAACCTTTCGTAACTGTTGCCGCTTGAAGTCTTAACATGCCGCGAGAAGCTATAGTGGGCGGGCGACAGCAGGCGACGGAGTGAATGTCATTTCGCAAAAATCAGCGATCTATGAATTTTTATATAAAAAAAACTAAATATCACTTATGTATTAATTTTCTGTCTCATATTTCCGTAATGTCTTGTTCTTGTTCAACAATGTTGACAAGTATGAACATATAAACGGGACTTAGACGTTTAGATTATATAGACTTTTAGATATACAGACGTTTAGATTATATAGACGTTTAGTATATAAGACTAGTGCGCCGGTCTAGTTTCACTTTGGCCGGGTGGCTGAATCGAGTCACAGACAGACAGAATGACAAACAGACATACAGACAGACCAAAGTTTCTGAGGTTAAGTAGCCCAAGAAAGACTATCGTCTTTAAACGTCTCCTGTCTTTAAATCACGAAACCGTATAGCCGGTATTCAATGGCGTGGAATGCATGCAGGCAACCAAGTGTGCGCCGCCATATCTATGGCCAAGCGTCTGTTGCTAGGCGACGTTGCGCGCACGGCCCGCAGATCAGGCACCCCTCTTCTCCTCCATGCAACCGTGTGAGTGCGCCCACGGCCGGGCTAGAGAAGCGGCGTGCGCGCGTTGGTGGCGGAACTTTACGTTCCGCCACCAACGCGCTGTATTGTTCTCGCCGCCGCTGCGAAGGCCGTATCAACACATCGCGCGCCGCCACTCTAGTCTGGCCGTGGTGCGCCGTCACTCGTTACGTCGGGCTCCGCGGTATGGCGGTACTTGTCCATGCTAAGCACGACTGTGAAACACATGACTGTGTTTCACGTTAGAAACTCTACCTCACCGAACGCAAAGTATTGCCTCGAGTTCAATGTGAGTGCGATTATTAACATCTCTGTTGACGCCACCGTTTAGAATGGGATTGGAACGGAGCAGATGACGCACGCCGGTGTTTTCTTCGCCGTGCGGGCGCAGTGGCCCAAGCCGCGCCGTGTCCTTGGCGCATCGGCCATGTCTGTGGCCGTTTCCAGAGTTACCAAGCGAAGAAACTGACCGCTAAACTTTTCAACAAATACCGCCTATAGCTTCAGGCGTTGGAAAACGAGTGTCCCGGTGTTTTAGTACCGTGACCACATGAGACGCCAACAGCCCGAGCCGATAAGGGGCTTCACTTCTAATATAAAGATATTGTGAAAGTTTCACCTGCAATCGTTATAATAGCGTAAATGGAGATAATTGGTGGAACAAAATTTCGAAAAACTAAAAATTAAGAAAAATATAAAAGAAAGTTGCGGAAGATGGCGAACCGTGTAATACCCCGCATGTCCACAATAGTGCAGATTTCGCAGAACATCCACCTGTAATCGTTATAGTAGCATGAATAGAGATTATTGGTCGAACGAAATTTTGAAAAACTTAAAAATTAGAAATGTATAAAAACATTACGTAAAATGACGAACCATGTAACGCCCTTCAAGTCGACAATAATACAGATACTACGGTAGTTATACCTGTAATCGTTATACTAGCGTAAAGGGAGATAGTTGGTCTAACAACATTGTGAAAAACTAAAAAATCAGAAAGATATAAATAAAAAACAGAAAATACAGAAAATGGCGAACCGCGTAACGCCCTGCGTTTCCACAATGAGCAGATTTCGCCGAAGTTCTACCTGTAATCGTTATAGTAGCGTAAATGGAGATAACTCGTTGAACGAAATTTCGAGAAACTGAAAAATTAAACAAAAATATAGAAAAGAACGAAAAATGGCGAATCGTGTAACGCCCTGCATTTCCACAATGATTCAGATTTCACGGAAGTTCCAGCGGTAATCTTTATAACAGCGTAAATTGAGATAATTGGTCGAACAGAATTTAGAAGAGCCAGACAACAAAAAAACACAGGAATGGCGAACCGTGTAGCTGCACAATAATGCATATTTCGCCGAAGTTCCACCTGTAATCGTTATAGTACCGTAAATGGAGGTAATTGGTCAAACAGAACTTCGAAAAACTAAGAAACAAGAAAACTACAAGAGAATACGGATAATAGCGAACCGTGAAATTTCTTTCATTTACAGGAAAAATGGAGATTTGGCGGAAGTAAGACCTGTAATCGGTTTCAATGGCGTAAATGGAGACAATTGGTCGGACAGAATTTAGAAAAACCAATAAATTTGGCTATAAAGAACTCACACTCAAGACAAGCGGCATAAGAATACTACACATTACTAGACAAATCTCTACATTTCTGCAGATTTTTGTTTGAACTACACGATAAAACTGTTATCATGGCTGCAAGGACAAAGTAGTCTGTCTCTGAACCAAACTTGTATTTTGTCTTCATGGCCCTTCAAATCAGGTGATTCCATCTTCATACATTAACGGAAAATTCCTCGAAAACGTTGCCATCATTCAATTTTTATTCAACTTACACTTTAAAAATGTCCAGAACGATTCTGAAATTGCTCTAAATCCGAAATGGTAACTCCAGAACACTGGCGCCCACCAGTATTGTATCCAGAGATGCCTAGGAAGTATCTGGGCTCGGGGCACTTTTTAAATGCGAATGCATTTATTAGCCGGGGGTTGTCTTGCTCCGTTGGCCGGCGTGCGCTTGCATTCCTCCAGCGCGAGCGCACGTGAGCGCGCGCCTCGTAGTTCTGCCTTCGTCGTCGTCGTCGTCGTGCCGGGGGTTGTCTTGCTCCGTTGGCTGGCGTGCGCCTGCATTCCTCCAGCGCGAGCGCACGTGAGCACGCGCCTCGTAGTTCTGCCTTCGTCGTCGTCGTCGTCGTCGTAAATGCGAATGCATTTCTTAGTCGGGGATTGTCGTGCTCCGTCGGCCTGCGCCCGCAGGTGTTATCTCTCCGCGCTCCTCCTCTCCCCTAGCAACAGCTGTGGCACGCCTAGCAACCGGAGCAGGTGGTAGCTCGGGCGGGAGTAGCGGAGGGCAAGGGGAGAGGACACGCCCGAGGGAACTTGATATCGCACGCCGTTGCCACGTCTCCCGTTCGAGACACGTCTCCGTACAAGGACTTGTACACCCTTGCCTACACCGGAGACGGAGTCCTTGTGGTGACCGTGTACCTCGCGCCCAACCTCGCTCGAGACGCCGTTGCCGCGCAGCTGGACGCGGCTATGGAAAGTGTGCGCGTGCGCTCCAAACCCTCTGACCCTATAGTCTTGGTTGGCGACTTCAACGTTGACGTGCGCAAGAAGAGTGGCGAGTGGCTGGTCGAGTACATGCAGACCAGGCACTCTATGCATTGTCTCTCTGCCGGCTTCGACACGTGCCCCACTACCATTCACGGGAGTTGCATTGATCTGGTCTTTACGCGAAACTATGACGCGCGTATGCTTCTCAAAGACCCTTTGACCGTGCACTTTAGCGATCACAAGGCAGTGATTGTGGCCGTCAGGTACAACGATAACACAAACAGGTGCTGATGAATAAATGATTACGTTCACACTCTCGTCATTAATTACGCCATTACTCGCAACACACTCATCGGTGCACCCAATGCATTCGCATTTCTGCACGATTCCCTTCGGGGAGGTGCGGGGGAATTTTTTTTTATGATAGCATGGTTGTAAAGTTAGCAACGTGTCCCAGTCATTCTTTCCTTCTGGCCGTTGCAGTAATCACCGTGCCGGTTACTGGAACTTCGCTAGATGCCGCCGCAAAATAAGAGAAACCAAGCACACGCTGAGCGCGAAATTTATTAGCGCGACATCTTCCGGCCCAGCGCCTGTTGTTGAGATAGCTGAGGACGCTTTCGTGTCTTCTGCGATTCCTGTCCATGTCAATTTTTTTGGATTTCGGCCGGAGGAATTCGTTTTAAAGCGAAGCTTTCTATGTCTCAGTTATGGCGAACTTCCCGTCACCAGAACGCACTCACTGCAGGAAAGCCAACTTTGCACAATGGGTTTCCCAAAACGATGATGATGATATATGCTAAAGCAAATCAAGGGCCTCAACACAAAAATGATTCCCGTGGTCGGAATCGAACCTGGAATCCTCTCGTTATGAAGCCGACGTCTGTACACCATTCCGACACGGTCGAGGCAGTTTGGGAGCAGGCGCACAAAGCCTGACGACGGAATTCAAACGTCCCTTCGTCTAACGACATCGATGGTTGAAACGCGAAGCTCTCTCGGCAAACGGCGAAAGAAAATTGCTAAGTCAACGTCAAAGCCTCAACGATCAAAGGGCAAATCCCAACAACGCGAAGTCCAGCCCATCAACGGTAAAAGTCCGAAACCCCAACGGCAGCTGATAAATCCCTCACGAAAAAGCTGAGCGTTTAAACCGTCGCTGTCGTTAGACGAACGAGAATTCGAACTTTCTTCTTGAATGGGGCGCCGGCCGGGCTTTGCGCGACCCGCCGATCGAGCGGCACGATTTTTGGCCGTGGCTGGCATGCGCTGAATCCGTGCAGGTTTGATATACATATAACACATTCGTCAGGCGGGCTTTTTATCTTCTTCTTAGTCACTGTAACGGAAATTCGCCTTGGAGCAAGTCGAAAATAAAGATTCACGCATGATTGAACCTTTGCTGGTCGTTATGTGACGAACAGAGAGCGGGTATAGAGCACTGAAAACAACCGCGGTGGTTTATTGGCTTCAGAAAAAAAGAGGACAAAAAACATGCTTTTTACGAAATGAACGAGGCTTCGCAGCTTATATGAAGCACTGATAAGAAGTGCCTGTTCGTAGCGTACCGACCGTAACGGTTCAATCGGCCAGGAGCTTTATCGTCGACTTGCTGCAACGCTAATCTGCTTTGCAGACAATAAAATGATAATAACTGAACTCCTGACGTAAACATTATCCGGAATCTGAGCGCCAAGAATTATAGAGCTTCGCACATGCTGCAGGCCGCCGGCTACTGCAAAAAAAAAAATTCCCGCGAGGGGAACACGAGTAAATGCAGAGCATTGGGGCCTCAGTACTGATTGAAGGCAGTGTTGCTTCCATCGCTTCTTCCGTGATGCTGGAGTAGCAGACACGAGTAAACGTGGGCACGAGCGTCAACCAAGGAAGGAAGGAGCAACGCAGTGACTGAAACACGAGCGACCGCTAGCCGCTATATTTGCAGCGCGCGCAGTAGAGGGAGAGCAGTACGGGGGGGGAGAGCGCAGATGGGCAAGCAGCGCGCGCCCTTCCACGACCCACCGCGCTGCTATCACGCACCTGTTACGCCGAGACCGCGACGGAGCGAACGGGCTGACTACGACGCATGCGCGCGCCAGCTGCTGTTGAGAGAGAGGAGGGAAAGAGAGGCGCACCTGCTGCGGACGCGGAACTGTTGACACCGTCCGACGCAGGAACAGGCGAGGCTAAGAAATGCTCTGCATTTAAAAATTGTGCCCCTCGCTCGGCGCGAAGCACAAGTCGCCACCGGGTACCACATTAGAGGAACAAAGCGGATAAACTGGAAGGCAGAAACTTAACATGCATCGACAGGCATGCATGCACGCTCAGCTACTTCGAGAGCAGGTGCTGGGCCTGAAGGTGCCACACCGATAGTTTTTTCGCACCCCTCGCTAGGTCCGTTTTATTTCGTAGTTGTTGATACTGTTGTAGTGCCATGGAAGTAATTGTTTTCGTGTGGCAGTTGTGATAGCTCTGTCACGCAGAAGAAAATTTATCCGCATGAGAAATGGACGTTAATTTTATGGGCCCCCTCTACTTTTCACACGCGCTCTTCGTTACACCTTCATCGGACTTGTGGCGCGCTCTGCTACCTCTTGGCGTTATCAGAACGTCGATTCGGAAAGAATGGCAAAAGATAAAATTGACTGATTGACTATATTCAACAAGGAGGCCCGTAGCCCGGGGAAGGGGGGCGGAAAGAATTACAGGAATGGGACAACGGCGTGGCACGTCGTCGCGTCTTCCATCATGAATGCTGTTTTCGGGGTCTGTCGACAATGCCTCAGCCCGATTTGTAGGTTTGGCTTACTTACGCATAGAAGCCAATTTCCCCGAGCAAAGATGGCTTACTATGAACTAACTGGAGATTGGCAAACAATTCAATAACGGTTTGCCATTTGTCAGTATGACAGCTTAATAAGCTTAAACCCGCACACAGTCGCCAATTTTGTATGTGTGAAGCTGTGCACTGTAGGGAAGGTGAAGCTACAGAAGCCTCACCAGGCCCCACGAGCCTAGTGATGCATGTGTTGTACTAAGATAAATGGTAGAGACCTGGTAGCACTTGTGCCCTGCAGAAAATGCACGTGAGTGCCGATGAAAATGATGTGGCTGCATTACCACATTTTCTTATGTCGTCTGTTGTGGACGCTGAGTTTGCAGAAGCCCTATTAAGAAAGGCCTCTTCTTTCCTCGGCTGTATTTTTAGACTCCTCCTTTACAAAAGCTTTGTAACGCACGTGTTTCGGCGCTTTCCCGGCTTTCAATTAGAAGGTTCAGGGGGTACAGTTAAGGACAAACGAAGCGAGAGCGCCAACTATTGTCAGAGAACGCAACTAGCGTTATTTTTTTCTTCGTACGTCTAGTCAACGCATGATGTAATTGCAGAAAAGAGGTCTTGTAAGACAACTGTCGAGATGGTCTGAAAGCTCAATCATCGTTTGATCTCACCCTAACCATTTACGTTGAATTTGCGTGGCCATATTTATATTGTCGTGGTCTTGTTTCGCTTGACTATGTCAGTGTAGTAGTTCGCCTCCCCATGAGTGCGTATTCTCGGTCCTGGCTATCTGTGCCTCTGTTGTTGGTATGACAACTGAGCGTGTTGGTCCCGTGTTCACTGTTTGTGGTAGTCAGCATGCATAGGCCATTAGTGTCGTCAATATCAATTTCACAACGCTTGTATGTCTGGCTGAAAGGGCATTGCGTCGCAAGTCTCGTCGTGTTCGCTAAACCTCATCATTGCAGAACCGACGCTTAAAGACGCGCGGAAGCAAACATGGAGAAAACTGCATGATGTCAGCGCGTCGACACTGCGCCATAAACAGGGCGCCGTTGTAGCGGTTGCTGCCTTACGTCCATTTCCCAATGGTACCGCACACAAACAGCGCAGAATTGCGGGTAAGTGGATCATTTATTGACGCCGCCGACTGCTGCTGTCTTCGAAGACGAGGCTGGTATATTCCTGTTAGAGTCACTAAACGTCGTCCACTATTGCTGCGATGCTTTGGAAATTTCTCCTCCGGTATCTATCGTCAATTTTACGTCTATCTGAAACGATTGTTTATGTGGAAAATGCGTCTGGGAGGAAATTACTCTATATGGCAACCTCAAATCATAGTGGGCGAGCTATGCTTTACGGCGACGTTGCCCGGATAGCCCAACTGGAAATTGTGTGCGGACTGTTTGGATTTTATTGATTGATTGATTGATTGATTGATTGATTGATTGATTGATTGATTGATTGATTTATTGATTGATTGATTGATTGATTGATTGATTGATTGATTGATTGTGGGGGTTAACGCACCGAAGCTACATAGGCTATGAGATGCACCGTAGTGGAGAGCTCCAGATTAATTTTGACCAACTGGGGATCTTTAACGTGACAGTCCTTGAGTCTCCCGCCAAGTGAATAAGCCGACGTGCCTCCTCTAAATCTAAACCACTCTCTCACCAACCCCGCCATCCCTTCACCTCCGACATAGGTCCTGATAGCGACTATAATATGATGGTGTAACAGGAACAAGAATGCCGAAGATGGTATGCGCGTATATATGTTGCAGTGAGTAAAAAATGTCTATCCTTCTGTCGCCACTGGAACCATGGCAACGAGCGCCGCCGTACACTGAGCCGGAATGCTGGTGCCAAGTTATCGCTGCGCCGGGTGGCATTTTTGTCCAAGCAGAGGCTGCCGAGGAGCACCTTCTTAGTTTTGACGCTCCAGGCTTTGGCTTCAGCCGCGGCTGTCACGCCATCTCGTTTGTGTCAGCCCAAGTACAAACAGTACAATCCTGCTTTCGTGGCCGAAAAGGCAGTGCACTGTAAAGACACTCTTAAAACCGAGTAGAGTATGCGTAAAAATGGGAACGCATCTGGCATGGGGGAAAATGAACTGACACTGCAGCGACGACGAGGGCAACATCTACCGCCATGAGCAATTGAATAGCTGTCATGACACTGCCCGTTAGGCCAACGCCAGCCAGCACGCTATTGCCACGTTAGACTCTGGTGTAGGTAAGTGTACATTTAGCTCCGTGGTTTTGATGACAGCTTAAAATGGCTTGTCCCTCATAACTCCGGCTGTCACGCGCTATCTGGAACATCCGGAGACACAAAGGCTGTCTTTTTGTTAAGTTGAACGGTCTCAAGCGCGCTACATAACCTCGGGTGTCAGTTCTCAGGAAAAATCCCGGGCTATCTCTACTAATGTGAAACCTGGGGAGGGGCGAAGATGCAGTGCGTAACTTTATTCTTGGTGCCTTGGCGTTTTTGCCAACGGAGATGAAACCATTGGGGGGCAGAGGTATACAGCTTTGCTGTAACGGCCTCTTGTCTTTGAAGCACGAAGCTCTCTAGCGCGAGGCGTAAATGAGTGTACCGGTGTTTTCTATTTTAGTACGCGTTACGTTCTAGCGCGAGGCGTAAACGAGTTTTGGAATGATTTAGTACCGTGACTACATGAGACGACGATTACGACGACGACAAAAGACGCCAACAGCCCCAGCCCCTACGGGGCTTCGCCCATAATATGTCGTCATCCGCACGTTATTGTGACAGCGTGGTTTCCTTTGGTTGGTCGGTTGGTTGGTTTGCGCTTCCGCGAGCAGACTATAATCCTCGTGTCCACGCCATAAAATATAACGGGTCTGCTGTGCCTTTCACGCAAGGGAAGCTGCTGGGGATGTGTGGTTCAGCCAAGGCTTACTATTGAAGACCTCAACTGTGGGCAACAAACTGCTGATATTTGATGCCAAGGAGAAAAGCACAATTAATCTGAACGGCGCGTTGCTTTCGTTGGCCGCATCTAAAGGCGTCGCTCTTCCCTTGCCTCTCCAATTTTTCATCTGGCAATAAGGACTCGGAGCAATACCTTCGGAAATATATGTCTATTCGTCACCACCACCACCATAGTCGTCATCATCATACATAATTGTCATCGCTAGAGCAGCTGTTCGGGCGCCGACCGCTCCACGCGCACCTGGTGGGCGCCGAAGTCGGCGATAATTATCATCATAATGATTAACGAACAATCATAATCATCATCATCGTCGTCATCGGGAAGTAATGAGATTTAGGGTGAAGGGGAGTTCACACCCTGCTTACGCGTTTGTAAATGCTCGCAGTTTTCGCTCAGGTCACTCGCACTCGTCGCCACATGTGCATGCGCATTGGCGTTTAGCGGCGCGAAACACGGGCGCGATTTCACGAGACGCCGAGCCGTTGCGTGGTCAGCGGCCCGCGTGTGCTGATACAATGAGGGAGGGCTGGCGCCGTCGGGCTCCTCGAGACGGCTCGTTGCGGCAGCAGCAGCATCAGCGGCGGCGGCATGGCCCAGGCATCGATTCTGAGGCCGCTGGCTCCTTGGGGGGCAACCCCGTACCCTGTGCCCCTGCCGGCGGCGCCGGGTCCCTGGCCGCTGCGCTGAGACGCTACACCGTATTCCGCTCGCTTTTCCCTTTTTGTCGCTTCAATGGCGCTCTATATGCAATAAGCTGCAGATATGATGATGTCTGCGCCCCTATTACATTTTTGAACGGCGATTTAAAGGAGCCATGAAGAGAAAATACAATTTCGTGTAATTTGAAAGCACTAGAATTCAGTATCTCACTCAGCTCCATTACAGCCCCAAAAGGTGTTTTTTTAACGAAAAAAAAAGCAAGAAGCATTTAAAAACTTTCAACTTTTGCGCCACAGTGACGTGTTATGAGCAAGAATGACGTCATACGGGCCAACAATAAAACATAATTTTCAGTGCGTTAACTGCACGTTAGCATTCAAGTGATGCGGTCAAATGGAACTAGAGGCCCAATTACAGACGTCCAGTCATGTGTCGTCGCGACAGGTCAGTTCGGCGGCCGCCAATCGCACGAACAAGGTTCCGTGACGTCATAGAAAAGTTGCGGAAAATTGGCTAGGGGGTCACGACTGCTTCACACGTTTTCCTTAATATCTCCGTTATTTGTTCGAAGATTGCGATGATATTGGTATCATTGTTATCGGGACTAAGCCGTCTTTCTAATAAACCAAACTTGTATTTTGTCGTCATGGCTCCTTTAACTGCGCTCGTCGGGCAACGAAAAACGCAGCTGTAAAACATAGAGCCGGGAGGTAGACGGCTCGGCGTAAATAGGCACCAAATGTTAAAGCGCGTCTGTTGCCTTTGTAATAAAGTGAGTGCGTATAGTGCAGGATGAATTACAGTTCCATAGTGGACACGCTGCATCCGCCGCGCGGCCTGTTGTTAGTGCAGTGGCCGCCAAGACGGTTTCTACTGCGGTTTCCCATACAAAGCGCCCGGTACAGCTGGTTGGAATGTGCATGAGAGCAAGGGAGGCTGGGCATACTGAGTTATAAGCAGACTAACCGGGGCCGTACAGTGTGCGATAGATCATCGTTCGCGGAATGGTGTGCCCTGGGATAAACGGAAATGATTCAGAACCGAAAGCCCTATTTTCCATCCCGCTTGGACGGTCTAGACAGGTGGACGTTTTACTTTCAGAAGATTCCACTCCAGAACTTCGTGCTAGTTGTTTAGACCTATTCTTCGAAAAGTGTTCCGCTACACGGGCGAAACTTCCATCCAGAGCGGCTTCTTCGTTCTTTGTTCGCTTCGTACAGTGGTTTTGAGGAAGTGTAGTGGCAGTTGTGACTGTCTGGGCAATCCAATGGGGTATAGTTTCAGTGGACGGGACTTGCGGGGATGCAATAAAAAAAAAAAGAATTCTGCGTCTCCGAAACACTTATTACTATTAAACGAACGCGAAAGCACTAGTGCGCAATTGTGAAACGAATATGCCCTTATTGTTTACACCGCCATGTTTCACCCCTGCTGTTGATGTAGACGGTTCCGAGTCCATCGCTGTATACACCTCACCTATTCAATTGTAGTACAAGGGCTGCGTGTTAGGCAGCCCGCTTATTCTGTGCATTGTTGCGCATGTGTACTCTCACCACCACCACCACCACCACCACCACCACCATCATCATCATCATCATCACAATCATCATCATTTTCCATTTGTTTCCTTCCATGTTTGGGTACGCGCGTTTGACCAACCTGGCTGCCTTGATGATGATGATTATTAGTGGCTCTTCTTTTGAATCGATGCGTCGGATTGTCAGCAACCGGTTTACCTGTTTTATTCCACTTACTTGCCCTGCTCTTAGCTAACCTAGTAGATTTGCCTCCCCTTCCCCCCTGTTTTAAACTCCCATAGCTCCCTTCCCCCTTTTCCTCCTCCCGCTGTTCTAAATTCTCATCCGTTTGATTACTCCCCCTGCGTACCCATCTTTTCCCTACTTTTCCTCCACCACCATTCCAGCTGCCTCTTCGTCACTTCTATGGCACTGAAGTTGAGGCTTCGCCTCGCCCCAAATCCCAAAGCCTCCGTCAACGTCGTCTCCACCTCGCCCCGCGGCGGTCGTATCTCTGTGCAGTCTCTGACAATATGATCTATGGTTTCCCGATCACTGCCGCAGCGTACACATGTTTCATCCTGCTGCCTGTAGATACCTGTGAATGATGGGGTTCTTAGGCACACCGCCCGTGCTTCAAAGAGCAGTGCAGTGCCTCTCGTATTGCCATAGAAACTTCCCTTCCTGATTTCTAGTATCTCTGCAGCATCCAGGCCTTTTTTCTCTTCCATTCTCTGTGCCCACTTCGCCGTCTCTGCTGCCTTTACCTGCATTTTAACTGTGTAAACCCCGCTTTCCCCTACCGACTTTCTGTACCGCTTGGTCAGCTGCTTGGTCCTCCGTCTCCACCGCGTGTCCATGCTCCTCATTACAGGTACTTAAACACACTCGTGGACCATTCTTCCTCCTCTATGTCACGAAGTCGCTCCTCAAATATTATCTTGCTCTGCGCCTCCCTCGCCTCGAAAGACGACCAACCAATATCTGCTGTACCGCTTCGTTCGTAGTTTTGCTGTGGGCCCCTAAGGCCAGTCTACCTACCACCCTCTGATTTACCTCCAGGCCCGCTTGGGTCTCTGGTTTCATGCACAGAACCGGATTTCCGAAAGTTAATCTTGACGCACACCCTTGATGATGATCATCATTAATAGTGGTATCCCCTTTGTAGCGGGGTGATGACGCGTCATCTTACCAAAAAAAGTAAGAAGAAACCAACAGGCCTACGTTTTACACACTTCGTTTAATACTAGCGCTGCTCTTAGGGCAGGCACAAAAAAAAAACTTATTAGGCACAAAATACTTATTTCTTCAGTTACAGGTGGTAGCTCAGATTCTACAGTTCGGCTAGTTTCAGTTTCTACAGCTCGGCTAGTTCAAACTAATCTGCCGTACTTGGCACTTTCAGGCTCTTACGCTTGGCAATTATTTCCTTCGTTTTTTTAGTTGTTTTTCCAGTTTGTTCCCTACATGTTGCTTCTTCCACAGCTTCTGCTGATTCACTGATTGCCGATGTTAGGTTCTCATTTAGCCTGTCTACACTCAACTCGTTGTGTTAGTCTAGAAGCGCGAATTAGTTTTGAAGAGTTATTCTAAACTTTGACTGATTCCATGCGGGGTTTCTTAGTTTTCACGAGTTTTGAGGTTTAGCCTTAGCTTGCATTTAATCACCCTATGATCACTACCTCGGATCTTACTTAGCACCTCTACGTGTTGCACAATACGTGGGTTGTCACTTAAGAACAAGTCGATTTCGTTGTTTGTTGTACCATCGGGACTTTTTCATGTCCATTTCCTATTCTTTCGTTTGAAAACGAAACAACAACATCACGTTATTTCTTTCAGCAAATTTCACCATTATATCTCCTCGACTGTTCGCGACAGTATATTCAGGAGTTTCCTACTGACATTTCTCCTATTTGCTTCTTACTGGTCTTTGCGTTAAAGTCTCCCATCACAACCGTGAACTGTGCTGTTGTCTGATTCATTGCTGATTCGATATCCTCGTACAAGCTATCTAGGGCTTCGTCATCATAGCTGGTTGTTGGCGCATAGACATGTATTAACTTTAACCTGTATCGCTTGTTTAACCTCATCACGAGAGCCGCGACTCTCTCGCTAATGCTGAAAAACTCTTCCACGTTTCCTGCTGTTTCTGTGCGTATTATAAATCCCACCCTGTATTCTTTCTTTTCTTGGGGTCCCCTGTAGCAAAGAATATGCCCGCTATCGAGCTCCATGAAGCCTTCTCCTGTCCTTGTAACTTCGTTTAACCCTACAATATCCCATGCAATGTCCGAGAGTTCCTCTAGTAGTACAGCTTAGCCTCCCTCGCTAGGCAGAGTGCGTGCGTTGAACGTTGCCAGGGTCAAGTTTCAATGGCGGCCTGTCCGGACCGAGAGATTATTAGCACCCTCCGCTGTATCGCTGTTCTGACTGTTCTCTACAGCTGCTGGGGACTGTAGGCCGATATTTGATTTGGTCGGTCATGGGAGGTGGCGGCCATCTACTACACCAGGGTGGCCAGTTCTTTCTCTGGTGAGGGAGTGTTCTTTGTTTCCCTAAGAGTCTTCGTAGCATGGTTGAAACTTTATAGTGTCGCCTCTTAAGCATCCGGGTTGATGGTTACTTCTGGAGCAGGCAGCACTCCATACCTACATAGGTGCGGCACAGAGCCAGACGAAAAAGGGAGAGAAATCGAAAAAAGCTTCCCGCAGATGACGTTGCCGCGTACGGCGGCAGTGATATTGTGCTTGCGTTTTTTGTTTTGCCTTTTTTACGTGCGGTTATGAAGGAATAAGCTGAGCTGCTAGCTTACTGATGAAATATTTACTGATATCTGGCCGTTGGAAAAGCGAGCCAGTGGTGTGCTCAACTGTATAGTTACGATAAATGGCTAGTTTGAAGCTCGGCTGGCCAAAGGGCCGCTGAAGGTATATTAGCGTCCTTCCTAGCCATTTGAACACTATTCTAGGCCGAAAAAGTGCTTATCGGAACAACGGTGGCCTTTTGGCAGGGCTGCGCTAAAGTTGGGCAGCCCTGTTTTCTCACAAGGCTGGAAGCCTTGGGACCGCAACGGGCTTCAGAAACTCTATTTCCATAATTTTTTACGTAAAATAAGATTACATATCTCGGTAGCACTTGCCCGGGCAGTCACAGCAAAGGGCTGTACTTATTTGGGCACCCAGGGGCTGTCGCGCTATTCAAATTTTAGCGACGTTACCTCGTTCGTGCTCCTAGCTCAGTATGGGCGCGATGGTTGCGACATAGCGCTGAACTTTGAGTTTTCCATCTTCGTAACTTAGTTTTCGCTGTTGCGGAAGGTCTTTCTTAGCTTTTAGAACCTCTGTATTGCTAATAATTTTCTTTTTTTAGGTTGAAAAAAAAAAAAAAAAGGAACGTCGGCTGGGCTGGTTAGGCTTGTGGTTACTGCAGTTTGTTTACATCGCGTTTAGCTGAGCGCTGTTATTACTTGGCCTTTCCTTGTTTCTTCGTGCCTGTCCGTTGTAGCAGAAGTGTTTTTTAATCTATTTCAATCGTTTAAAGGTGACACCGGGTTGATTACTTGCTTATTCTGTAGTTTGCACCGGCGGCTATCCCGATTGTATACGGCGGCTGTGGTTTGTTTAGATTATGGCTTTTGGCTGTAACTTTACCAAAAACGCGCTTAGCGAGCTGGTTTAACTTGTCAAACTATTGTAAGAGCAACGCAATAAGGCGAGTATGGCTTTTAAAGGAGCCACAAAGACAAAACACAAGTTTATGTTATTCGAAAGATTTCGTGTTTTATATACTGCCCACAGCGCTTGTCCGAATGCAGAACGATGGTTTATTCACTGAGAAATTAATTAACTGAAGTTAAAATTTTGATTTTCCCGCTAAAACGTGCGTTTTCGTGGTCTGCAATGACTTCACAGGGCCTTATTTACCGTTAGTGACCCTAGATGGCGCCACCACACCGCGGCAAGCCGTTTTCTGCTTTTGGTTTGTTTGTGAACGTATTTGTACCTGGCTTGTTTTGTTCATGGAGACAATCGTTACGTGAAACATGGTGCTCGTTCAACAAATACGGTCACGTAACACATCGTCGCTTGCGTCAATCGGCCAGAGCCGTCTGAAACAACCCCAGAGCCCCGCAGTCCTGTGCAGCTAAACCAAGCATAATGCGGGCAGTACCAACAGCAGCATACGCGTCGGTACTTCTATGCTTACGTGTACTTTCGTAACTTCCACTGTTTGTCCCACCATTCTTAGGGCTTTAAAAAGAATGTG
Organism: Haemaphysalis longicornis; assembly: GCF_048455015.1. NCBI lineage: Eukaryota > Metazoa > Arthropoda > Arachnida > Ixodida > Ixodidae > Haemaphysalis > Haemaphysalis longicornis. The sequence goes on along the minus strand of NW_027526295.1, from coordinate 245,460,195 downwards.
CCCTAAACTTAAGCGGGAATTGCTCGTTCGGCAAGCTGATAAGCTCTGCCTTATTTGCGTTTGCTTTTGCCGCCCTCCGCCAATCGCAGAGCTGGCTGCTATGACATCATAGGTTCTGCTGCGGGAAATGAGCTAGTGGGTCGCATGGCCATTCCATTTTTTCCTAATTAAGTAGCTTATTTGAGCGAAGTTTACGTTTAAAGTGGTGTCAGTATGATTCTAATGAGGCAATCTTTTGAATGAACCAAACTTGTGTTTTCTCTTCATGGCTCCTTTAAATGGTCAGCTTGTTGTGGAAGTCAGCTAGGTTAATTGACTCAACGCGCGCGGCCGCTTCCGCGCTTACAGAAAGGAAAACGTTTATAACGATAGAACTATTCCTGCTAGGAAGTTCAAATTTGGCACAAAGGTGCTCTAGAACTGCATGATAGAGAAATACGAAATTATTACCACTGACATGGTAGATTTTCTGTGGAAAATGTGAAAATTTGCGCAGCCCTTTCCGAACGCGTCCGTGATGAATGGAAACTTCTAGAACGTACGGGGACTATGTTTACATTACAGCTTTTGGCTGTAACTTTACCAAAACTGCGCCTAGCGAGCTTGTTTAACTTGTCAAGCTATCGCAACAGCAACGCAATAACGCGAGTGTGGCCTTCAAATGGTCGCCTTGTTGCGGCAGTTAGCTGTAGCTTCGTTTTGCTTGCAATCCTGGAAAATCGTCCTTGTTTGTATCCATACACCCAGGCTACTAGCGGGAACGTGCTTTCCTGCTTACCCAATTGCTACTCACGTAATTTACGCGCTCAAAGTTTAAAGCGAAGCTTGATTGTTCTCACTGATGGTGTGTGTAACGCGAAAAAGCGGAAGTAAAACAAAAAAACACTTCCGCTGGTTTTTATCGGACCTGGGTCCCTTGAGTTATGAAGCCGGCGTTTATCCGATTGCTTCATTTCGACACGGGCGAAGCGGTTTGGAAAACTTAGAAGACACCAAAGAACCCGTCACGAGAAAACTTCGCGTTCAACCATCGTCGCCATTTGACAGAGGGGTGCATAATTTTTCTTCTGTAGTACTGAGTACACGTCTGTGACACACACTTCCGAGTCGGATGCTGCAGCCCACTCTCTAGGTTCTCCTTTAGTCTACGAAAATAATCGGGCTTTGGGTGTTGTTGTCGAATCGGATTCCGGAGGACACTGTTTCGAATACCACCAGCCGCAAAATTTACCTATTGCATGTTCAAACTGAATGACTTGCTTTGTTTCGTTCGTACCTTTCTTCGTTAAGGGGCGCCTTCCTGAGGAATGAGGTGTCACTAGTGTCACTACGAGAACGTGAGCAGTATTAATTCTATGACGAGAAGTGAACGACCTCTGTTTATCCTGTGAGAAGCCTGCCATTTTGTGGGCATTCCTTCAGCCAGTTATATTATAATTATTATTAATATTGCTCACTGGTGCAAAGAGAACAAACTGATAGTGAACGCAGCGAAAAGCAAAGTGTTGTCTTACTCGCGTAAAACCGATTGCCTGCCCAACGCTGCCTGTAAAAACATTGCTTAACACGTCGCCCGCTTTCCAATGGGAACGGTAGGGACGCTTAGTTCAAGCACTCATCCGCTATGTGGCGCGCGCCGGCGGACGTCCCGCCTTACATCACTGCTCGCGAGTCGCGAAGGGACCATACGCGAAGGCTACACCCACTTCTGTCTGTCAGTTTGCCTGTTGAATTTCAAGAGCCGTTTCGCTCACATCTTAGCCACGACGGGGCGCTAGTTCTGGGGCACACTGGGGTTCTAGTTCAACGTGTCTCTCGCTTGATACCTAATGCATTTTTCTAAAGATGACTCACGGACGCAGAACTGAAACAGAGCAAACAACATTTTCGGATGCTACAGCCATTATTTTACTGATAGTTTTCTCTCTGGAGGATTAAGGGAAGAAAAATCCCGTTAAAACTTTTGTTGAAGCGCGCACTTCTACCATTAGTTTCCAAAAAAAATATCACGTGCTCGTAAATTGCACGAGATTATAAAAAACAAAAAAATAAGCAGCTGAGGGTCCAGCCACGCTGTCCGGGCGCTTCTATAGTACAGTCCTCAAGTTTAAAACTGCTTGCCGATGCGGAGTTCGAACAGCGTGGACATAACAATTCCGTAATGCGAAGGGGACAGAGGGGGGATGCCCCAGTCAGAAAATTTCGGGGCCCGTGATCTAAATAGGTAAGCGCGCAAAGCCGGCATCAGCCTGCGGCAGCCCAAGTGGTTTTGCGTCCGCTGTGGCAAAGGCGGTTTTATCAGCGATAGACCAAGACAGACAGGCATAGTGAAAAACAAGAAGGCGTAGGAGTGCCGCCTGGTGAACGCTAGACAAACTGTCAACTATTTTGCAGAGTTTCCGAGAAGCGGCGCAGGCTGGCAGACATGAAAGCACGCAGGAAGGCTACGGAGCGGGAAAGGGTAGGAGAGACCAACAGGAGAGTGGCTGTTTGGCCATTTTTCGCTCACGCGTTAGGCAATGTTTATACAGGCGGCGTTGGCCTGCCTTTCGAATACTCTGTTAATGATGTTACTTTGCCACGCTTTTCAACGACGACTGATCTTGGTGTGCTCTTTGAACACCAGTATACCTTTACACCGCAGGTTAGATCCATTAAGCAACGAGCCCTCCGCCGCTTGCGCAATGTGTGCAAGATGTCTAGACAGTTTCGTTTTCTAACACCCTTCCTGAAACTGTACTCCACTGTTTGTCGTCCCTTGCTCGAGTATGCCTCGGTTCTATGGAGCGGCACGTGCAGATCTAGCAGCGTGGCTATTGGTGCAGTGCAAAATGTGTTCCTACCGATACTTTGACGTTGCTTACCTCGCGAGTATCACCGTCTTGATTCAAGACCACGGTACTCGGGAGTGCTGCCTGATATAAAGGCTAGGCGCGATACAGCTGACCTATTATTCCTCTTTTAGCTAATAAATCAGCATAATAACAGCGTTGATATTCTTTCTGAGCTACGTTTAACAGTTCCTCTAAAAACCACGGGAAAATGTCATCCTTTTCGTACTCAATGCGCCTGCAACAGACACTGTCCGCTGTTCCGGCTGCTGAACACATGTAACCTCGATTCTGCTGACATAGATATTTGTAACAGCTTACTCCATCAGTTCCATTCAGGCATTAGCAGAACTATCACTCACATAAACACTCGCACATATTGTCATTCATAGAAACGTACTGTACATTTCTCTGTTCCGTAGCAATCAATTAATCTTTTTACTTTAGTTTGACGCTTGTTAGGCTACCTGCTTCTTACGTTGTCGTTCTCTCTGCAAAGTATGCTGCTCGCGGAATTTTATTTTGTTCTTGTTAAGGATTGATGTTGCAAGTTTACATGTCCGTCTGTGTTATAGAGATGCTCGTTTTAAACTGTGGGATGTTTATCGGTTCCGTTCTTTGTGTCTACAGTGTATATGATCTAATGTGTTGTAATGATTTCTACTTATACGTTGTTCGTAGACAGTGTCGAGGTTGCTTTACTTCTTTCTTTTTTTCTTATGTCCTCCATATAATCACCAAAGTTATGTTTTACTTGTTATCTATATTTATCGCCGCACCCTGTTTTCGTTTGCCGTGCATTGTTTTGAACTTGTGCCCCTCTGTGCGCAAGTACTAAGGCCTCAAGGCTGGTCTTGCGCACAATAAATAAACATGATTGATTATTTTTATATTATTACTATTATCATCGTCAGGTTCTTTTTCCTGTGTTACATAAAAGGCAAAACTGCAAAAAGGAAGGCAAAATGTGTCGAACACCTGACGGAGTCAAACCCTCCCTTAAAGACAAAGCGATTTTCGACAGACATGCTAAACGTTTCAGCAATAATTTATAAAGGTAGCCAGCAAGGAGCGAAACATGTGCACATGTGTGTGTCGGCTATTCAAAAGTACCCAGCGTACGAAACAAAAAAATATATAGAACGGCAAGAAGAATACCAAACGATGGTCTCTGTTTATGGCGACGCATCGATTCGTTGTTCATTAATCACGGAGAAGTTAGCGGGAAAGTTTATTTTTTTGTTCCTCGCTAGTTTCCAGCACAATCAGGCGAAATTGGTCTTCCCACTCTATTGAGACATGGGGCGGGCGTACCAAGCTCAAAGGAGCTGTGGAAAATTGAACTCTAATGAGAGCGGCATAATATTCACGGCTGTAAATATTATTTTTACGTCCGATGAAGAGTTTCGACGTATTCTTTTTGAACCAGAACAGGGCCAATTACGATGAGACGGAAGGTCGGATGAGTACCGTGCTCGTTTTTGCTGCTGTCAGAATTAAACGGGGAGACCAATTTAGCGGAATGAAATGAATTGTGCTGAAGCTCTTCTTATCAGGAGCACTCTTTGAAGGATTTAGTGTGCATACAAAACTCCTTTGTGAAAAACTTTGCCCGGGTCTTCGAGCTCATAAGAAATGGCCTGTCTGCTGCAAGAATAGGCGAAGAAAAGAAGTCCGCACATACCGGGATATTTACTTGAGCAATATAGTTTCATGGTAATATTGGGTACTACTACCGCGAGTGCACTCTCTCTCTAGGGTTGAGTCGATTTTAAGTCCAGGGTGTAGAGTTAGCATGATATAATACGACTTAAATTGACTGAAATTAACCTGCATTTGGTGTAAGGATCAAACTTCGAACAGGCATTTTTCTTATTTTGGGGAATCGAAATTTGTAATAAAAACGGACCTAGCGTTGTTTGCCTGTGTAAAGGTAATAAAAGGAGGTGATCAATTTCTGTTCAGCAAACTGCTTGTAAACTTCCGAATGTTCCACTAGTAAAGTTTCGTCCACTATGCGCTTGTTGTATTTGCCATGTTTTTGCGAGCTTTAGGCGGCTGTTTTGTCTGTGGGAAATATAAGAGCCGCTCAGTTTATGAGAGCTGTCATCACCAGTAATTTATGCCAAAAGATAATAAAATAAACGTGACTTCATCCTGTACTTCAATTGCGCAAAAAAGGAATTAGACTGAAGAGAGACGACACGAGACAGAGCGCACATTCAACCAACTTTATTAAGAAGAAATCAAATATTTATACTATCCACACTCTCTCATACACACTCATCCAAAAAACAAGGAAGAAACACCTCCTCCATTCTTGCATTACCATACTCTTAGGCCACGTGCCACTACGATTGCGGTTTCCCGATAAACCGTTATCTTGCCCAAGGAAGTGTATCTCCTTTTCCGTAAGTGCGACGGAGGGAGTGCTTGCACAGCAGTCCCCTAGGAGTGTGGTAATGCAAAGGGGGAGGAGATGTTTCTTCCTCGTTTTTTGGATGAGTGTGTATGAGAGAGAGTATGGCATAAATGTGTATTTCTTCTCAATAAAGTTTGCTGTACGTGCGCTCTGTCTCGTGTCGTCTCTCTTCAGTCCTCGTTCCTTTTTTGCGCAATCGAAGTACAGCATGGGTTACCAACTCGCCCAAACCAACAGCCTACTAAGCGACGTCATCCACCAGTTTTAAGACTAATGATATGTTGCGGCTAGTGACGGAACAGGCGTATCGTTTTATTCTGGCGGAAAACAGCGCGACAACAGATGCAGAGAAATGACGACAGACAAGTTACGTCTTCGCCACCTTCATATTGCGTTAAGTAATATGAAAGTGGCGATGACGTAACTTCTAAATACACCAATGGAACATGAACAGAGGACAATACAGCGAAGTGCCGCAGCAGGAGCGTTACAAATTGAGGTTGCCAGATCTATAAACAACAGAGTTATTTCCTATGCTGGGCTTCTAATCGTGCGCTCACAAAGAGATGGTCACAAATTTCTGTACAAAAAAAGTTATGTATTGCTGTTTTTACACTGTGGTTCTATATGTTTCTAAGCTTACCGTTTGCCACCTGCTGGGTTTAATACGTTTTAATTTCAATAACGCTAATACTAACGCCAAAGCAGACGAAAGTCGAGAACGCTTCATGATCTAAGAATCAACGCAAGTACTACCGTGGTTTCCTCCCGTGGTTTCCTGACAGTCTGATCGTGAGTGCGCACCTCTTCAATTACCGCAGCTAAGCTGAACTCAGCAATGAAGACAAATGTGGTGCCTGATTTTTTTTTTATGACAGGAATATCAGAGCACATGATGCAGTTTTCAGCCGGAACCACACATCTTCCCGACTAGTGCATGTGTTTTAAAGGACAATCGCGCAAGAAGTTTCGCATCTTCAGTATCAGATAACTACCAAGATCGAATATGTATAACTCTGCGTCATTACTCAGCGCCGGATGGTGTTGTAATTTGGTTTCAGGCACGTGCAGTATGGAACCCCAGAAAACACGAAACACGTGAGAGGGAAAACTTCCGTCACGGTGCGGGGACACTTCTCCCAGGTGTGATTCCGTTAAAAGGCTTAACTGCATTATTAATCGCCTGTCGAGAGCGGGAGCACGAGCCCAAGACGGCGTGTAAAAGAGCAAGAGAAACCCGCCACTCCAAACAAAACGTAGAAAAAGTGAAGGGTGCTTTCTTGCCGGAATGTAGCAGTCTCAGCAGAAATTCTCGCCTCGCCATCAACACGGGAGGTAATGTGACAGCTGGTGCGTCCTCATCTGCACGTGTGAGCAGCACGGTGCGTCAACCCCGCCTTAGCGCTGAGCTCGGCTGCGAAATGTGATGGATAGCGCGGAGGGCTGGCTGGCCGGCATTGTACGCACGCTTGCTTGAAACACGTTGGGGGAAGGGGGGGGGGGAGGGGGGGGGGAGGAAGGGGGAGGGGAAGAAGTAGAAGGCAAATGCTCTAGGGGAGTGGGTGCGGCGTCGGGGATCAAATTGAATCTCTGTGCTGCCCAGCGGGATTTGTATCGATTCACTCAAAGCACGCCTCTCGCCTCTCAATTCGATTTCTCCTGCCCCTCGTTCTTAGGCTGCTTCTCATTCGTGACTGAGTGCGCCCCTCCCCCCTCTCCCCCTTCTGCCCGGGGCTACGCTTCTCGCCCTTAAGTGCGCGGGATGCTTTGGCTGGCACTCTCCCTTTACTCTCGCTGGCGTCTGATATTCGAGGCGGTGGTGTCTTTCAGGGAATTATGAAAGGAACGCACGTCCTTTGGCGGTTCTTTCATTCAACACCTTGTTTGCCGTCAATCGCGTTAGCTATGAAAAAGTGTGCTCGAAGACTGAAGAAGAAGGAAAAGTGAAGTGCGGCCGACAGGGAACGCTAGCGAGAGTTTTGAGGACACCTAAGCACCTCTTATGGGTTGTGAATGCGAAGCCATTAATGTCCAATTGAACGTCGCTGAGTGCTCCTTCGAGTTTCGCACGGCAAGTGATGTTTCCGAGCGTTGCCGTAAGCGATACTTTGGAGTTTCTCGACTGAGTTGGTGTTGGGTATTTTTTATAGTTTAGAGAATCTGTCTGTTGGCTGTAAATTGTAATGATTTGGACAATATTACCGGCAATTTTACTGCCGCACAGAGCGTCACGGCTCGCCGGTGACTGTTGTGGCGCAGGGTGAGGTCAGCGCGATACGGACCTTACGCGTTGTCCGCTTTCCACACGGCCCTGTGCGCATGCGGAGGCTTTGTCTAGCTTTCAAGTTGGGCCAGTTAGTGCATGATTACAAAGAGGAGTATGATTACAGGGGCATGATTACAAAGAGGGTTGCCACTTTCTTCTTCTTGTGTTTGGTCTGTGTTGCGCTGTTCCCCTCTTTGTAAACTTTGTCTAGCCTCATGGTATGTTTTTTTTGTTTTTTATAACTGCGGTACGGGCGCTACGAAATACTTCACAGTCACGTGGTCTTAGGATCCGCTTCGCTGCTTCGGAGGAGAAGGAGAAAACTTTATTCCAGCAAGTGGTCAGAGAAGCGCGGTGGCCACCGGCCTAAGGCTGGTAGCGACTTCGGTAGCTCTTTTGAGCAGGACTTCTTGTGTAGCCCGGTCGGAGCTACCCAACGCCTCCCTGCACTGCTCGCTGCTGGTGATTAGAGGGAAGGGTTCTTGGGGGCACTGCCATATGGAATGACTTAGTGAGGCGTGCTCCCCACACAGGGGGCATGCTGACGAAGGGAATTCTGTCGGATGGATGTGGTGGAGGCCCCAGGCGGCACAGAAAGTGTGCCCCAAGACCGGCCCGTCTATGGCCGCTTTCTGGCATGTCCGGCCAGCATCCATGTTCTGGCAGCCACTGATCATGCATTGAACGGCCAACATTCGGCAACCAGCGCTTCGGCATTTTTCCGTCCGCCCGTGTCCGGACGCACAACGGCAGCTAACCGGCTGCCAGATATTCAGTTCTCTTACGGCTGCCGATGTTGAGAAAGAGAACGGCCGAAGTACGGCCTTAGGGCATCCGTTTTTTCTTCGGGAAGCGGTAATCGGCCGAAGCACGGCAGGCGACCGGCCACAGAATATGCGTATTCTTGCGGCAGTTGGTGTTCGAAAGGAGACCGGCCGGAGCGCGGCTGCCGTGCATTCGTTGTTTCAACGGTGAACCGCGCGTCCGGCGGACGTACGGCCCCAGAATATACGTTTTGCATTCGGTTAGCTGTCCTCGGCCGAATTACGGCAAGCGAATGGCAACAGAATATTTGGCAACCGGTGTTCAAGAGGAGACCGGCCTACGTAAGGTATCTGGTTATACGTCCTTTTTTCGGCAAACGGCATACAGCCGAACAACGGCTCGCGCCTGGGCGCCGAGAATTCATGCACAGACGTGTTTGGAAGGAGACCGACCGGTTTTTTTCCTGGGGGGACAAAAAGCCGTTAGGGAGCCGAACGACGGGGACGCGTTTTTCATCCGCTCCGTGTTTCTACGTTTTAAATGAACGAACATCGTTTGTCAAACAGTAATGAGTGTTCTCGGTGAACGGGCAAGGTGCATGGACTCACTGGACATTAGCAGGGAACCTTTTAGGCCATCGAAATGTCATTTATTGCCACAAGAAGACTGTGCCACACCGACGGGTGAGCTAAGCCTCGCCAGTCATCGCCGCTACCACGCTTCTGCCGCCGGCTTCGTCGACGCATCATCTCGAGGCTATTCGCCCGCTCAAGAAATGGAGAGCATTGGAGACATCGATCTGCCAGAGATGTCCGATCCGAGATGGAGATGGTTCACCAAAATAACTGGCCTTCAAGGGCGTCGAGCAAGCGGCAACCACGCAGGAGCTAAACCGCCACCATGTCAAGGACTCCCCACCAAAGAAAGGCAAGTGGGAGCAAAAGCGCAAGTTATTCTGCTTACAATTAAACTGCGACAAGCAATGTTGCACTATGTTGTTGGTGATAAACGTAGAAGAGACTCGCTCGTGCATTGGTAGGATGAACTTCATGCCCTGCACTATGTTACTTCAGGGGATTTTATGACTGCCTATTTAGAAAAAAAATTATTTTAAATTTGCGATAACAACAGAGCGTTGTCACTGACGAAGCCTAGCTGTTAATTTAGTTCCGATGTTTGAAGGTGAGCTTAGCTACTCTTGGGATATGACTCATTTGGGTAAACATAATCGCCAGCATCCTAGCAAACACGGATTTTGTCAGGATTTTCTTGCTCAACGCAGATTGTTGAGTTCACGCACGATTTGGCTCTTGAAATAGATAAGCTTAAAGTGGTTGACTGTATATTCTTGGACTGCCGAAAAGCAAATGATGCTGTTGCATATCACCCTCTGCGTAGTACATTTCATCCTATGAACTGAATGAATCGGTTTTTGCATTGTTATTACTATTGGTCCTATAGCTTTGTTCAAAAGTACTGTGTAGTTAACCGGACTATAGCGAATGAACGTGATTCCGTATACCTGCAGCTTTATTCGCATTTAATAACATCCTCGTGTGCTGTTTCAGAAAAGTTTTTGGGTGTTAAACAGTCTGTTAACGGCACCTTTACAAGAAAACCTTCATTCCAATTGGATACGTATACCGTAAATTATGCTGCTGTGACAACGGCCGAGGAATATAAATACCTAGGAGTTTATTTAGGGAGTGGTTAGAGGTTAAATAGGCAGGTGCACACCGTAAAAGTTACAGCTGCATGTGTTTTTGGCTTTCTGAGACGAAATTTCAGTAAACCTCCATCTAACTGAAAAGAACAACCGTATTTAACTCATGTGCGCTCAATCTTGGAGTACGCATGTGTTTTCGTGGATCCCTACACCAAAGAGCTCGTTGATACGCTCGAAAACATACAGAATATGTCAGTGCGATTTGTATTAGGTAATTGGCACGCTCAACTTAGCATGAGAGAAAGTGAAAATAAACTGAAATGGCAGGACGTGAAAGATCACAGACGAAACCACAGGTTTAACTTTTTTCGTAATATCTATCATTCGAAAACTGTTGTAGAAGGGGAGAAGTATGTCCAAGCGCCATTCTACATATCGCAAAGTGGGACCGCTAGCTTAAAGCAAATTATTAACTTTCCTTTAAAGGTGACGCCTTGCGCGATTCATTTTATTTTACATCAATACTGCAGTGTAATTATCTTCGACGTATGATTGTATTAACTGTTTATATTGACGATTTTCAGCGCGCTTTGTAGAATTATTTTGTTATTTTGTCTCATATTTAATGCTTAGTGTTATGTATCTCTCTTGTGTAATGCATGCAAAGGCAAGCGGGCATCAAATAAATAAATAAATAAATAAATAAATAAATAAATAAATAAATAAATAAATAAATAAATAAATAAAACAATGAATAAATAAATGAATAAAAATAAATAAATAAATAAATAAATAAATAAATAAATAAAATTCCAGAGGGGCAAGTTTGCCTCCGACGGGTTGAGAACCCTACGCATTCAACCTCGACCAATAAAATATTTATTGCCCTATTCGTTGCAGTATGCAAGGTTTCCTGTATACATGCTACCATTGCTATGTTATTGGTTTGAATCAAATTATGTAACTCTAATTTTACGCCTTTCCTTGCGTGAACACAAAGGGATACAACTGCAGCCACCTGAAGCAGGGCGTCATTCGCGACGCGTCTAGAATTTTTTGAACGTAGTATGACATTAGAAGAAAATTAAGCTCTTTTGGACTATTAAGTGGTGTGGACGTATACTCATGAAAACAACATTAAAATAGATTGAAAATGAAAGTACCTGTTCGCTCCTTCTTAGGATCAGCCCTGCGCAAGATCATCAGAAAAGTTGATCGAGTAGAAAATGTCTTTGCAAGAAAAATGGGCAAAAACTAGGAGTTATATTAAATGCTCCTGAGTGTTTTGTTGAGAACCAAAACGCTTCGTAAAGGCATTCACGCTGGTTTTATATACATCAAAATTGGTCAAGCAACTGTTATAAAAATAGTTTATGTAGTCATAGCATGAAAGTGTTCCGGAATATTGCCCTAAAAGAAATTGGCTAAAAGCGGCGCAATTTATCTCTCTGGAATTCAACCCACTAAAGTATGCGCCTTCCGCCCCCCCCCCCTCCTCTTTTCCCGTTTATTACAGGTAAGCCGCCCTACAGAGGATATGAGGACCTGGACAATACATCTATTCAAGCTCTACAAAGAACTGAATATTTTATGTGTTCGAGAGTAAATGAGGCACAGCAATTAAAGGAATGACAATTTGTGAGCACTGTTTAATAAACGAATTTTGCTGTCTACTCAGGCTGGTAATTAAGCAAGGCTGCGCTGAAAGCTTGACGGCTGGTGGTTGCGCGCGAGCTCACTTTGATGTTGCTGCATTGGACCCAAAATGCTGGGTTTGTGCTGCTTCTGCACTGCGCGAATGAGTCATCTGCTTGCGCGACATGCAGTGACCGGCCTCAGTACAGCTAACGTACTGTGGCTGAACTCCAATGCCCGTAGCACGGCCGTATTTCCGGTAGCTGTAGTCCGGCTGGAGTCCGACGACCGCATCTCGGCTGTCCTCCGGCGGACGTACTTCGGCCGTACACGGGTGGCTTTGGAATGGCCGGAGCCCTACGGCTGGAATCTGGCCGTATGACCGTAAGCCGGTCGACTGGCCGACGGACACTGGCCGTTGGACAGCCATGGGAGTACGGCCGTATACGGCCAAAAGGCCCACATTTGGACATGGGCCGAACATGGCTGCCGGAAAACGGCCGGACAGAAAATCACCGGCCAAAGTACACCGGCCTGTTTTAGGCCGAACAGTCCTGTGCTGCCTGGGGGAGCTCTGCTTGGGGAGGTGTCCGTTTGCAAGAGCCGCCAAATACGCGCCTGGCTTATCGTAAGGGATGGATGAGGCGGGGCAAATTGCCGACGCGAGAGGCGGTAGTGCTCTGTTATGTCATTAAATGTTATCAGTCCGTCTCTGGCGGAGCGGACGTCGCCGTCGCTGCCGCGGAAGCGGCCTTTCCGCTCTATGAGGCCGAGTTCAGGCTGTTGTCGCAACTGTTGTAATATCTTTAAATAATGACGTCATTTGACGTCTCGGCAACCGAACTGCGTGAAACGCCGTTTCTTTACGTCCAAAGCGCACAATATGGCTGCTACGTCGGTTGTCGGAACATGGCATGAGCCATTTAATGCGTTCTTCTTCTTTTTTGTTTTTTTTTTTTGTTACGCCAACCCTAAACGAAAAGAATTGCCCACACCGTGCGAGGAATATGAGGATCCTTATAGTCTCGAATTTTCCACTTACGGCAGTTGTTTTTGGTGGACGTCACCAAAATTGTGCATTTACCCTATGCGGAGATTCCAGCGCGAAGCTTGCTGTCCAGAGGGACTACGTGTTCACAGAAAACACGGAAAGAGTCTTGTCAGGCTACCTTTCCACTATGTGTTATTTACGGTTTTTAAGCACGTACGTTGATGGTCAAATTAGGGAAGAATTCTTGGTTTATCTGCGGAGACTCCTTTGATATCTTCTCTCCTAGCTACTTACCCGCAAGGTTAACCTAAGTTTGCCCTGTGTAAAAACTTAAGATCAATAGCAGTGCCTGTTGAAACCAGGGTAAATTGTCCAAAATGTTGCATAAAACAAGATTGAGCAAATTGCGAAATAGGGCAGTTTTGACAATTTGAATTGCATTTATGCAGTTGAAGTATATTTCATAGCAACAAGCGTTCCATTCCGCACTGTCTACGCTGGCAATTCATTAAAGCTAAAGTATTAGTTAGCTATGGCGGTAGAAAATCCGGCGCCCGTGCCACACAAAATGGCTGGCCGCTCAAAGGACAAACAAGAAGACAGGTCAATGAGTGTTCAAAATTACGCTACATTTCCCAGGAAAGCTCCTACGAATAAAGCGCCTAAATTGGTTCAAAAGAAACTGTGTAAATTTGGTAAAAACTTATTCATCTGTTTCCTTTATTAGAGGCGTTGTTTAAAGTTTGCACTAACATATCCCTTCAACGAAACGTTTGCGCGCCAAACGTGCTGCACCGAAAGGTCCCAGGCCCGTGTTTTTATTGTATGACTATACACGGTGATGAAAGTTAAGTCGGCAGGTGTTTTTAAAAATTAAATGCTTAGAGCTACGTGAAGGCCACCTCTACAGTAAGGTTATGCGACCAGGAGGACACAGAATAAGGTGGTAATTATCGATGCCGGTGGCCTAATTAATTAAAACTGAATAATTAACATTTTAGTGGCAGCAGTAAAAAGGCATATTTGTATTAAAAAGTTAGACGTGATCGTTCTTCTATGCTGTTCCATTTGGTAGAATTATTCTAGGGCATCTATACTCCGAGATATCTAACTGCAAAGTTCGATATCTCGTTGCAAGACAGTGAGGACCGGCGCAAAGCTTCTCCCATTTGTGACGTGCCTGCTGTGCACGGTGTTTAGTTTGACAACTGGGCGGATGCACAGGCAAAAGTGATAACTGCCCCTATTTCTCTCTCGGCTGGTGAAATCGACGAACAGCGGTTCCGAACACTGTAGTTTGCGATTACGCAAGACAAGACTGAAAGGATGCAAGTTATCACTTTTGCATATGCCTCCACCTCGTTGTAAAACTAAACGCCGGGCAAAGCAGAAACGTCACAAATGAGGAGCTTTGCGCCGGTCCTCACTGTCTTGCATGCGTTATCTTGCGAACGGCAATTAAACTTCGCAGTTCGATATCTCGGAGTGCGGATGCGCTAGAAGAATTTTACCAAAGGAAAGTCAAGTCAAGTCAAGTCAAGTCAAGTCGTTTTATTTCTAACAAATTTTGTTGGGAGTTCCGTAGGCGAAAAGCGGTCATAGACCACTTGAAAGTGCCCGGGGGCCGGTACAGGCAGCGAGACATCTGAAGTTACAGAGGCATGAAAGTGATGCTCAATCAAATTACAGAAATGACCTAACGATGCACATGTATAGGTGAGAACATTTACAAATATAGTAACACATTTTTCGAAAGTTTCGGCGGAAAAATAAAACATTCCCTGTCATACACTTCTGCAAGTTACAAACACTCCTGCAATAGGAAATGCAGATGTGCGGTAGGACTGCAAGGGAAAATTGTCAGAGAACAGGAAATCTTCACACTTGCGTCGATGGCGTGTAATGCGAGGACAACAAAAAGATACCAGTACCAACAAAGGGTGCACTAAGAGGGTAGAACCACGATTGCGACTAACTTTTCAATACAAAAATGCCTGCTTACCGGAGCAAGTTTAAAATTGCTTTACATTTTAATTAATTAGGCCACCCACATCAACAATTACCACATCATTCTGTGTCCTCCTGGGCGCATAACCTCACTGTAGAGGCGGGCTTCACGTAGATCGAAGCTCCTAATTTTTAAAAATCCTGTCGACTTAACTTTGATCACCCCGTATATCGGTACAATTTTTATTTGGGCAAAGCCGACTTTTTAATGAACTTAACAATTGTATTTTATTTTCACGTCCCTTCGAAGTAATGGCATGCCTGGCCGCACGTGTACTACGGTTGAGCCCCACGTCTTTTGTTGTGCCACACGACCTCGCATTTACTGCTTCGTGCCCTCCTGAGCGACGACATGCATTGTCACCGTCAAACTTCCGAGTGGTGGAGCGATTAATCTCGGCGTAGACCAGCCGTCGGAGGCCTAATTTCTAGGCATCCGGTGTCTTTCTTTTTCCTCCTTCTACCCAGACCAGCATATTCTTCGCAGCAGGCGCTCGATCGACCCTTGCCCTGGTCCCGACTGGGTGCTAGAATATTGATGAGTGGTCGTAGACGAAACCCGAGCGGGGAATAAATAAACGCCACATCGCATGGTGTCGGCCACTGGGGCCGACAATATTAATCGCCGAGCGTTCCTGTTCATTGTCGGGGAGTTCAGCAGTGCCACCTAGGCTGCTCAAGCGGGGAAGCGTGAAAGTGCTGTCGAGATGCAAAAAACACAACAAAAACAAACAGACAAACAAGGGAACAACCGAAAAATGGGTGTGGTGCTTTGTCGCTCTAGCTTCTGTTCGCCATGTTTCCTACCATGATGTCTTCTTGTGTAATACTGAGTGCGACGCACAAATAACAGAAAAATGTACCACCATATCGACGCCTGACATGTATTTGGGTTTTAGAAGGGTAATGATTGCCTGCATTGCAGAAAACATTTGATGGCCATAAACCAAGGTGGAGGGGAACTATTCCGCGCAGCCGCCCTCTCCCCAGCTTTCTTCTGTTTTTCGATGTTCCCTAGCTGTGCTTTCATTATGTCATGTAGGACCCCTTTTCCTTTCTCTTGTTTTTCCTTTCTTGGTGCCTTGATACATAGCGTCGTATGTATCGTTTCAGCTTGGATTCTTCTCGCGCATGAACTTGGGGGGGAGGGGGGGGGGCGGGTATTGGCTCTCTGATTTTTCTTGCCTAAGCACGAAGAAAGCTATGAAGTGATAATCACCTCCAGGTATGTGGCGCATATTTCACTGTTATTCGGACAGTTTTGTCTTTATCGCGTGCACAAAGCTGGTTCCGTACCTTATCAATAAAGAAATGAGCGTCAGATTCATTACTCAGGTCAGGGCGTTTGATTGGACTACACCGTTGTAATGACGTACCAGAACAGTTATGTTTGACTAGCCGTCTGGCTAACAACGTAACGCTTACATAGGACCCTACTTAGGTAAACTGCCCTTAATTAAGCGAACAAGCAATGTTTTAAACGAGGAGGAGGACGAGAAGCATGCTTCGGAATTATTCTCCGCGTTTTCTGTTGTTTGCAAAGATGGTGTGCCGAGCTAACGAGAGAGCGTTCATATTTATTGGCCTTGATTGTGTTTGAATGCAAAGAGTATGAGTTCATTACGGTAAGCCTCGAGGGAACGCAATGAGCAGATGCTTTCAATATTGAATCGAAGTTAAGTACTTGTCCTAAAGGCGGATAATTAACTGCATTTTGTTCTACCAATCTTGGCCATCACAACGGAATGTCGATCCTGAGGTACACCGGCCTAGAATGTACTGTAACGCGAAAATTGTCGATTAACACATTACTAGCCTTGTGGGTTTTTAGAAATGCGCCGAAGGTAGTGTGAAAGCCCGTTAGCGCGTCGTAGCTTGAAATTAAACTCACCCACGCACATGCACACAAGCGGTAATCGTAACTGGTTCTCTAAAAACATAGTCATAGCATTCACACATGCATTCTTTCTGCCTGTTCATTTACATTTTTAACTTACTGCACTAATAGCATCCCACAGCACTTCCGTATAAACGGAAGTGCTGTGGGATGTTGTTGGGATGTAAGATAGGGGGCCCCATTCGATATCGTCATTGCATCTCTTTCACGTGGGTACCGTGGGGAGCGATGACTTTTTTGTCGCTAGTACGACCAGGATCACTGCGATGGGTGAATGACTCCCCGTTGCAGAATTTATAGACGTGTGCATTAATAATACAGCAATTGGCGCCGATACGCGGGAAGGTCGCTTCTCCGGGGTACGCCCGATGTGGTGGGTGCTGTGGTGGGCAACTGCTGACGTTCTACCTAACAGGAAGTTGCTGACAGTCACATGAAGAGCGGAACGTGTGGAGAAGGATGAGAAGCTGCGTACACTTTTAGGGTCTGTATCAACGTGAAAAGATTGCCTGAGCAAGTCGGCGCATAGTGGCACGCTGGTGGTATATGATAAGGCGAGGACGTGTAAGGGCCGGGAAGCCCGGTTATGGGACAGTGTCAAATCTGAAGATGGAGTAAATAGGCTCGGTACGGCCCCGTGGAGCCAATACACGGAATGGCGGATTCGGGTGCAGACGTTTTCGTATGCCCAGTTTCCAGAGTAAGGATTGTGAATAGAAGGGTTAAATCTTTTTGGAGAAAAAAAAGAATGTGGCATAGGGGAAATGTTGCAATTACGTGATAGGTGATACGTTAGTCCGTTCGACCAATCCTTTATGTTGTTCCTAGCCTTCCTCCGTATATTGCTGCACGCCTCCTACCGATCGACGGCTTGTCCGACGTTCACGTGTGTATCTAAGCCGGCTACGACGCTCAGCTATTTCGTAAGGTGTTTTTACCGTCGAGCATTGGACGGATGTGTTGAGCGAATAGGCGGTGGACTGCAAGTGTATGTCCCAGTCGGCTTCCCCGGCCTTGTTGGTCTTCACATACGGTGCCAGTCGTGCTTGAATGGTCTAGTTGGTCCTCTCCGTAAGACCGTTAGCCTGTAGGTAGTAAGGTGACGAGAAGTGGTGCTCCACTACTTGTAGTGAAACCACGACCGACTCTCAAGACGCCATGTTTATTCTCCCCGAGAACTAGCCTCGCGCTTCTTCTTCTTCGCTTCCTGTCGGCGGCCGTCCTCATAGCTTTAGTGGCGGATTGGCCAATAACCGCACTTTTCCCATCTACACTCGGCCCCACTGCGATGGCGAGTACCAACGAGCTCTCTGCGTCGGTCCCACTCTTCGACTCCAGATCGTTGTACGTATCTTCTCGGTGGGCATGTCTCACACTCCGGTGGGCGCATTTCACGGCTCGGTTTAAGTCGTTTTAAGTCGTTCTTTCGGTTTTGATCCAAAGCCATGTAGATTTCAGGGAAAACAGTGTTCTGCGTGCCCAAGACACGTGGCATGTCGTCCTTGTAGTCAGTTTGTGTTAGGCTGGTATTGTCGGTCTTGCAGAACTGGTCGTTGTTTTATTTGCTTAGCGACTTCGTCTGTCCGTCAGCGTCCTTGCCTTCCGCACGTTCGTCGTCGTCTGATCTGAAAACTGTTGCTGACAGGTGCTCGTTTTCGACAAGTATTTCTTTGTTGTCTTCGAGCTTTGTGCCACCAGGTTGGACGCTTGGTGCGGCTTGGTTGCTGGTGCCCGACGGCATGTCCTTCCGGTCAACTTCATTAGCCTTAGCTGAAACGATGGGTTGTTCTTTAACAGACATTTGTCAGGTGCCAGCGGATGAGTTGCTCGACATGTTCATTTCAGTCGTCTTCTCGCCTTTGGGCAGCGATAAGAAGCGCTTCGTGCGGTTGTTGGTGTCGCATGTCGCGGTGAATGCAACGTGACCTTTCGCCGGCACATTGGAGTAATTGAAGCTCTCTAATGGACTTCTAAACCTCACGTTGTCCTGGTTCAAGGGTACGGGTGTCGTGATGTTCGAAAAGTGCTTAGGCCCCTTCTCAATTTGTTTGCTCGGCGGGGTAGGTGTGAGCGCCAGCACATGTGGCTGCTTCTCCGCCAGGCCTTTGGATTCCGACCGGGAGAGCGATGAACGGTGAGCGGAGCTTCTCACGTTGATGTCGTCGAGCTGGTGAGCGGTGCCGTGGTGATTTTCCGAAAAGAGCTCTTCGCCAACCCACATCTGCGGGTTCTTGAGCCAGGTGGCCATTCACCGCTTTCGCTGGCCTTCTACCTGGATGCAGTTTAACGACGGTGGTTGAAAGCTCTCCGAAGACGGTTTTTGCAAACCTGCGCGAACCGAAGCCGGCTCGGCTACGAGGCAGGTCTGTGTTGGCGTAGAGGCCTCCTCGGTCACCTTCTCATTCCTCAGTGGAATACTGCTCAATTCGGGATCAGGGTCATGGCTCTGCGCTCGTGCCTGCGCCACGCCTTGCAGGTGAGGCTGTGGTGGCCACCGGGCGGTGCTCTGCTGCAATTCTGCTGTCATGCGGATGGACGCTTGTGGGCTTTCTTGCGGCGGCTGCACGGTCAGAACTGCAGCATGAGCGGGGTCGGTCAGGCCGTCAATAGCATACTGCCTGGCAAAAGGAGACACCCAGGAGAAGTCACAGTCTGCGAGCAGGCGCAGCTTGTCGTAGATATACGTCATGACTTTTTCGCTTGGTGATGAGCACGAATTTTCATGAATCGAGCGTCATAGCTGGCTGTCCAGTTACCGAATGCTCGACTCCACTCGACTCCAGCTCGACTTTAGCTTTCCCAGGACGAATGGGACTGACCTACGTAAAGGTGCCATGCTCGAGCACCATCGCGCAGACGTTCTTGCGCAACTAACAACCTGGTGTGGTCGGGCCACGCGTGGTGGGAGGCAAGGGCGTCGATAAGCTTTACCCAACACACAGCATCGTCCTGGAAACGTCGGAAGACCGGGACGACTGTGTGGGTGGGCGATGGAAACGGGATGGGAATGACGTCGCGAAACTGGCGACACAATTCTGTGAGAGGCTGGACAGCCCAAGAAGGGTGGCCGGCATTCACAGCAGTGGTCGTCATTGCGATAGGTTGGTCACTCACAAAGTCCACAGAGATCACGGCGCGAACGGCGGACGCAGCGGCGAGTCAAGAAGACGTCGGCCGCTGGGGAAGGTCGCGCCTAAGGCTGGCTCGCCTGGGGGCTGGGCTGTCCTTGCGTTCAACGCTCGTGCTGGGACCATGGGCCCACCGATGAACCCGGGCAACAGGGCTGGAGGCGTGCCAGCCCTTGGCCACTGTTGAGGGCCGTCCCTGCGGCTGGATCGCGGCGAGGGAGGGCAGGTCCGGAGGCTGGGTCGCCTCGGGCTTGAAGACTGGTCGGCTGTGCCACTTGTAATGAAACCACGTCCGATTCTCAACACGCCATGTTTATTCTGTTCCCGATCGAGCTCCGCGCTTCTTCTTTCTCTGCTTCCAGTCGGCGGCCGTCCTCATAGCTTTAGTGGCTGATTGGCCAATAACAGCTCTTGCAGGTTCTGCATTGCTACGCTGTGCGCCTCTACATTTGTATGTATGTATATATATATATATATATATATATATATATATATATATATATATATATATATATATATATATATATATATATATATATATATATATATATATATATATATATATATATATATATATATATATATATATACACATATAGGGTTTTGGAAATGAGGGGCTCGTTAGGAAATACAGAAAGAAATGCCGGCAGTCTACAACGCAAAAGAAGGCATAGGAGAAGGGTTAGACTATTTTTACCGTTAGTGATGTTACATTTTTTTTAATTATTATGTGAGAAAGAAAGAAAGAAAAAAAGATAAAGTTCGAGTCAAACCCTGCCGTAACCGGCATGTAGTAAGTGAAACAATCCTGGCCAATCCCCCAAGTGGGTATGCGCCACAAACTGCGCAGGAGGCCGCCTGGTTCTTGCTGCGGCAGGAAACTAAACATCCCCCTCGCGAGGGGCACGATCAAAAGCAGAGCTTTTCCGGGGGCGCATGACGTTAAGTAGTTTGCGTTACGTTAATGTTGTTGCACTTGTTGCTGTTGGTTGCTGTATTGTAATTAAATGAGGAGACGTAATTACGGGGTAACGTGACATCATTTATTAGCAGGTGGGTATGATTATCGTGGCGCAGTGGGAAGACCACCATGTACCTCGCGTTCCGCCCACAGGTAGTGAATGCGTTGTATCAGCAGCTTCTTGACGTAGTTTGAATGAGTCAAGGATATAAGGCGCGTTCGTAGCCCTCCATTCTGTGTCGGCTTTGTGGCGCAGTGGGTAGAGCACGTTGGTCAGGCTGAGCATACCCACTTAGGGAGATTGACCAAGATTGGTCGAAAAAGAAAACTTCAGCGTTCGCCGTAATCATGGAAACACTTACTCGGAACGAAAACGACTCCAGCTTTCGCCATCATTTTGGCAAGACTTGCTCGGAACGAGAAAGACCCGTCATAGCGTACGCCCCCCCAAGGTGATGTCCAATGACTGTCAAATAAAAAAAAATTGGGCCCATCTCCCCGCGAGGGGGACTCGAGTAAATGCGTCGCATAGGGGGTGGGTGTATTGCGTTAACGTTTAGTGTTTGGGGAATTGGTGGTAGTGAATGCGTTGTATCAGCAGCTTCTTGACGTAGTTTGAATGAGTCAAGGATATAAGGCGCGTTCGTAGCCTCCCATTCTGTGTCGGCTTTGTGGCGCAGTGGGTAGAGCACCATGTACATTGCGTTCCGCCCGCAGGGTCGAGGGATCGAAACCAGGCGCCGGATAGTATTTTTTTTTATATAGTGTAGGGGGAGGGGTGTGGACTACGACTACGGACGTCAACGCGGGTGACATTGTGAGTTACTGAAATGCTCTGCATTTAAAAAAAAATAATGTAACAAATAATGTAACATCACTAATGGTAAAAATAGTCTAACCATTCCCCTATGCCTTATTTGGCGTTGTAGACTGCCGGCATTTCTTTCTGTATTTCCTAACGAGCCCCTCATTTCCAAAACCCTATTATCTTGCGAAAGCTTAGCGAGGGCCTCGGTTCTGGCAGCCTTGATGCCAAGGTAGCATAAGAGGGTTTACCGCCAGTTACCCGCTTATGACAGGCTGTAGACGTTCGCGTCATGCCCCGGGGGTTGAAAAAGAAGGTCCCCTTCTCCCCGTGTAGTTTGAGTTGCGCTGGCTTCCACCCTCAAGCGTCAGGTACAGTTGTAGTAAATATAAATACCCCAGAAAGTGAAGGAGAACACAGTCGCCCAGATAGCCGAATTGGTAAGGCATTCGAGATCTAACCGAAAGGCGTGGGTTCGGTCCACACTCTGGGCGCGTGTTTTTCTTTCTTTCTTTCTCACATAATAATTAAAAAAAATAATGTAACATACTAACGGTAAAAATAGTCTAACCATTCCCCTATGCCTTCTTTGGCGTTGTAGACTGCCGGCATTTCTTTCTGTATATAGATATATATATATATAAATATATACATAAATATATATATATATATATATATATATATATATATATATATATATATATATATATATATATATATATATATATATATATATATATAGAAAGAAAGAAAGTGGAGAAAAAATGCCCGCCGGGTGGGATCCTTACCCACGACCTCCAGAATACCGGTCTGGTGCGATAACCACTACGCTACCAGCAGCTATTTTTCCCCTCCACTTTCTGGGGTATTTATGTCAATGTAATTTTTTCCTGTGCTTGGGGGTGGTAGCCAGCGCCACTCCGACTTCTCGGGGTAAAGGGGACCTTCTTTTTAACCCCCGGGCCATATATATTGGTGTGTCTGTGTCGGCGCGCGCGCGTGTATATGTGTGCGTGTGTGTGTCAGCCTGCAAGCTCTTCCAGTTCCTGTCAAGGCCCAAATCCTGATGAAGGTGCTCTCAGTAGTGAGGTGGCGAATTCCGTTCGTCGAGAGCTCAATTTTGACTCGCTTTCTTGCGACCGCTTGTCCAATTTCTTATGTTTAGAACAGACAAAAAATGTCGCGGCAATGATTAGGGGATGGAACCTGCAATATATCCTGCAATTCAATCCGGTCGCTACGAGGATCGCGAAGCCTAAAAAGAAAAAAGGAAAAAATAATTGCTCTTTCTATGCGCCGTTACATCTCCGTCTCCCCGTATCCTCTTTCTGCGAGTGCAGCGAAGCGGAAGAGGAGGACATGACAATGGATATAAAAAAGGGCGTAGAATGTGCGAACAGAAAATTTCATGAAGGACGGGATCGTATAACCAGCGAGCGGATAAGGTGGGCGCGCTGTGGTGTCTTGTCGGAAGCGCCATGAAAGGAGGAGGGCTGTTGATAGACAACGCTGTTGTCGTCAGTGGGCGCAGCTGGCCGAGTACAAGCCTCCCCCCTCCCCCCTCTCTCTCTCTCTTTCTGTCAAAGTAAGCGACAAAACCGAAATATCAAGAAGAAAGTGACAAACATGTGGCGATAAAATTTCGGAAGCTTTCAGGTCACCTCGGGGACACTTGAGGGCGGCGTTCCGCTTCCTCTGCACACCACCTAATATTGACCCAGAACCTTGTGGTTTGAAATGGTTTTGTTTCGTTTTAAAGCGAAGCTTGTTTGGTCGCACTGATGGCTTTGTCGTAACCGAACGCACTGCAACAAAGCCAACTTTACACAACAGGAAGGCTCAGGATTATGATGGTGACGATGATGAAACAAGATAACAATCACTTTCCGGGGTCGGATTCGAAATTGGGGCCCTCGCATTATGAAATTGACGTCTAATCGCGCTCGGTCCGCTTAGTATTTCCTTTGGGTTCGTTGCCTGGGCGTCGGCTTTCGACTTTGGCTGAGTTGAAAAGAGACTTTGGCTTTGGAATTCGGGAGCGTGGATTTTAAAGCGAAGTGGTGTCGTTATCAGAACGCACGGCAGCAAAGCCAACTTGCACCATATGGTACGTCAATCATTTTGCATACGCAATAGACAATGGGTGACAAAGGCATACATAGTTGGTATCAGTACTGCTCTCGCCGTCTTTCTCTCTACCCCCCCCCCCCCCGCTCCCCGTCAAACGACGACAATGGGGGGGGGGGGGGGGTGAGTTGGCGGTCAGCTTTTTCGTGACGGATTCGTTTGCTGTTGCATCGGTTTTGACTTTGTCTCACAGGCAGTTTGCTCTTTTATCGTTGACGCTTGGGCATTGATTGCGGCGGCTCTGCCGCTGGCACTTTGCCGTTTGATTTTCGCACACAAGAAAGCTTCGCGTTTCAACCATCGTCGTTGTTAGACGGAGGGGATCTGAGCGTCTATAACTTATGGCTCAAGTGTGCTTTGTGCGAACACTTGAATCTGAGGTTTGATAATTGCGCTGTTGCTTCGAACAACTGGCTGCTTATTAATCAGCTAGGGTATATAATTACCTGTATCCGGATCGATATGTGACGTTAGAGATCACATTCGGTGGCGTTAGTGAGAAAATATCGATCGGCCGGATTAACCTTTCAAAGGAAACAAAGCAAAAAACAAAACAAAAACAAATGCACACCCTGTATCGACTCGGCGTGACCCATCCTCATCGCAAGCTCTTAACAAGACATCTTTTCGGTACCGACAAGAAAAAGGGGGAGGGGCGAGGGGGGGGGGGGAGGCAACAACTTAATGCTTTTAAATTGGATATTTTTTGGTTGTAGTTGTAGCTTGTTCGCACGCGTGTGGTAGATAGCGTATTTCGAGGTCTAGCCTTAGATCATGCATTCGATGATCGTAAAATCAGCATTAAATGACGCGCAAGTTTTTTTTTTTTGTTGTTGAAAAAAAAAACCTGTTTTTCGGCACGCTGCGAAAAATTGAAGGGTCTAGACAACTGAGCACAAGGAGGGCTAATAGGGTTGAATTCTTATCCTTGATTTTCCTGGAATATCCGAAGCAAAACCTTCCCTCTCATGAATGAGTTTACAGCTAAAAGGTCGCGCAGCATGTTACGCCTTTCGAGGTTGCTCGAAAAGAAAACAAAGCGTGTGGTGCAAATTACGGGGCAAAATCGTATTAATTAATTAATTAATTAATTAATTAATTAATTAATTAATTAATTATAGTTTCCGCACCTTGTATGTCGGTTATACCTCGTGCCGCAGTCTCTGCGTTGTTTCAAAGTTCAGAACGGTGGGGCTCGGTTTTGACCAAATTTACTTTTGGCTGGGGACTCATACTTAGTAATTTCGGTTGAGCCAAGTCGTCATGATCCAGACGCGGGTAGCGATCGAAGTTTATGGAATATCTGTAGCACGCAAATTGCCGGGCACTTATTCTAGGCGTATTGAGGCCGTCCATAGTTCATAAATTGACCAGGGTGCGTTGTGCGGTGACTCTCTACGGCATCTGCGTTGATTCCTGTCGAAAACAGTCTGAAAATAACTCGTTTAACGAAAACTGACAACTTTCCGAACGAATAGCTACATTCGACCCAACTTCATTCGGGCTTCAAAGCTATGGGCAAGCACTTTCAGTGTTGATGCCTGTAGAGGTTAGCGCGAAAACCTTATATGCCCCATCGTTCAGTCGAACTGGAACTTTCCTGAGCGAACCATCGCATAAAAAAAACTCGTTCTGAGTACGGAGAAGCGTTTCATACACGAGCATTCCATAGCGCCGGCTCAAACTCGGCACAGCCCACTGCAGATGGAGGAAGCGGAAGAACGGAGCCAAACGAGCGAACAGGCAAGTGAATGAAAGCGAATGACTGAGTGAATCAAGGCGCATCAAAGTGAACGAACAAAGTGAACCTATGCGAATAGAAGTAGGTTAAGATAAAGGAATAACTGAATAACGTGTGGAATAACTCAGCGAAATAAAATGCATTAATGACTAAGCGAATGAGGTAGATGACTGCAGGGATGGCAGCGCCGATGGGCTCCCTGCCTCTCCTCGGGCGAGTTTTGTTCCGTGTCCTCTCCGTCGCCAGGAGCGAAAGGGGCGGTCGCCGCCGGTAGAGGTTTGTTCACTGAGCAACGTCAGGGGAATGTCTTTATTCTCCCCTGAGCGCCATAAGGACGGAGGGTGGCAAAGGTCCAAGCCACCAGGTAGTTAGCGTACTGCTTGTAGGGGAGGACCGGTTGTAGGAGACAAGCCGACGACGGAATGCGCAAAATTGATCGAGTTTGTCCGGAGCTGTGGCAGCGAGGGGTCACAAGTAGATTTACGATGTACTGCGTTAGAACGGTGGTTTGGGTTAGTTGGTGGTACATACTGAAATTCGAAACAGCGCAAAGAGACGGGACAAGGAAGCAGCGCCTTCTGTCGTCGTTTCCTTGTCCCGTCTTTTTGCGCTGTTTCGAATTTCAGCATTACGATGTACGTTTTCATGAAATTTTGAGGGGCGTGAAAAAAACTTTTTTCCAGAACAATGTGAACGATTGAAAAAGACGCTTCCGCGCAGATCTATACAGAATCGTCATACTTCTTAAGGTGAAAGCTTTAGATATCTGATCAAACGCGAAAAGTAACCGTAACGGCTGGTGGCGGCACAAATGAAACCAAAATACGGCCGCTGCAAAAAGAACATGAGTACGCAAAATGCTCATAGAAACTTATTTCTGTTCAAATGGAATTTGAACCAGGGTCGCCAAGAGCCGCATCTAAGTGAGGTAACTACAACACTAACTGTGTACCGAGGGTAGAACAAGAATTATCCGGTTGCGTTCCGCATGACAGGTGAACGCTACGGCACCGCAAACACGATGCAGCAGTGAAGAAGTCTGCAATTTTTGATAATCGCTGACTTCAGCCTTCAAATCAACTAAGAGACTGAAGTGCCCTATAATTTCATCGGCTAACGCTGAAAAGAATACAATTGTTACATGCTGCATGACAATAGCCCCAGCAGAGCTTCCGCCCTCAAAATCTGTGCACGATTTCATGTCAAAACATTGATTTCAGAAAGCGTTTCTCTCACTGCAGGTTGGCCGCATCACAACGAATTTCCCCTTAGAAGCGCTGCTTATTTTTTCTTCAGTGTTATGGTGGTTGAAAAAAAAAAACTGTTCTTTTTGTTCTTCTTTGTCCTTTTTTGTTTTTTTCACCCGCTCACATCTCTAGTCGCAAGCTAGACACGCTCCCGTGGTAGATTCTGGGCGTCGGGTCTCTACGCATTTTTTCAGCCAACCGAGCAGCGTTTCAGGACTGTGGGCCCGGCTAGCGTCACTACATAACGTATCAGAGTACCGCCACTGAGTAGCGCTAGTCAGCAACGGCGATCATTTCGGCATTTATCAGTGTTGCGAGATTGCCGCTTCTACGGCCTCGCCGCTAACTTCGACCAGGTCGTTTGTTACAACACTGTTGAAGGTGTGGCAAAACGGCCTCTTCAGACGAGAGATGCGAGCGGTTGAAAAAAGAAAACAGAAAGCAATTTAGAAAAAAAAACGTTTTTTTAACGAGGATAACTTTGAAGAAAAAAAAAAAAAGAACAGAGCTTCTCCGGGGAAATTTGTTGTGATGCGACCAATCTGCAGTGAGGAAAACGCTTTATGAAATCAATGCCTTGACGGGAAGTTACGCGCAGATTTTGAGAGCGGAACCTATCCAGAGACGTTTATGATGCAGCATGTAACAATTGTATTCTTTTCAGAGTTAACAGGAAAATTCATCGGGTACTTATAACTCTCCGGTGATTTGAAGGCGAAAGCCAGCGATTAACGAATACTTCTTCACCGCTGGATCGTGTTTGCCGCACCGTCACGTTTACGTGTCATGCGGCACGCACGCGGATAATGGCACGGTACCGGGTTAGAGCTGTAGTTACGACACTTGGCTGTGACTCTGGGGCCCCGGGTTCAAATTCCATTCAAACCCGAATAACTTTGATTTCTCATTGAGTTACTTTGAGTTACTCATTTTCTTTTTACAGCGGCTGTAATTTGGTTTCATTCGTCAGCAACTACCATTACTTTTAGCGTTTCAGCGACATCTAAAGTTTCCGCCTTAAGAAGTGCGTCAAGTTTCTTTAAATCTGTGCGGAATCGTCTATTCTCAATTTTTTCATACTTTTCTGAAGAAAAAAAAACTTGAAAAAGAAAACAGTTTTTTTCCCGCCCCCCAAAATGTCATGAAAACCTACATCTCTGCAGGTTCGGACACGTTAGCTGCTGCTGAGATGTATCTGCATGCGTTGTCTTTTGATTCGCGTTCGAAACGACGTCAGTCGCTCGCAGCCACAGAACAGGGAGGACAAGCTAAGTCTACCAGAGCTGATGAACTAAAACGCTTAAACAAAAAATGGTCGCTCCCATGAAGCGCCGCGGTGTAAACAAATGTCACGTGATGCAAACTGACCAATGAGGATGGCGGCGGCATGGAACAATAGGAGAAAAGAGTGTCGATACTTTGAAACTATAGTGACACTAGGCCCGTCGTCAGGGACCGTTCCGCGATAGCCTCGCGCGCTGCGGCGCATTTTAATTGTAACCAAGTTTTCTTTTTGTCTTGTTTGTGCTTCATCGTCTTATGTACATACTTGTGAATAGACTTTTTCCTCCTCATCTACGTTCGTCTCGTCATCGGGTACCGCACCCCCTCCACGGCGATGCCACTACACCTCGACAACGGACCGAACTTTACTTGACCAAGCGATCAAAGAGGATGACTCAGCGAGTTAACCGGGATGACTAAGTGAAATGCGGAGAATTAATATATTAATAAATCGCCAATTAACGTGCATAATGAAGCTCACTAATTTGACTAAGAAATGTTGACTAAGCAAATTTTTGTGGGTTTCAATATAAAAGTTACCGGCAAAATAGTCGCGCCAGAAGACGAGGAAAGATATGTCGACAGTGGATTTGAAAACATGTGCCAGGTAAATTATCTGTCGGTCTTTAATGCATCGCCATTGAGGCTTTTGTCTTTAATTCATCTTAGGAATAATGTAGTACACGTGGTGAACCTTTAGCTCTTTTTCTACTATTGAACAATGTTAAGGAATTCATCGTACTAGCAAACATTAAGACAGGGACAAGGCTAAAGGGGAGACAAAACACACGATAGAACTCCTCGTCTCCTTTTTAGCCTTGTCTCTGTCTTAATGCTCGCTAGTACGATGAATTCCTTAGTTAGTAACCAACTCGCCCAACTTAGCGCTTTAGTTGAACCATGTTGTCCAGAATACAGCTTTACAAAATAAGTCAGTTGTGACTTGGGAGGACCCGCCTGCATGCTGCCCTGAATTGTACCGTCAAACCCTACTGCGGTCGAATGCGAGACAAGGTCTAATTAACTTCACCCCATAACGTTCAAAATCAGGTCTGACAGCATGCATCCTGTATTCACGTGAAATAAGACGAATGTAGACATAACAGCGATTTCTTTCTAGTCTCCGCCCTTTTCAGTCAACTTGTCTGAGATTCTTCAATTGTTTTATGAAAGACGTGTAGCTTGCACGGGGGTAGTTAAGCGAAGTCGCCTATTTTAAATGAAGCGTCCGTTATTTACCTGGAATAACATGAAGGTAGACATAACAGCGATATTCTTTCAACTTTCCGCCCTTTTCAATCAGCTTACCTGAGCTTTTCCAGCTCCATTATGAAAGACGCGTAACTACCACGTGGGTAGTTAGGCAGAGTCGTCTATTTTAATTGAAGCGCGTTTGTCTGTGCGTGTGTATGTAGGTGTACCTGCGTTCATGCCGGTTGCCAAGCGAAGGCGGAAATGCGTCGCAGGCTCCGTCGCATGGAATTGAGCCGTACTCTTACCTAAGCATTCGCTTTGACAATAAACATCAAATCTAAAACGGAAGATTGGGCGAGTTTCGAATGTTTCCAGAAAAGTGCGCCGCACCTCGAAAATCCGCCTGCGTAGTTGTGTTTGCAGCAAAGCCTTCATGAGCAGTCCATTTCCTTCTCCCGCTTATAATTACTGCAGTCGCGAAAGACGAGTTTTGACTAAAACCTATAGTGATGAAGTAAGTCTCAGTGTCGGGTATTGAAATCAACAAGTTGTCTCTGTGACGTTTCATTTATGTTCTTGCCTCGGTGTTGACTATGCGGAAAGTTTTCAAATTTGTCCCGGCGTACCGGAGGTGAACTCGGCGTAAACGAAGACCTGGCGTTTGAAATAACGGGTTCTTGTCAACCACTCCGTATAAAAGAGGTGGCGTTTAAAAACGCTTTCCAGATTGATGGCGCGGGTACCCCATTACCATTGCTTTGATGTAGCGACCGCACACAGGGATGAAGTCGGTATAAAGTTTCCAGCCCAATGATGTCGCAGCAATAGCTGAGTTCCCTTCCATTAGCAAACTTGCGTTCTCAATTGAGGGCTCTGTTTACGAACCCGGTAATCTTTTTATCTGTCATGTTTTTTAGCCAGGGGAAGAACGGAGTGGATGGTACTTAATACTAATTGAAACGTCAGGTGCGGCTGAGCACAGGTCGCGCGTTGGATTCCCGGCCGCGGCTGCCGCTTTTCTGATGGAGGCGAAAAGCCAAAACGCCCGTGTGTACGAGATTTCGGCGCACGTAAAAGATCCACATTTGGTCAAAATTAATCCGGAGCTCTCCACTACGGCACGCCTCATTGTCCGCGTTGCGTCGGCGCGTCAGACCCTACAATCAATCAATCAAGCGTCAGGTGCGGCTTCTTCTCAATGCGTACCGTATTTCTCAGCAATGATACCAGCAAAGGAAAGCAGGAAAGAAAGGAGTTATCGAATTCGGAGGCATCCCCGCCCTTTCACTTAAAAGTCCCACTACTCAGGAACCTCGTAAAACCACTTAAAAAAAAAGCAGTGATATTCTGCATGGAGAAGCTGTCGACTTGGATATGAACACTGTAAGAAGAGCTTGTAGAACTCGAAGTAGTTGTTGCTGCAAGCAGATTTAAAGGGGATAGTTTTCATGGCTATCAAGCCTTACAAAGAAGCGTGCTGAACTTGTAACCTCACACAATGCAATATTTCGCCATGTATATTTGCTTTTAAAAATACATCGCACTTCAAAGTATTTAACTTCACAATAAGCGCTTCTGTAAAAACTGCGATGAGCCGGAAAGCTGCACCTGAATCAGAGGACCATGCTTTCGGCTTCTGTGATGCCAACGAAGCGACTGCCCCGAGCAACGGCGCTCGCGGCGAGCCGTATTTGTTTCTCTGTGCTTCAATCCACAGCGGCCGAGAGGCCATTTTCTCCAGCGTCCATTCGCAAGTGACAACCGCGGAGCCCTCTCCTAGAGCGCCGACGAGGGCGCTCGCAGACAACGCTCGCTATCAGTCCAGCTCCGTGCGCGAAACCCGGTAGCCGCTGCAGCCACTCGCGGGCCGAGAGAGACAAATGGGACTGCCGCCGGCTGCCTCCCTCTCTCACGCGGCAGAAACGACAGCCGTGGCGTGGCCGCATCAGCCACGACGATTTTCCGCCGCCTTGGAGCTTTGTCGGCGGACGAGAGAAGTGTTGGCGAAAAAGCGGCTCGAGAGTGAGGGAGGAGAAGCAGTCAATGAAAAACGACCGAGGGCTAACGCTGGCCAATGCCGCGCTCGGTCTCCTAGTCGTCACCGCCTGTCGATACTGATGGTCCCGCGGGAGGCCAGCGCCGTTATATGCGCTGGTCCTCCTATCTGACATACACCTGCTGTTATTTTTGTTTTCGTGGGCTGCTTCTTTCTCGCTGGTGTGTAACCTTTCTACATATTGAATGCAATATCATTTGTACGGTAGATCGTTTGAAATGTCAGGGACCGATAATGGAACGCTGCACTCACACAACCCCCCGTCAGGTGAAGCGGGGTATAAAAATACCCGGGAAAAATGTCACACCGGCGGATCGATAGCTGGATAGAAAAACATGCAAAAAGTGCATACAGGTATAGAAAATGGAATGGTATAGAAGGCTCTTACAGAAAGCAGATAGTTTTCCGGGCATTTTTCGTCACCCGTATCTGCATGCTGCATCGGAAAAACAAGAGTGGCAAAATACCTTTATAAAAATAAACGAAATATAGGAATGAAGGAGTATATTGGCACACAAAAACACGCACAAACCTGTATGTATATATAGGCAGTTTGACTATTTTTCCAGTGAATACAACCATTTTTTTTTGTTGAACCATTGCTTGAACAGCCGTTGAAGACAACCAAAAACTATTTTCCAGTTTTAGGAAAGAAAGTGGAAAATACACGTGCTCGGAGAGGGAACAGACCTTAGACCTTCAATTTACGTCTCCGATGCCTTACCGACTCGGTGACCCGGGGTGGCTGTATTATCCGGCACTTTCTGCTATATTTATGTTAATGTAACTGCTTCTTACGCTTCAGTGTGATAGATAGCGCCGCTGAGACAATTCGGGTGAAAGGGCCGTTTCTCTGAACCCCCGAGTCGTTCTTGGACCTTCAGCAGCCTGTAAGGGGCAGTCGACTGGCGGAAAACCCTATCATGCTATATTTTGTCCTAAGGTTTCCAGGACAGAGTCCCTCGTTACGCATACAGTCTAACGTGATTAAGAACGAGTGACAGGGGCGATGTAAAGAAAAGCGCCGCCATTTGTAATTGGTCATTTAACATAGTTCTCAGTTAATTAGATTAATAAAATAGGAAGGACTAAAGCTGTATTCCAGAAGACAAAAATTGAGCCGCCCGTTTTACGGTGACTTTGTGGTGCTGCTGGATTGCCTTAGGAGTGGCGACTTTAGTCCATTTGTATTAAAACTGCGACTGATAGTTATTCAGGATGCCCACTACGATAAAACTTCCCACAGTTATACAGTTATGTCACCGTTTGGACAACCCAACGCAGTAGCGGTCCCAGAGATTGGTTCTGGGGGGGGGGGGGGGGGGGGGGGGCGATTTTTTTTTTGTGGGGGGGGGGGGGCGAGGCAAATAAAGAATCGCTCCCATCCTTGCGCCAATTCTGCAGAGGTGGTGATAACCATGGAGGCGTGTGCGCGTATGCGGTGCAACCCGCTGGGATTTAACTTCGCGCAAGTGGAATGCTTAAACACACTAAAAATAAGAAACTGAGGACCTCTTTGGGGGGGGGCGACCGCCCCCTTCGCCCCCCCCCCCCCCCCCTTCTTGGGACCGCCACTCACCCAACGTCACATAATTTGACTCCGGATAGTTAGAGTTACAGCCGTTTTAAGCAACCGTACCCCTCCCGGAGATATAATGTTTTGACAGCAGACAGGAGTCGCGAATTCTTGAGTTCACGGTAAACTAATTATTCATCGCAAGTAAAGGACTCTAGTAAGCTCACTCACATAGTCGTCTTAGCGGCCAACAGCGGCATTTTTTTAAGGAAGAATCCTTAAATGTCCCATTTTGCGGAAAACCCTCGTTTTTGTTGTTGTTATTGTAGTTGTTGTCTAGTAGGGAAAGTGACCGCCGCTGTCAAAAGTAAATAAATATTAAGCGCATGGGGGATCCGATGGTATTTGAACCCGAGTCTCCACAGTAGCAGCCCGCTGCACTGCCACTCTGCTATCTCCGCATTATGCCAGCGAGAGAACAAAAGTTGTTTTCGTTGTTGTTCTTTTATTCATGGCACATACCCACTCGAAGTTTTGGCCATGAATAGTGAGCTTTGAGGGGCTAATGAGTCTGTTTCACGAAATTTCCAAAACTATGAATCGGAAGTGTTAAACTTGTAGAGTAGTACCCGCCGAGTAGCACCTGGATGTGATTGCACGTGAGCAGAACAGGTGCAATCCAGCTGCCCAGAACCCTGATTCTAGGGAAGCTGTGGCGTGTGCCAATCTGCTCGCCGACATAATTTGCGCCGTAAAGGCCCGTTCACACTTGCGACGAAAGCGAGCGAAAGCGACGGGAATTCTGTCGCGCGACGAAAATTGGTCCCGACCATTCGACAAAAACGATCGTCGCGCGACAAGGCGACGAAATTCCCGTCGCTTTTGCTCGCTTTCGTCGCAAGTGTGAACGGGCCTTAAAAAGGGGTACTGACACAAAATTTTGATGGTGAGATAACGTCGGAGATAGATTGGTGTGAACACACATGCATCATCTGCAAAATATCAGCGGCGAATACAGCCTAAAACATATTTAAAATCAATTTTAAAGTGTGCGAAACGCAACCGAGCAGCCAGCAGAGGACCACGCGCAATCGACATCCCGTGGATATTTTGTAAATAAACAACATCCAAACACGTCACGAGTTTGTGTTTGCCGCTTCCGAACTGCAGGCGTTTTTCGCCAGCTCGCCCGGCTCACCGCTCCAATCAGAGGGCGGAGCTTCTGCTCTCGAAAACGAACGAATCGATCGTTGGCGGCGGAGGCGCCGTAATTTCGTCGGCTCATCGGGCAGCTGGCCGCGACCAAAGTTCTACAGCGATTCCAGGCACTCTGTTTTTATTACTTTTTATTTACATTGGACGCGAAAACGCGCCGGAGGCACGAAAAGCCCACTGAGCTAGCCGCACGGTCGCTGTGCGGGCGGCGGCCACGGCTGCGAAGTGGCCCAGGCCGGCGCAGGTAGCTCGAGTGATAGCTTGTTACCGCTGCACGAAATTGTACCCAAGTCCCGACCATGGTGGCTTACATGAGAAAGGAGTTAATGATGCGATGGCGGGTTGCATTAAACATTAATGTCATCTGCGCCGCTTACGAGAGCGGCAATCGAATACCCGCCGCAGTGCTGAGCCGAACACATCTGTAGGCGGACCTGTAGGCAGACCGGCCGGCTGCTCCCAGTGGGCGTCTTGCCACCCACTGTCTCGAGCGTCGCGCGTCGTTCTTCAGCCGCGGTAGCATTTGCACTCGCAGCGCTTGCGTCACGTCCACGGTCGCTTTTTAATTAAGCGGCTCACGAGATCAGTACGTGGGGGCATTCGCAGAAACTGCCGGCGATGCGGATTCGATAGTGCTACGGCAGCTCTGTGATATCCCTCCGATGGTCACGTGGTCAGCTTTGTTCACACAAAATCCATCGTTTCACGGCACCCGCTGAAACCGAAACTGCGACTGGCCGCATTCAAAATGCCTCTAATTAAACAACAGTCGCACGCTGAAGCAAATGAGGTTTCTACAGGTTATAAGTAGGTTACTAGCTACTTACCGCAACAACAAAAAACAAGATGCAAAATTTTTGTGTCAGTGCCCCTTTAAGACGAAGAAACGAAAGCGAAGAAAGCCGCAAACACAGGGCTGCATGCGGACAAGAAGCCTGCCGAAGTAATCCTCTCCGAAAGACAAAGAAACGAAAGCGAAGAAAGAGAGGAAATTACGATGCTGCAGCACAGAAGTTGTTGATAAGTGTCGCTATACTTTCGCTTTCAAATCATGTCAGAAGATTTACGTACCCCCGAGGAACGTTTTGCAATACCTCTACGTCAAACAGAGGCCTAGAGGGCATTCGCGTTAAAGTTGGTTTTACCGCAAAGCGCTTTGGTGTGCGGACGTCGGACACAACATAGCCTTTGAGGCTATCTTGTGTCCGTCTGTAGGCATTTTAAGATGTCTTCGATCATTACCATGTACTGTACCGTAAGGAAGGTAAGTTTCTTCTGTTTTGACGGCTTTATTAAACTTACGTCGTGCGTTGTGTATAGTTCTTGGCGGCGAATTGCTGGGCTGGGACTTGTTATTGCTGGGTAGGACTTTAGAAATTGCTGTAGGTTTTAAAGGCTTATACGGCAGAACTATGTTGTTTCATTTATTACATTTATTTTATTTATTTCGTCCTTAAAGGCTCGAGGGCATGACGTGAAAGGGGAACGAAATCCTTCGTGCGAATTTATAATTTCGTAGATACAAAAAATGAGCATTATACAATACTAAACACGTGCATGGTAGTTGGTCACGGGAAAAATCTTTATGTCGGTATAAGAGTTATAGGAGCAGAAACAATTTGGCTAAAATAAATAATACATACGATACAACAATAAAACGTCTGTATAATAATGGGTCATTGAATTGAATTGAAGTAGGTTTCCAGCTTTTCACGCAATGAGATTCTATCAAGAATGGCAGAAATATTTTTGAGAAGGTGATTTAAAAGGCTAAGATGCTTGGGGAAGAAGAAGTCGTTGATTATAGTTATCCAGCAGTTGATTTGTGTGATGAGGTCGGAGTGGCTACTGCAGGAAGAAGTTCTGTTTGGTGGATTAAAAAGTTGAGGTCTTGATTGTGTGCTAAAAAACAAACTTAGCAGAAGGCATAGACGTGAGCTGACGTGGTGTGACGCGAGACTTGGAAGTTGCATTGGCTGAAGTTTTAGTGCAGGAGGTTGTTTCAAGGGTTCAAACTTGTGGGCTGTAATACGTCAGTAGAAATCTCTTAGGTATACATGGGGCCTAATCAGGTGTGTTGTCCTGACACACAATATAGGCCACCCATGCGAGCGAGCGAGCGAGCCAGAGAGAGAGAGAGAGAGAGATGGATGGATGGATGGATGGATGGATGGATGGATGGATGGATGGATGGATGGATGGATGGATGAATGGATGGATGGATGGATGGATGGATGGATGGATGGATGGATGGATGGATGGATGGATGGATGGATGGATGGATGGATGGATGGATGGACGGACAGACGGACGGACGGACGGACGGACGGACGGACGGACGGATAGATAGATAGATAGATAGATAGATAGATAGATAGATAGATAGATAGATAGATAGATAGATAGAGAGAGAGAGAGAGAGAGAGAGAGAGAGAGAGAGAGAGAGAGAGAGAGAGAGAGAGAGAGAGAGAGAGAGAGAGAGAGAGATGCCAATTCAAGTGAAGTAACTTTTATTGTCTCTCCGGGCGCGACAGATGACAGGACCGAGAAAAAATAACCGCACAACCACTGACAGCTTGTCGTGAGGCTGGCGCTCACATAGCTTTCTTGCTTCGCTATTTGAGTGTTGGTCTACTGTGGCCGATGAACGCTAGCTGGCAGTTGATATCCGGTTAGCCACTCATCGGCCACTCATCGCTGCAGTGTCCTCGTTTTCTTCTCATCCGCATCAGGGGAGTTCTAGGAAGCGTCTTAGCAAATAGGGCGAAGAAGATGAGACGAACACCAATGGCGCTTCGTCCTTTAGCGACCGGCGAGTGCGTATAGGGATGAAACGTTCGCTTTGATTAGGTTACAAAACAGTCGCCGCTTTTTTCCATTTGGCCCACGCAAACGACTGATGAAATGTCGATCTACTTGCTCGGTGAACGTAACTAGCTGGTGATGATGCGTTCGAAAATATCATGTTCATATTGACCGGAAAAGTGTCTTCTGCCAGACAAGGTATCAAAGGCGAGATGTCTAGACAGGCGGCCCCAAAACGTTACCATGATGCGAATCTTTCTAGCTGCTTGTTACGTAAGCTTCAGACTGATGTCGAAACTGTCGGACGATTTGCAAGCAGGACGTCGCCTCGCGACTTGTAGAACAAAATTACGGGGGGCTTAGTTTCTTCCGTCAGTAGCTCGAACATGTCACCACTGGTGGCGAGAGTACATAAATCATTCACGCTAATTCTGCCTCGGATTTATTTTTTCAGTCTTCATCTAGACGGAGTCGTGTTTTATGCACGACAGCACACATGGTTGGCAAACAGACACTAATCAATTTACCTAATTTGATGTAACGCTAATGTGTAATACTATTTGCTCTACAGACACCACAGAGATATTTGTCAGGTAAATTTCTGGCAAGGACAGGGTTATCAAATACATGGATTACTGAGAAAGAGAATGAACGCCAATTATCCGCGTCACTTTATCAGAATGAATGTTTGAAGGATGGTGTCAGGGACCCATAACAGTGTTAAAAGGCTCGATGCAAGTACCCGTGTTGTGGACAAGATTCCGTTTTTGTTGTATGGGCACGTTCAATTCTGTTTGTGTTCTGCGCACCAATGGAGCATCGTTGTTGCTATGCTGGACTAGTTTGTTTAAACCTACTTGTTCACTGCATAAATGTGCTTATGCGGAATGCCCTAGACGTCGAGATACTTTGTACAGAGAATGCTTCCTGCTTTGGCAATGACGAACTCCAGCACGGGGTGGCTTGAATAAAGAATAGGTAGTGTCTATTATCACGGCAACCGTGCGAATTACCTTCAGAAATTTCTCACGGCAGTCACATCTCATTGGCTAAGAACGCTACCCGGAGATATTATGGGATAAATATTCCCTGAAAAGTACTGTTTACAGCTGCCCCTGTAGCGCTGTGGTATAGTACTTGGTTTTAAACGAGTAGGCTCCCGTTCGAGTCCGGCATTGCGATGCTGTTTTTTTAAGCTTTCGGAATTTTTCGGTCATCATAATTTTGTGAATGTTTTTTTTTTACTCTGGCTTTTACTATATCAAGACATCGACACACAGGACTTCTACAATGGGTTCATTTACGTTTAATATAGGTTTTGTTCTTGGTCGTTGGGCTGGGTTGGATTAGTTTTGTTGCCGTTTGACTGGATTTGCATAGGTTATGACGCGTTCGGTTAAATTACGTTAGGTACGGTGAGATTACGTTATGGTAGGTTACGTTGGGACGTAATAATATTCGGCATATTTTGGGCCAGCCAGCTTTTATGGAAACTGCCATGAGAATTTCCCGGGGGTAATTCTCATGGCTGCCGTGAGATTAGACACAGCCTAAAGAATATATGCTGGCGTCGGAATATATCCATACAAGATATTTTGAGGATTCATGCCAAGTCAGCTCTGTTATAAACATGTGATCCGAATTACCAAACACCGGTTTCGATTTCGGGCATTATCGTTTAGATATGTTGGCGGAAAAACGAGGGCATTAGTGCCGTTTTCAGTGGCCTAATTGAGAAATACGTTTGCTCCGAGTGGCACAAACTTAAATAAAATGCCTCAGTGGTCGTCTCGCAGTATCCATAATGCATAAAAATGAATGTAGAACTTTTTTTTTTAGATTCGTGCATGATCTGCGCGAAACTTTGCGTTGCCAAATGAAACCAACCTGGTTGATGCGCGTAAAAACTTTCCAGCCTGGCAGGGGGGCGCTCTCTCGGACGTGCGGACTGTGAGTGGTTGCGCAGCCCAGCAGCGTGGGCCTTCTCTGTTTACGAGCTCCCGCCGACAACTGGTGCATGAACGGTGGCCTTGGAGCTGCCTGATTATGGCTGGTAACACGCTGCGTGCGCGGCAGTGGACGTGCGCACGCCACGGGAGGGATGGTCGTCAGGCTCTCGGCCAAGTTCATGGCGTGCAGTTGACCACGCCGGGCAGGAACCGCCTGGCACTTAGGGGGCATGGGTTGAGCGCCGCGGGTTCCAGGGACCTCGCGCAATTGCGAAGACATTGGCCTGAAGTGCTAACGCAGAACGTGGCGTCGTTCGGTTCCTTCCATTCAGTACTTTGTCCCGTCTTTTGTTTTCATTTTTGTTTTTCGAGAGATCAGCTTTGTTCGCTCGGATTCGGGAACTACTCAATCCCTGAAGCCTTGGGCCAGTTAATGATGTTTAGGAAAGCCATGGTTCCAAAAAGTTCCCGAGGCAGCTTTGTGAGGTGCTCTAATGGGCTTGTCTCTGCCGCCGAATATAAAAAGAATGTCACTGCTCTTCATGTTGCCACGTGAGAGGAATGTAATGCCGAAAGACGATGGGGCCTCTTATATTACGAAACTGCCGTGGGACATCCTTATTGCAGAAATTTGAAAACAGCAATGAAGAGGCAGGAGTTAGTTTGTGACGCTAAGGATCGGTCTTTTTAGAGCGGAAACTGTTAAACGATTAACACTAATTGAAACGATGAATTAGTTAATATTGGCATACTCTTTTTTTACTTTATGGTCCTTTATGGTCTATGGTATAAACTGGCATGCATACAGATATAAAGAGGGGCTTCAAAAAATAGTAAGTCTCCTTAAGCTGAACAGTGATGGTTGTCGTCTCCGGACTGTTGGCTGTTAAGAAAACTTTTTTTTGTTAAAACTTTCACCTGTTACTTGATGACAGTATCTGTGCGCTACAACCAGAACAAAATTAAAATGTTTCGCAACAGTGCCACCGGCAATGAAGAAACACCTCTCTTATCGCGTCGCCGTTGCTTACGTTGTGTTGGCGCAGCACTATAATTTTCGATATGTCTGTTATTTTTTTAGAAATGTTACTCAGCTGTGTGATCTCTGATGTTTTGTTCCTCTTATGACTCTTTCCCGCTCCTTCCAGCGTACAAGGTGGTGCACCAATCGAAATGTATTGACCAGAGGCTCGCGCAATTGCAAAAAAAAAATTATGCGTCCTTGTTTACAGTGCGCAATAGTTTCTTGCCATCAATTCCAAATATGACTTCATATGAAAGCTTCTGAAGCCCAGAGACATTTTTAATTACTGAGGTTTTACTGCATGGTAGGTTGAACCAAGCGTCTTCTGACCGCAATATCGTTATTCCTTGAAAGCTGGCTTTGCCATTGACAGCGTCGTATGTTGAGGCAGCAGCCTCTCCAGGGGAACGGAATGTCAGGAAGCAGCTAATTTCGGCCTAGTTGAAGAAGGGGCCGGTACGGCAGTGTCGGAAGAGATCGTGTTTAACGGTTCGAAAAAGGAAATAGTCAGAAGTAAAAATGACGTTTGCACGAAGGCAGTTTTCCACTGGTAATATTTTCATACTTATTTCAAATGGTTATCCTCCAGCAATAAGAAAGACTCCGAGGGATTGGATGCGGTCTTTGACCTAGTAAATTTTCGTCGTTCAGCAGTGTAAAAGCAAACAAAAAATAAGGGAAGGTAGATGGGGTGTTATCCTTCAAAGGTTCACTCTAAATAATGAACTTCTGGCTGATCTTCATGATAAAAATAACGCCGGGCAACGTAACCTAGGTGCCCCGCTTCCAAATGGGAATGATAGTGGCCTTGTTTATTGGTCCTCCTTTCCTCCGCCAAGACAAGAATATAGGGAGAGAGGGGGTGGCCCGATGCCTATCGTAAACCCTCCTCCCCCCCCCCCCCCCCCAATTTTGGCGTGCGTCTGTGGTATCAAGTTTTTCCTTGCAACACATTCAAACGAGGAATTACGGTTCGGCCACTGAACTGGTCATCCACAGTGAAGCTATAAGAAGCCTGAAAAAGAGCATACTTATGCTTATTCTGAATTAGGCGACAAATGCGATTAGGTATTCTTTCGACAGTACGTATTTAAGATTCCAACTGCCCCTGCCGCAATAGCGTGTAAACGGTAGAAATTTGTATATTGCACGTTCGACGAACTTTATAAATAAATTATTTTATACAGTCTTTTTAAAACACTATCTATGGCATCGTGCGAGAAATGATTAAACTAGAGGGTACCGATTGAAATCGCCGGAACTTTAAACAGGAATCGTAAAAAACGCCGTAAAACTTGCTCAAAGTTTTACGAGCCATTTCCTTTAAGAGATATGTAAAATGTTTTCAAAGTTTTTATCCATAGCAGTTGTAATTCATTTGCAGTTAGATTATGATTTAAACTTGTTTGTAAGTTTCAACTTCAGCTTTTTTAATTCATTTCCCGTGACACCAAACTTTGTATTTTCCGATTTGACTCTCATAGTTCGCAAAATGCTGCGTCTGCTTTTTGTTGGGAATACTAACATAAATGTACGTCAAAGGAGCCATGAAGGTAAAACACAAGTTTGGTTCATTCAAAAGACGGCCTCGTTAGAATTACACTGACTTCAGCTTTTACGTAAACTTCGCTCAAATAAGCTATACGATTAGGAAAAAAAGGGAATGGCCATGCGACCCACTCGCTCATTTCCCGCAACAGAACCTATGATGTCATATCAGAATGCTCTGCGATTGGCGGAGGCCGGCAAAAGCAAACGCAAATTAGGCTGAGCTTATAAGCTTGCAGAACGAGCTATTTGTGCTTAAATTTAGGGCACATTCTTTTTAAAGCAACAAGAATGGTGGGACAAACACAGGAAGTGACGAAAGCACATGTAAACATAGAAGTACTGATGCGTACTGCTGTTGGTACTGCGCACATTATGCTTGGTTTAGCTGCACAGCACTGCGGGGCTTTGGGGTTGTCTCAGACGACACTGGCCGATTGACGCAAGCAACGGTGTCTTACGTGACCATATTTGTAGAGCGAGGACTATGTTTCACGAAACGATTACTTTCTCCCAGAACAAAAACAAGTCAGGTTTAAATACGGTCAAAAACAAACGGCTTGCCACGGTATGGTGGCGCCATCTAGGTTCAGTAACGTAAACAAACGCGCCAGTGCCTCGTTGCCATCACCGCCGTACAGGGTGGAGACACCCTTTAGATGGTCCCGTGCCGCTGCAATTGGGTCAACGTGCTCAACGCGTCGTTCTTTTCGTTTCCCACGAGACCCAGCAACGCGAAACAGATAAGATGATTCAAACTTCGCCAGTAAACCGCCTTGCGGCGATAATTTTAGCGCGGTTTTGATACAATTACTTGCTTCAGCGGTGAGCGAGCGACCCAAAATGGCGGCGCCAGCGTATACGTGTCTCCACCCTGTACGGCGGACGCGTGAATCAAGGGACCCTAGGCTGCAGAGCGGTCGGTTCCGGTGATGTCATTGCAGACCACGAAAACACACGATTTAGCGGGGGAAAATGAAAATTGTAACGTAAATTGAATAATTTCTCAGTGAAGAAAACATCGCTTGTATCCTTACAAGCGCTAGGGGCACTATAAAACACAAAATTTCTCGAATAAAACAAACTTGTAGTTTTTCTTCATGGCTCCTTTAAGTATTCAAACTGGTGAAATGAACCAAGAACGCCGACCACAAACAACCATAAGGTTTATGTTCCGGCTCCAACATGTGAGCTTTGTAAAAGAAAATACACAGAAGAAGCATTAAGGCCACAGTGTTCAGAAACCTGAATCTTTCTATTGTTATCTCAGGGCACTTTCACAAAGCTCCAGCGACGAGAAACATCGCGCACTTTTGGCTTAGTCCTTAACAAAGTTATTCTCCATTACTTTTTATTCTTGGTTTAAGTATTTACCGCAGGCCAGTAGAAGTGAAGTGAAGTGAAAGAGACTTTAATGATCGCCGGCAACAGGCGTAGTGTCTCCACTACGCCCGGACGTAGCCACTCGTCGATCCTGGTGGCATTCTACTAAGCAACACTTTCGTTACTCACTGCGGGGGTGGACACCCTTGTCCCCGAAGGGAGGGCGTCGGCCCGCAGCTTTCTCTCCGGTGCTGCCGTTCGAGAGCCGTTAGGACCTGCTGGACGGCTGAGAGCTGAATGTCCTTGTCGTAACTGCGTATGGCGTCTTGTAACCACGGCGGAAGGTCGGTCCTGGTTGAAGCTTCGTGTGGTCGCACTTCACAATCCCATAATAAATGGGCGGCTGTTGCCCTGGAGTTAGTGCACAACACACACTTGTCGTCCGTGTAGAGTTCTGGTTGGGAAATTTTGCAGGAGGGCTAAGGCATTTTTCCGTTTTTGTTTACCTATTCGGCAGTGAGAAAACTTTGCATATCCTTATTATGGGAGAGAAGTGCCGAAAAACCGACATTGCGACAGCGGATGATGCCAGAAACCTTCGCGCCGTCATTCAACTAAAAACAAAAATCTGGGTGGAAAGAGAATGGTACACAGCCTGGACTCGGCGGCCGCTTTTATGATGGAGGCGAAAAGCGAAAATACTTTCGACGCACGTTACAGATCCCCAGGTGGTCAAAATTAATCCGGAGCCCTCCACTACGGCGTGCCTCATCGCCTGTGGATCGTCGGCGCATGAAATCAATCAATCAATCAATCAATCAATCAATCAATCAATCAATCAATCAATCAATCAATCAATCAATCAATCAATCAATCA
The DNA here is from genome assembly GCF_048455015.1 of Haemaphysalis longicornis. Taxonomy (NCBI): domain Eukaryota; kingdom Metazoa; phylum Arthropoda; class Arachnida; order Ixodida; family Ixodidae; genus Haemaphysalis; species Haemaphysalis longicornis. The sequence goes on along the minus strand of NW_027526295.1, from coordinate 245,416,915 downwards.
ATCAATCAATCAATCAATCAATCAATCAATCAATCAATCAATCAGAATAGAACCCAGGGACGCGCAACGACAGTTAAGTGACTTAACAACTACCGTACACCAACGCCACACTGAACACGGCTTTTGATGTCTTCAAATATCGACTAAACGGTGACAAGAGGAGAAAGAATTTCTCAAGGCACATTTTATGTGCTCTGACTCCGAAGTGATAACGACTATGTTGACGGCGCAGCAAATGAAAATTGGTCATTCGGGCAGATGTGAGCTTTTGACGACAGCTTTCATCGTCAGTGTGAATCAATCAACCAGAGTGGGTAATGTTGGGCTTGGATACAAGTAGTGAAGACCATTATGCCACAATTAAATCTATATTTCTGCGATGCTTCCAATGTGCTTGCTGATTACCCAAGGATGGAGACGTGAACGAAGAGTACAAAACGGCTCAAAGATGGTGCGCGAGCTGCTGTAACGCGAGAAAATTGACTTGAATTGAGCGAACCTTCGTTGTATTCTCCATATGAGGAACGACAAAGGACGAGAAGAGCTTGAAGCCGGCTGAAGAGGAGGGGAAGAGAGGGCGTTATACCTGTCAGAGGCGGAAGAATGTCGCCTTTCGACATTTGCAACGAAGTATGCAGATACGCGGTCAATTTCTAAGGACGACAGTCTTTCTTTGTCTACCTAAACTCAAAAATATTGGTCTGTCTGTCTGTCTGTCTGTCTGTCTGTCTGTCTGTCTGTCTGCCCCTCAATTGATACGCCCGGCCAAAAGTATAAGAATCAATACAATGAGTGAGACGTTTATATCGAAAAACATTTCCAAACTACTATAGCTGGCATCATACACCACACTTGTCACCATTGTTCAGCAAAAAAAAAAAAAAAACAAGGTTATTTAAGGCAAAACGTAAATGCATAACTGATAGTAGCGGGGTTCATTTGCTTAAAAATAGACGTGGACGAAATTTTCCTATAGCAAACAAAAACAAACTCGTTGAGAACAATCTTTTAGCCAGTAAATACTGAAAGGGCTCGCACTGGGGCGTTGGGCTCATGGCTGGAGCGCGGAGCGCAACAGTAACAAAAGTTCCAGATGTAGGCGCACTAGCAGTGTGAACGCGGGGGAATCGAATGGACTCCAGCCAACCTCCACCGTATTTATCATGGGAGGAGTGAGACGGGAAGGGGTGGGCGGCGGAGGGAGGAGAGCCATTTATGTGCCAGGGGAGGTAAAAGCCTGTTGTCTTTCGACGACATTTGCAGCGAAGGGAGCAGATAAGCGGCCATTTTTCAGGGGCGAAACTTAGGACCTCGCTCTGTCCGGGGCTTGGCTTCCATGTACACAATGTTGCGCATGCGCGAGGAGCACTGGATTGGACTGGATTGAATTGGATTGGATTGGACTGCATTGGATTGGATTTGGATTGGATTGGATTGGATTGGAATTGTATATACTGTACACACGCGTTGTCACTCATTTACATGCGCGAGTGGGCAATGCCACGGGTGATTCACGGTAAGAACGATCCCCAGTGCTTCGCCCAATCGTCATGATTCACTTCGTGGAGATGAGGGAATTTTTTTACTCGCCATATTTACAAAGTACCTGCAGGAGTGTATTACAAGAAGATTGCCGTGTGCGGCCTTGTTTACTCAACAAGGTAAAAGGCGATGCTTTGAGACTTCTTTAAAGTCAGCAGGGCGTCAAATAAGATAAAAAAAAAGGTATGCAAGTAGGATATAATTACTCAGAGCGAGCAATTCATTGCAGTTCATCTAGGAGCAAACACATCGGAAGTACATGTACTGCACACAGCCCGTGTTGTCGCAGGAGAATGAGGCGTCCCGTAGGGCGCCGTTTCGTAGTCACCCCACATGCCGTGCCTAATTACATTTGATGTTCCTTCGGATGCACGGCGCGTACGTCGGGGTTTGTTGGGGGCAAACGTCTTTTCCCGCGCTCCGCTTTCTTTGTTGAGACGCGGCATCGTATCTACCGCGGTCGTTTCGTCTCTCGACCACTCCCATCATAATGAGGGCAGCGCAGACACCGCCGGCGTTGCCGGCTCACGCACCTGAGCGCGGTGCTCTCGACACAAATGAGCTCCGCTCGGCCAGGCTGCTCTGCGCTGCGTGGCTTGAATGAGAGTGCGCCGCGCTGTCGCGACAAAGTGTGCTGCTGCCTGCGGGTCAGGAAGGCTGAAGTCGCTCAGCCGCTGGGCTACGACGCCTTGTGTGCGCTCGAATCACTTGGTGTTAAATATAAGTGGGTCGTTGATTACTTGTGGCGCGGTTTTTAAAGTGATTTACCCGGCTGGGTGGTCTCCTTCACTTGGAAAGAAGTGGTTTCGTGTTTGAGGATTCGTTTGTGTTTTCTTCGTTCGGGCTTTACGTTTCTGGTTAGGTTGTTTTTAAGGAACTCCGGCATTGTGATTTGTTTCTTGGAGGGCCCAGGTCTTTCAACGATTTAAATCGCTGTTCAGGATTTTTGTGGTTTGAAAAACAGTTGTGCGTTTAGTCGACGAAATAATTGCCGTTAAAAAATTAAGAACTTCATGAAAAATACAAGATTCTATCTAGTGTTACGACTACAAGCCTCAGCTAGAGCCAACCGTTTAATTTTGTTTCAGGTAATTTTACACGTAGAATCATTCATTGCAGTTTTGAAAACCCAAAAAGGGATGCCGGTTCCCTCTCGTCTCAATTAGCATCGTCGTCTCTCTTCGTACCAGGCCAAGGCCGCCTCATTCACACGCGCTTAACAACAGTTAGCTGCGAGGCAGAAAAACAAGGCCACTATATAACTTAAACGAACATTATAGACTGAATAACTTGTTGTTTTAACGTAAAAGTCACACTATTAAAACCTGTTGCAGCTCTTGGTCTACGGAAAAAGGTACTTATTAATGACGATTGTCTTTCTTGGCTACTTAAACTTAAAAATTTTGGTCTGTCTGTCTGTCCATCGAATCAGTTACCCGGCTGAAAGATACGAGAATCAAGAAACTGGATTTTTTTTATAGGCGAAACCTTTACAAACCACTGTGTCTGGTCCCATCTGCATACTAGTCGGCATTGCTGAGCAAAAAGAAGAAAACAGTAGGCATATTTGAGACGAAACATCAATACATAACCGCTACTAAGCAGTGCTGTTTCGATTGAAGATGGGTGTGAGGTTTATATTTGCGACAGCAAATAAAAAAAGTGCTCGTTGAAAGCACTATATGGCCCAAAAATATAAAAAAAGAGTTCGCGTCCATGGCGGCATTCCAAGTCCAAGAGTAACGAAGCGTTCCAAAAGATGGCGCGCGAGCAGTGTAACACGGGAAAATCGAATGGTCTTCAGAAAAGCTACCGTGTTTGTCATGGTCAGAGCAAGACGGGAGAGGAACCGCGTGAGAGGTGGGTGGTGCAGAGAGGAGAGTCATTTATGTCGCAGGTGCGGCAAAAGATGGGCCTGATGAGGTGTCGACGCCACACGTCAGAAGACAGATTTGGGCCCTTTTCATCCATCTTTCCCCACATAAAACCTCATAGCATAGCATAGCGGCAGAAGGCTATCGTCTTTCGACTACATTTGCAGCGAAGTGTGCGGATGCGCGGCCAATCTCTTTGTTGAGAAATAAACGATTAAAGCTGTCAGGCCTCCCTCTTATTTCCCTTCCATTTTTACGTGCCGCAAAAGATTGCGTCACGCGTCGAGAACATTGGCGCATGCAAAGTCATTCAAGGTATTGCACAGTGAAGGAAGTGCTGCCGCCTCGGAGAAACAGTTGAAACTACTCGTGCGGCGTCCCAGCATGGCTGCTGATGGTCGGACGCGTTGTTTAGCTGATTGCGGCACTAAGAGATTTACCCCTGGTGCTCGTATATAAATAGACATGGACAATGACAAGGGGCAATAGCTCTCGTGTTCGGTCGCGCACATCACCCGATGACTTCCAACTATGCAATGCACTGGACCGACATCGAAGCTGAAACAGATCTTACCAGCAGTTGTAGTAAAGGAACTGCTCAAGAGCTAAAGTTTGTGCCTTCATGAGACACATGTGCCCACGAGGAATTCCGACATACATTTATTCTGCACTGGAATGTACCTGCTTTTATGCTTGTTCCAGGAAACTGCTTATACAAGATCTACCAAGCCTGTTTCACCATTTCGAATCTACGACCTACAAACCGCAGTGCGGGAAAGCGTGTGGGCCGGTAATAGCCGTTTTCACGTTTTTGGCATTTTCTGTATGAATGAGCAACTGCTGTTGCTAGGGGTGGTATTTTTGCATTTGTGGCACTATAATCTACCGATAGAGGCCAACGTGCTTCTACACTTTGGCGTCCTTTTAAGATTTTTCATCACTCCCGAAAGGTGCGCGGACTTCTTATTCGCTTGCTGCTTGAGGTACATGCTTGCAGCGTGGTTTTAGCCGAGAAACACATGGCGAGCCGGCCAAAGTTGTCTAGCAATCAGAGCCGATCGTGCACGCTACAAGAGTGACAAAAAAAACCGGGCCATATCCTTCAACGTGAAACCTGGGGTGGGCGAAGCGTGCAGTGTATAAGTGTATTTATTCTTGGCGCCTTGGCGTTTTTGCCAACGGAGATGAAACCGTAGGGTGGTAGAGGCATACAGCTTTGCTGTAAAAGCCTCGTGTTTGAAGCACGAAGCTCTCTAGCGCGAGGCGTATGTGAGTGTCCCGGGTTTTTTTTTAGTACGCGTTACATTCTAGCACGAAGGCGTAAACGAGTTTCCTGGTGTTTTAGTATCGCGACTATATGACACGACGATTACGACGATGAAAGGAGACGCCAACAGCCCCAAAACCTGAGGGGCTTCGCCCCTTTTTCACGGCTCCTGCCGAAGATGCGGACACAGAACATTTGCTGTGGACGTGCCCTTCATTGCAAGCGGGCAGAACACGCCACCTTCGAGGCACAGGCCTCCCCCCTGGCAGACCACCTGACCTTCATCGGTAGATATGGGGACCCCACCACCGCTCCGTTCTTGCGTTTCTTCGCGAAACGGGAGTTAACATATACTTGTAGCATAGTATTTATGCCAACGGGCATGCTATCGCAATTAAAGAAAAACCTAAAAGGAAGTTGGTCCTAAAGTTTTGCTTATGCGACCTTGTGGCGCCTTGTGTGGTTATTGGATCTGAACTACCGACAAAGTCTTCAGAGTTGCCTTTTTTTAGCGACCACGCACTGCGGGTTGTCTTCCGGTGAGACAATTGGGGACATAATTTGATGCTATAGATAAGCGCTTACGCTCACACGCCAAAGTTCACTTGCGATCCAGAGCAGCTGCTTCACGGCATGCCAGACAGTTGTTCGTGGGGCCATCATTGTAGAAAAAGCTCTCCTGCCTTTTTTGCACATACCCCGGCCACACCATGCGTACGACGACTACCCGGTGCGAGCGCTGGAGAGCGATGGCTGTCTGATTCTGAAGCAAGCACCGCTAATTGAGTTCAAGGTCACGCGACCTGTAATACGCCAACTCCAACACCTTGGCGCACTATGAAATCATTTGGTTAGTATTTTGGTAGACCGTAGGTGGTCACGATCTCGGGATACTGACGGTTAAAAACGACGCTGTAAAATGAGTCTAAATAAGCTTACAACCATAAATTTGTGAAAAACACTGTTGGCATGTCTTCCGTCTCGAAACTAAAGTTTCCGGAAACAGAAGGTGAATATCTGAGTATACGTGCAGTCATGCGCGGATTCGTATGTGTACTTAAAAAAAATACATTCGGAGCGCCACCCTAGTTATCAGCGCGTTTTAGCAAGTAAATAAGAAGGGGTGTTGTATGACAGTTGTTAAGAGGATCAAAACAACAAGAACTGTTGCGAAAACCTGTCAAGACGTAATTGTTCCGCGTGCGCATAGCAGGCTTCACTGGCGGCCTGGTAAATCCCCATAACGCCGGAAATAAAACTTCCACATACGTTATGGTACCAAACTGCGCGTGGGGAAACGAACACTACAGTTGGCAGAGACGACCCCGCCAGCGTCAACGCATTTTTCATATGATTCGTTAAACAATTCACCCGTTGATGTTGCCCCAGTTTGTAGAATATTCGCTCAGTTCCTTTACTGCTTTTCTCCTTTTGCGGGGGAAGAGCAGGCAAAGACGCGGACGCAAAAAAAGCCTTTGTGTCCAAAATATTAATAAAAAATAGCCGCCGGAAGAGCAGCCTCCGGATTACCCATTCGCAGCGGCTGGGGCGGCGATCGTTGACTCAGAGCCCGCGTCTGGTCACTCTCGGCCTGTTTTATCGCGCACCGCTCGGCACGGCCCCAGCATGCATACAACGTTGTTTCAAGGAGCGCCGACTTGTAAACGTCCACTGGCCACTGGCCTGCAGCCGCACCCGAGACGGCGCAAATAGCCGCCTCCGCTAGGCTGCAGGGACGAGCCAGGGGCAGCGCATGATGGCTGCCGGCCTTTTAATTCTTCGGGGCGAGTTATTTCCGGCGCTCTCTTCGAAAGCCAGTCCCCTCCTCCTGTTCTCCGAACAAACGCCGAAACTACGGGGCTAGCCGCCGCAGCGGGAGATGTCTTACAGACACGAGACGAACAACACCTGCGAAGCCTGGCAAGGGAACAAGCGGCTTTTCGGCGCGGGCCCCCGCCGAACGCGTTCGCCTCGCTCGGCTGTCGCGATGGCGATCCTCGTCGAGATCTTGCTGAGAGCGTAGAGGCGGCGTAGTCGTCCGAATGTCGTGCCACTGTCATGCTGCTTTCTTACTGCCAACTGGTGCGACGAACCGAAAGGGCCCCGAGTGCGGTTGAAGATCGGATCTGGCCGGTGCATGTGCTTTGGAACGCTGCAGGGTTGTTCGGTTCCGAGAGCTACTAAGGATGAGAGGCTCTGGACTCAGCGCGGCAGTTGCTCCATTCCCCGTTGCGTCCGGATGAATGGGAATTGTCGACCGTTGGACCGAGATCCCCGTACTGAGACTTCGCAACACGTGAATGGGCTGGTGGCTTCAAGCGGAACCTCGGATTGGGATACAGCAAGATAAACCGACGGCACGCAGAGGACGTCAGCGGTAGCACTCACGGATAGCGCTTACTTGCAAGACGCTTTGACCTTAGCTCTACATGCTTGGTTACAAATCGAGTTTGTTGGTACTTGGCGATGTCAAGGCACAGACGCCGAAGCTATTGTGCTGGACAAGAGCGAGCCCAGTGGGACTGCCGTGCGCGAAGAGGTCGCCTCAGGGCAGAGGAAGGCACGTCGGTGGAAAACGTTTGGCCCATATTTTAGAACCATTCCAATGATTTCAAGCTCGCATCAAGCTGACAAACGAGACAGGTTCTTCAGCTGAGATATCCGTGCGACAACCTCAAGCGGGCCTTCTTCAAGGACTAGTCGACGGACTTCATTTGACAAAGACCGTCTTGTGATAGGAGCCTAAATGTTTGCCATTGGAAGCTGTTGCCGAGCAAAGTTTGCCGAAGAGATATAGGGCCACGAACATTGTGCGTGCTTCCCATACGGCAAATGAATTATTTTTGGGCCTGTTTGGAAGCTTTAGGAAAATTTGAAAATCCGGTGTTAAATCCGGACGCCATGTAAGCCTGATTCCCTTCACCGAAGCAAATCAGCCTTGGCGTCATCTGGGTTGACAGCAGTGAAAGCCCATTGCCATGTTTTCGGGCCCGTGTGTAGTGTGTTCTCTACAAATGTACGTTTAGTCTTGCGCCGAGAACAATGGCTCCGTCGATATTTTCCACATGGAGAGAGCGGGCACTGGCCCGACGTCGCCGCCATGTTACACTCGCACGACTCGTGTCCTCGAGCTGGGCGCAAGGTGAGAACTGCCCTGCAGGTTCAACGGGTGTAGAACGTGTTGCTATGAGGGCGGTTTCTTGGCTCATTCCGAAGCCTGTGGCCGCGTATTTGTCTTCAGTCGAATGCAATTTATTGAACCACTTTTACCAATCCCGCCCCATCTACAACTGTGGTTTTATTGTATTACACCTGAAAGAAATTTCTAACCGTTAATCTGGAGCGTAAACTTCGCGATCTTTCTCAGTGTTACGGCGTTGAGTATATAAATGCATCTTTATCCTTAAAGGCATCCCTCCTCCTCCTCCTCCTCCTCCTATATAAATGCGTTATACACATGTATAGAAGGCGTAGGGGAGGTACTTCGGTGTTGTGTGGAAATGAGAAATTTGAAGTATTAAGACAGAAAGACAAGCATCTCGGGTCGGATGCAAACTCGATGCCTTCATGGTGGGATTTTCCGTTTAGGCAACGCCGCTGCCTACTCCCATGCGCCGTTCAATAACAGAGACAATTTCGGCTCTCGTCCAATTTAAATTACCTGTATTTGCCTCTATACCAAGCGTTACAACACGCGCAAAAATTCACAGAACCACAGCGAATATAATTTAAGTTGCTGTCTTTTTACGCTACAAAAGCTCCCTGTGTACACTCAATGTCAAATTGCGAGGCGTTATCCTGGGCGCGAACAGGGAAAATTTTCTGCGGCGCGGAGTAGAGTTAATTGAACTGTAAATAAGCTGCTCCTTGAAGATAGTTGACTTCTAATGCGTCTAAAGCTAAATAGTTTCAGTGCGCGCTTTCTTCCCGTAAGTGTTCGACACATTCCAAAGGATTAATTATTGCGCACAACAAAGGAGATGCAAAGATTGGTGCTCAGCTTAGAGACGAAGCTTTAATCCGCGACCTGAAAGGTTTCGGGGAGGTAACAATGAGAGTAGTGTGTCACGAGATACGTCACAGAGGCTTAGCTGCTCAACGACAGGGGACTCCAGGCCAGGAAAATCCTCAACGTTTGTGCGGTGGTTCTATTATGTTCACGTCTCCTAGACAACCGTGCTACCCCTCCTGTTGTTCACACGGGAAGTGGTTTCGGAAAAGGCGTGGTGGCAGGTGTTGGCTTGCATAATGTCATACCGGGGTCGCCTAACTAATGTACGTATAGGTGATGCAGTGGATATACATTGCATATACATTGGATTCACTGGATGTACCCTGGATATACAGTGAACCACCTGAGCACGAATAAGGGGTACACCCACATGGAGGGACTTTGGTGAGCGACGCGACAAGCGTAACTGAATGGGTACAGTAAACAGGTAATGTGGGCGACCGCGACAAACGACAAGATAATACACTAGCTCTGGTACTCTCTGTCTCTGTCGCTTGACACGTGCTTCTGGTGCTCCTGACCGCCACAAGCGAGCGACGGTGACATAGGCAGTGGCGGAGGGGCCCAGTCGCAGTGTATGGTCGCTTGTCGATTGTCGCTGTCGCCCACACTGCCTGTTTACTGTACCCATTGAATTGCACTTGTCGCGTCGCTCACCTAAATCCATCCATGTAGAGATACTATTATCGCTAAAGATATATTGACTGCATCAGTCCCAGCAATCCGGATTTGTGATAATTCGGGGGCGCTGCAATGGCTCGATGATCCAACACGTGCTTAGCCTCGGCTGCTCTTAGACAGGTATTTATGATGGTGGTTTTAGGGGGGAAGGGGGGGGGGTTGCAGAGAGAGAACAGTACAGACATATCTGTCGAAAAATTTCACAACAGCACCATTTGAATAATGTGGTCTAAGCTAACAAAAAGAGCTCCCGTTAAATGCTGTTGTTCTAAAATCCATCTAGAATTTCGGTTTCAAGATGCTGTTTTACACACTAAAATGGTTTTTGTAGAGGAAATAGAGGAAGCACAATGAAGTGGCGAGTTCTAATGGAAAGCGCCATTTAACTATGTTGGTCGAAAATCCGCTGTCCATGGCACACAAAATGGCCGACTGCTCACAGGATGAGAGACAGGTCAATAAATGCTTGCAACGACGCCACATTCCGCATACCAAAGGGAAGGTCCTATAAACAAAGTAAGTAATGAAGTTTGAAGAAAAAAAAAACATTGCGTAAACTTTGCGCTCGATGGGATTCGAACGAGGTTCCCCCAGAAAGGAAAGGGAGACGAGCACAAAACTCTCAGACCACCACAGCGCGATGATTCTACAAAAAAGGAACCTAGCAAGCCGGTGGTGTTCTTCTACAAATGAGGTGGAGGCGTGTGTTTGCGACGCGTGGTTAGTTCTGCGTGAGAATCTTGGGCAATGTAGTTACACGAGCAGAAATTACTTGAGTAGCAAATCGCGTTACCGCTAACCGCTTGTATGTGGGGCCAACAAGGACGACTTGTGAAGCCTGTCTCTCATAGTAACTAAAAAAAGGAAGGGAACATTGGAAAGGGAAACGCCCCATGGCGATAATGGGAGAATACACTAGCCCACTGGACACGCGGCACTTTGGGCGCCACGTCATTACAGTGCATGAAATCAACACGCTGTCTTCCACACGACACCTGTTTTACAAATTTCGATTGATTGATTGTAGGGTTTAACGCGCCGACGCAACGGAGGCGATGAGGCGCGCCGTAGGATTAATTTTGAACACCTGGGGATCTTTAACGTGCGCCGAAATCTCGTACACACGGGCATTTTTGCTTTTCACTTCCATCAGAAAAGCGGCCGCCCCGGCCGGAAATCGAACCCGCGTCCTCGTGCTCAGCAGCGCAGCTCCTTAGCCACTGAGCCACAGCGGTGGGTTAATTGTTTTACAAATTTCGTCGCTACGGTCTATGCGCAATACGGGTAATATTTCACATTATTTCCCCGTCCTCCCAGACAGCTTTTTCCGAATCACTGAAATCTGAGAGGCCCTGAATTTGAGCCACCATTGAATAAAGAAAACATCGGCTTCACTGAAACGACGAGCCTTTTTTAGGTATGTTAGAGGATTGTTTTCGCCTGTGGTAATCTCTGAGGAGCTCTCATGGTTAGAGTAGGAACGTGCAGAATATTTATTCCCGAAGGCACGTCACTCGGAAGTTTGCTTTAGGAACTTCTGCGTAATGCAGATCGCTCTTGGCCAAAGCATCTTTGATTTTTTCACCGAACCCTATAAGTTCGAACGTTGAGCGTACATTTTCTGTACAAAAAAACACGCTTTTAAGGCGGTCAGTTTACCCACAGTGTGCATGTCAGTTCTTTTCCGCAAAGTGTTGACGTTGTGCTGGGGAAAATATTAAGATAGCGTTACTTTGATTCTTCATTTATTGGGGAATTACGACGAGTACAGTGGCTCGGCATGTATTGTTGTCGATGAATGAAACACGAACACAAATATATGAAGCTAAACGTGCTAACTCAAATATTATGGTTTGCATATGCAAATACTGGCGCGCTTGGAGCGGGAGTTTAGATAGCGCTGTCAATGAACTTTATTATCATAGCACACCCAGTGGAGAATTTCTAAACGAACGGAAAGAAATCGCGCAGTTCGGGCGTTCAGCTTCATACTTATTTGTTCTTGCTTCGTTTTGTCAATGACCACTAGTCTGTAGACTTGCGTAATATTAGTTACAGTTTATTTTCAGCTTCAATTCTAGTCTTTCATTTTTATATTTACTTTATTCTAAGTGTAATTTTAATTCTCCCTTCAAAGGCACGTAGTCACTTTACAACACAAGCGCCGATGAATCGCCGCTTTGTTTCTAGCCTTAACGTAAGAGTTCAAAACCGACTGCAAGGGAGAAAATGAACGCAGGAAGGAACCCCCGAATCAAAAGGGAAACAAAAATTCAGCAGAGATACACAAGACTACTTACACGTAAAAGGGTAAAAGCATTAGATTTTCGTGGGTGAATTGTTTTCTACTAATGTTTCTCCATAAAGTCTCCACTGTTTCTCCATAAAGTCTCCACTGTTTCTCCATAAAGTATCTGCTAATGTTTGTGTCTGTATTGTGCCGGAGCAGAAGCGGCCGTAAGACTGGCAGGGAAAGCGACAGTTCGCCACTGAAAGCGCACTCGCTCGCTGGGCACTTCTGCGCGGCTACATGAAGCAGAGGCGACAGTGCGAAGACCAGATTGAAGAGCTCGAGCCGGTGTGGCGCCAGAGCACCGGCGTGATCCCCACTGCGCATGCGCTGCGTATGGCTTGTCAGCGACAGCGGCGGGGCTCCTATTCTTCGAATGTTTATTCTTAAGAGCGCCCGCTCCATAACGAAACATTATGAGCCCCTGTTTCCGGCCCAGCAACACCGACGCCGCTTCTTTCGTGTATATATATATATATATATAATATATATATATATATATATATATATATATATATATATATATATACATATATATATATATATATATATATATATATATATATATATATATATATATATATATATATAATGTGTGTGTGTGGGTGTGGGTGTGGGTGTGGGTGTGTTTCGTTAATAAGCCCCCAGAACACGGAAACATACTTATTACACACCTGCTTCGAAGAGAAGAGAGAACGCTAAACTTGAGCTAAATAAACACCCTGCAGGCCGCTAGCTTCCCACTGAGAGTGAGAGGGACGGTCACATTTCTCCTTCTTTTGTTATCACTCAAAAATTGTTTTGCCGAAATAAACCTGTCTGCGCTTTTACCTTCATAACTTCTTACATATTTCATCCCACTTATTGATTTCATGCCGGAGACGTCGAGAAGAATTTCGGAAGCGCGTTGAGGTGCGATTGTTTTTGAGGGGCGTACACAGCGTAAATCTGCCACGTCGTTCTTACCACAGACGCAGATGAAATGGAGAGAAAAATAAAATAAAATAAAGGTGAGCAAACGAAGACGAAGCCGAAACGAGAAAAAAAAAAGACCACGTGGCGACACCCCGGGACGTCGCGACTCGCGCGATCTCATACCTGCCACGAGGGATGGTAATCGGCCTTATTTTTCGCGCTCTAAGCAGACAGGGGATTTCCCCTCTTTGGTCCGCCAGATTGCGTTGGCAGCTGCGGCGAAGCCCTGCCTGGGATAAGACAGATTACGGTCTTTTGGAGCGCTTTGGAGACCGCTAGAGTCACGCTGCGCGAGCTCGTTGTCACGCTCCCTTTTTTTCTTTTTTTTTTTTTTTATAACGTCGCAGCGCACCTCTTATTCTTTGCTATTCTTATAGTGGGCTATTCGGTGGCGTACCCTGCTGAAAACATAGCAAAAGGTGTTTTATAGAGCGCTGTTAGCGTTTCCTGTTAAGAGCTCAGTATTAAAAATAGTGATAAAAATGCGCTTGCTATTCGTATCGGAAGAATAATTAAGAAGCATTTAAAAAGCGCTTGACTAAAAACAGATGGGTCTCAAAAGTACTCTTTGTCTTTTCTCGGCTGGTTAGTAAGTAAAAAATAAATAATTATGTATTATAATATTTGATTAGTAATTACATCCTATTTATGTATTTATTTATTTGTTTTCTCTTTATTCAGAATACGCGTTTTTGTACAGCTAAGGAGGCTATTTAAGAAGTAGAAAAAGTCTTTATTTTCCTTTTCAAAAAGGAGGGGACACCCGCAATAAGCCGCTGGCTGAGGCGGCTTGACGAGGCGACTGCCCCGGTTTCTGACAGCAGCAACAACCCTCGTGTACACAATAGGAGCGAGGTATAAATAGGTATAAAAAGGTACCTTTATAAATATAAAACAGATGAAAAAATAACTGTGGTTGATTCCTCTGTCATAGGAATCGCTACAACACGAAAGTGAAATGTGCAGCGGAATCTGCAGTGGAGCATGATTTGCGGGTCGGCGGCTGTCTCGTGGGTGTGCTTGGTGAGCGACGTCCTGCTGGCGGATCGCTTCGGAAAAGGTGTGCTGGCGTCATTTCCGTGACGGATATGACGTCCGTGAAATCGTGGTGTATCCCGGCGTAAAACACTTTTGTGTTAAAATACAAAACACGAAAGCGAACAATCCTAAGTATAACGTGCTCTTTCGTCCTAAATAATGCTTCCCCGCAAGAAGACACTGTGTTCAGGGGTGCACCCTTTACAGGCCGCTTGCTTTCTTGTACAGGCGTTATTTCCGTGACGGATATGGCGTCAGTGCGATCTTCGTGAATCCCGGAATAAAACGCTTTCGTGTTAAAAAGCACTCGTGAGACATGATGTGGCATCATATTGCATGGGTCTCTACCGACGGGTCCACGGAACAAGTCAACAAGCTCGATTGCACGAACGCATTGCACAAACGAATGTCTTTTTCCACCTCCCGTAACACGTAAAATTTACAAGCGCTCTTTCCCGCCCTTGGAGGTGTACAGCTGCGCTCATCTTCGTTCCCGCTCCTGTATGCGTTGCTATTATAGAGCTGCTCTTTCTGCCCTCGGCTAAAACCGCAATGTCTCTTGTTGGCTCCTTTCCTCCTAAAGACCTCATCCCTTGAAACAACATGGGACTCTTCTGAGAAGCCTTGTCTCGATATTTGTTCGCCGTCATCTTTCCCAGCATGTCGAAAGCGTTATCCTGGAGGGCAAATGGTCGCGACTACAGAAGAAGAAGAAAAAAAGGAAAGAGCGTGAGCTCATTCAACATCCGTTCTGAATGCAGGGTGGCCGCTGTCTCTAGGCTCCTTGCAGACTATAGCACTGGCTTTTCATGCCGCTCCAATCATAGCGGGGAGGAATGCATGCTTAAAGTAATTTACTGAAGTAACCGTAAGCCGGAATAACGCCTCGGTAGGCGTTTATTCAGGAATGTTTACTCTACAATGATAAGGTGAATGTGAACGACACAGTTTGCGGTATATCTGCATAATATGGCAGACATTTGTACTTATCATTATTAGAAGGCGATAATGCATGGTACTCGTTGTAAATAACTTTGGTTAGGATGGCATTGCGTAATCGGCGTTAAGTAATTGCAACGTGCGCCTAAAGGACCTATATACCAAGGTTCTTTACGAGCACTGCAGTATTTCCCAAGGAAAACTAAAAGTTCGCTATTAGGAAGGACGTTATAGATGATATGCATTCAAAAATTTAGCGGGCGATTTTTTCGCTTGGCAACACTGAAAACCGCGTAAACGCGCCCGCTGCACCTGCACATGCGCTTTGCGCGCGCATCTCGCAAAAAAAAAAAAAAACGCACACACACACACCAGCGTGCATGGTCTGCCGCGTTTCAACTCTATTCTTGGCGCTGGCGTCAACAGACATATTATTAATTGCACTCACAATATGCGCTGGCGCTCTACTAACTGTCGAGCATTTCGCATCCCTGGAGAATGAAAACACGGCTGCGAACGAAAGTCACATGGCGCGCAAGAGACCGACGCTGCAGTTGCCTGCGATCGCGGATGTTGCCACAAGGGCCCTATAATGCGTGGTTGACTACAAAAGCCTAAATAATGGTTTTGAAGAAATGCTTCACGCGTACGCCGGTTTAGATACGATGTTAGCGTAGGAGCTAATGCATGCGAGGCCGTTTCCCGAGTGGTGCCGTGCCCGCACTGCCCAGCCGGCACAAGCGTTGGGGAATCGCAAGCGACCTTTGAGCAAGTCACTGAAGTTTGGCTTCGGCGCGTCAAAAGTTTCGACAACAATATTTCTGTTGTTGTACTTGAACAGGTGACAGACCTGAGGTGGCAATCGACGTTCACGCGCATACGCACGCGAGTTGGTCCATCACAACGCTGCTTCAGTCATACTGTAGGCTCTGAAGCTTTTACCGCTCTACCTAGTCGTGCGACGATTTAAACCGTGTCTGGCGATAAGGAGATCGTAGGGTTCTGCACGTAACAGTATTTGGCTTCGAGGTATTACTTCCGGTTCGGCAGGGCATAGTTCAGAACATCGAACAGCTCACTGTTGTCATGTGCTGTGCTTAAAGAGGCCCTGCGCAAATTACGCAGGGCTTATAAGCTTGCCGAACGAGCTATTTCGGTTAAATGCAATGCATAGTCATTTGACAGCAGCAAGAATGTGGAGTAAACAATGAAAGTTACGAAAATTCACGTAAGCATAGAAGTACTGATGCGCACTGCTGTTGTTACTGGACGCACTATGTTTGTTCTAGCTGCACAGCAGCCCGCCGCTTTGGAGGTGTCTTACAAGACACTGGTCGATTGGCGTGAGCGATATTGTCTTACGTGACCCTGCTTGTCGAGCATTCCGCATATTTCACGAAACGATTACTTTCTACCGTAACAAAAACAAGCCAGGTTCAAATATGGTCAAAAACAGAGCAACGGCGGACAAGATTCCGCAGCACCGTATGGTTGCGCTGTCTGGGAGGACTGACAATAAGCAAGGCTGCTGAGCCTAATGACGCACTGGAAGTTAGTTCAAATACCCGCTCTTGTGGCTTCATTGCAGACGTCACGGAAACACACGATTTGGCGGGAGAATGAACCTTTTAACCTAAATTGATTAATTTCTCACTGCATACGGTGAACTTCCGCTCAGTGAATTTCTCGTTTGCTGCCGGTCAAGCGCTGGGGGCACTACAAACACGACATCTTTCGAATAAAACAAACTTTTATTTTGTCTGCGTGGCCTCTTTAATCAGGCGCCGGTACGGACAAGTTCTGCCATCTCAAAACAGCAACGATTTAGGGATCAATGATGACATCATCCTAAGTCAATCTGCCGATAACGTGTAAAAAATATTTCAGGATTTGTGGAAGCAGAACCTTCTAGTGTGCTTGAGGATAAACGTAAAACGCCGAAATCAGGTGAAGCATCCCAGCTGTGCGACAGCTTTTTAGTGCAGGTAGTGACATGCTAGAAGAAACAGGAATATGTAATTGTTCAGGCTATCCTATCTATGTAGCGAAAACCTAAGCCACGAAAAAGACATTACGAGAGTAATTAGGTCGGACGAGGAAGGGGGGGGTGGGGGTTGCCTATTTAAGCAGTATGTCCAATGAAAAATCCCCGGCGTTTATAATCAACAAGGATTGAAAGCATTCACTGGCAGTGATGATTGTACCACGACAAACTCATTCTGAAAGTTCCCGTTGCGAGATGAGATGCGCATCTTTCTTCTTGGTCGCTCCCCAAGAATTACTACTGTGAACGGTAGCTCAAAAATTTCATCCCAAACAGGTAAAGGTAACGCTTCCTGACGTTTGTTCTGTTTTGCTCACCACCGTGTGGTTCGAGCGCAAACAAACTCAATTGAGATTTCCAGGGCAATACGTTCCTCCCCGTTCTTTATAGAGTTCTTCGGGAATGCGGTGCTCTAATATTGACTACACCATACGCTGTGCTTTCAAGCGTATACTGCGTTCAAGCGTTCTTGCTTACCCACACACTTTTTTCGCTGGAACTTAAAGAGGAATGTGTATTAAGGTATAAACACCGTCATACGAGATATGAATGAACTATGAGCCGCGCAAGCGGAATATATGAAAGCCATGCATATAGTAAGGGTCTTGAGTTTCGTCTGCATATGAGCTTCGCCGTTGCTTTCATTTTGTCTGCCAGCTACGCCACATTCCCCTCATATCGCTACCAAGTAGAGTGTACGTGGTCGCGTCTCTGTAAGCAATTTGTCCCACCCGAAAAGGAAATTCCACAGTGCTCAAAACGACGAAGATTCATTTAGGGCTTCCCCGTCGGCCACGAGGAACGAACGATGGAAAACAATTTTGCATACTTCGGGTTTCTGCTGCACCTACAGCGACCTTATTTTCCTCTCGTTCTGTCGGCCAAGTGTGCATCATGCTGCAATAGAGAGATCAAAAAGCGGATGTATAAATATTGGAATTATAGGGTCGCGAAAGAGTTTGTTTTCGAGAACTGCGGAGATGTTTTTGATACCGACCTTATGGAAAATATAGCGCACGAAACTTATAAACGAGTACTTTTTTTAATAGCAATAAACATGAGGCAACCTTGGAGCGGAATGAGAATTGGGGGATCATCGAACAAATGGAACTGCATAACACAATACTCGTATTGTTTTTGCAAGGTCCCTTCACCGGAACTTCAGGATGTTTTGATACCAGCCTAACGGAAAATATACCGCATCAAGCAAATACAAAATCTATGCTATTTTTGAAGAGAATAAGTCGCTTATCGAATGATGTTGAAACAGCGAACACACATTTCTCTTTTTTTCATGCAAGCCACCTTGAACACTACACATGTTGCGTATTCGTAGCAGACGCCAGACTACAGGCAGAGTTTCGGGACTTTGGTAACACGAAACAATTATTCTAAAGAATGCGTTTTAGCTATTATAGTAAATCTTGATATCATTGTTGACGTCGTGCAATTCACACCGAGAAATTTGCAGTGTTGGGGTCCCAAACAACTGCCTGAGGGGGCTGGATTGCAAGGCCGCGAACCCCAGAGAATATCCTTCAAGTTAACTGCATCCGTACAGTCCGTACAAACTTCACCGAGCACTACGGATATTTTTTAAATGTAAGGCAACAGCAAGTGCCACTTGCAAATAAGGCTACCTATAAAACGGTATGTAATGAGATGTGCACATTGAAGGCAAAATATCCATAGGGAGTTCATATGCCAGTGTAAAACTGATCTGGTAATCGGCAATACGTAGAACGTCAGTTTAGGAACGGGAACATGAACGCCACAATTATGAATTTTAAATTAATTGAAGTGGAAGGGAGCGCTGCAACATCTCACCGCTCTGCGCAGACCGTCGGTTCCTGGTGGCCAACGCCCTGGTGGACTCGCTGCCCATCATCTACTGCAACGACGGCTTCTGTGAGCTGGTCGGCTGGACACGGGCCGAGCTCATGCAGCGCTCCTGCCTGTGCGACTTCCTGCACGGGCCGCTCACCGACCCGGACGCCGTGGCTGCCTTCCGCGACGCCCTGGACAACATGGTCGAGCGCCAGACCGAACTGCTCTACTATCGCAAGGACGGTACGTGAGTGCGTGGATACACACGCGTCCGCGTAGTTTTCGCTATACTCCTGGTTTCAGTGTTTGTAAAGCAGCGGGAACAAGGAGCATGATGCTTTACAGCGAATATGTTTAGCTGTGTTCCATGTATGCACCCACACAAGAGTTCCCACAATGCCGCGAGCAGAAATCCAGGTAGGGAGACACGGCGCGGCCCGGCAGCAGCCAAGCCACATTAAAGGGGGAGGAGAGAAGGAGAAGAGTGTGGAGTCGGCGCTGCATTAAAGTAACACCCTATAGACTTTTAAGGCCTGAAGGCTGCCGCCGAGACATCACCAAGCGGAGCGGGGGTGGCGCCCGGTCGTCGCGGAGGAGTGCATTCAGTAATCAGTATGCACTGTGAAGTAATGAACAGGCTAACTCCGCCGAAAGTCTTGAACGTATGTATTGATTAGAGACGCAGAGAGGGGGAGAGGGCGTGGCAGTAGCCTAGGCGTTGGATATGGTGGTCAGAGCGTTGCGTCGGCGCTTGGCACTGCATTAGAGCCTCGGAGAAGGGTAGAGGGCTCGGCACAGCTGCAGTGGGAACGCAGGGAAGGGAGGGAAGAGTGGCGTCGAATGCAGCACAGCGGCTCCCGTAGCCAATGACGCGGACACCTCCGGAGGGCAAGATGCAGGTTTCGTGCACTCCTTCGTACTATGCCCCGATCAATTGTGTTTGTTTTTTATGAATGTGTGCAGCCCAACCAAACCGAAGCAGCTTCGATGGGTTGAGCGCACCTCTTGATTATTTGGGCCACTAATTTCACAGCGAAGCTGTTAGCTTCTCGTTGGCCGGCAAATTTCGTGTCGTAAATAGAAAACCCAGGCAGGACCAAGCAGTTCTTGCCCAAGACATCGAGCGCGTGAGTCAGGCTAATCAGGCGCGCAGCATAGAGCTCAGTATTCTTGCAAAGAAAAAAACCACAAAACAAGCTTTCAAACCGCATGCTGGATGATAAGGCGCCGGTGAACAATGGGGCCCCGGCTGAACGAGCGCTTACCACCGGGCGCCTCACCCATGCTCTCCCTGGCTCGGAGATTAGCAAACCACGTACGGTTGCTCTGGCATGCCCACGCCATGTGGAAGGTGTCGGACACCTCCCCACAGTGCAGACACCGCCCTTCTGTTTTAGGATCGAAATGCTTTGCTACTGCAGGGCACATAAATGCGTTCGTCTGCAGGTGCCGAAGTATTCGCTCATTGACCTTGCTCAGACCCTTTGCAAGGGGCCGGGTAAATCCGGCGGTTATCGCAGTAATGTTTTACGATTTCTCTAGAAATTGTAAAACATTACTGCGATAACCACCGGATTTCTCTATTTTACGATTTCTCTAGAAATCGTAAAGCATTACTGCGATAACCACCGGATTTACCCGGCCCCTGCAAAGGGTCTGAGCAAGATCAATGAGCGAATACTTCGGCGCCTGCAGACGAACGCATTTATGTGCCCTGCAGTAGCAAAGCATTTCGATCCTAAAGCAGATGGGCGGTGTCTGCACTGTGGGGAGGTGTCCGACACCTTCCACATGGTGTGGGCATGCCAGAGGAACCGTACGTTATCCCCCAACCCTCGCCTACCAGAGAGGCATGGGAGGCAGCCCTGCTCAATTGCTCGAGGCTGGCGTCTCAAAGGGCTCTAGCTCAACGGGCGAGAGCGGCGGCCTTGACCAATGGGGTCCCGGAATAGGGACTGCACCTGTGCGGAGGGCCCCAGGCCCTCTCTTTTATTCTGGTCATAAAATAAAGTTTCACTCCTCCTCCTCCCCTCACCCTATGTGTTGTGGTAAAGATAAGGTTTGTAGCTGCTTTCGAAGGAGGGTGAAGGCGGACGTCATTCGAGGGCATGCGTCAGGCTAGGCAGGACCCAGCAGTTTTCGCCCAAGACACCGAAAGTATGCGTCAGGACCCAACATTTGCCGCCGGAGAAGCCGAGTGAAAGCGACAAGCCCGCCGAGACAGTGAGGAGCATTTCATACCCCCCTCCATCAGCACGTGTAGTGGTTTACAACAGCGTGCTGCACCTCCCCTATACCAGGGCGGGATGGCATCCATTTTTGTTTCACCGTCACGTTTATCTATAACGGCGAATTTTAGATGTTAAATTTCAAGGCTGTTATGATTTCTTGTAATAACACGCCGTCGTTATTTTTTTCTGCTTTAAACGCCAAAAGTGCTCCAGGACGGTAAGTTTGTATGATGATAGGCCAGGAATAAAAAAAGAACGAACAGTTCCGTGAACTGAATTAATTTGTCGATGCGAGCTAGTAGGTATGTCATAAGGGAATCAGGTTAAAGCGCCAAGCACAACTTCAGAAGAAAGGGTTTTGACAGGACAGAGGCGCCTCTGTCTTGTCAAAACCCGTTTTTCTTGAAGTTGTGCTTGGCGCTTAAACCTGATTCACTTATAGAACAGTACAGGTTCTTTTTACAGACAACGAAAGATATCGAGAGTTAACTACGAAACGTCCTCCCAGTGTAGAAGTGGTGGGAACAAAATAACAAATAAGATTGCAGGCGTTGAATGGAATGCCAATGAATGTAACTTGTCGTGAGTCGGCGTCTTGTGGCTGAACACTTACGTGAAAATGTAAAAGGAACTCTTAAGGTAGACGGTGCCTGTATATTTTAACAGATTTTGTACGGCCCTATCCGCTGCATGAAAATGTGCGTAAGTGAGCAGTGTTTCTGTAAGCCTCAGACTAGGATACGCGGCATAGCTTCCCTTCATGTCATGCAGTGTGTATCGATATTTTGCGATGATAATCCCTGGGGTCTACCTGACAAGTATCAGGACATCTATCATCAAATGAAAAGCAAACTGCCTGCAGAACTAGCGCCATTAATTTTATAAAAGCGCTTCTCAACAACCCGCACATGGGTCTCTTCAGATAAAGCTTTCTCTGTCTCTCTCTCTTTCTCTCTTGGTGCCTCTGGAGCATGGCACTGCTGCGTTTCCAGGAAACCCTGAAAACATTCTTTCGAGATTGTAGCTCGCTGCTGGAATCAGTTGAGGGTTATTCACTACGGTGGCGAAAAATCTCTTGTATAATTTATTTCTAGGCATGAGATTCCACGAAAAGCCGTAATTTCGCGAATTTAGTTAAGACCTAGCAGTAATAGCTGGTGCTCGGAGCCCATTTTTAAGAGATTCCGTGAGCTTCGAGCAGTATTGTCATAAAGTGGGCGTCAGCCATCGCTTATTCATTCTGAAACAATTTCTTATGGTTTCCTCCATGCCGTACAAAAAGATAATGGGGTGCTCAATATTGATTGTGTGTGTTCGTGGAACAGGCTTGGAGGAATCCATCAACGACAAGTTTGCCTTACAGCGTCGGGCCTACTGAAGCGGTGTCAAAGTGAATTTAGCTTTCAGCGCCTTTCCGGACTCTCATGCTACTTTTAGTGCACAGAATAGCGATTTTTTCGGACGTTATTATTTAATTAGTTTTCTTGGAGTGCCTGATTTATTATGTAAACTGGCTTCGTGAACCATTGTACAAGTCCCAAGCCAAACAGAATGTAGGATATTAGGGATAGGCTTGAGTAGATCTGTGCGAATGTGACGAGGACACAAGGCATTAAAATCTCTTTAATGGCTTCCCACATGTGACTCAGCCGACTGAGCTAAATATTTATTCCAGGTAACTGCACTGTCTTTTTGCTGGCTTTTAACTTGCAAGAGGGCTGAGAAACGCAGACACGGGACATGTTTAAAATGACCTGGTGCTTTTTGGGCGTGGCTCATAAGGTGATTGATTGATTGATTGATTGATTGATTGATTGATTGATTGATTGATTGATTGATTGATTGATTGGGTTTAACGTGCCGACGCTACACGGGTGATGAGGCGCGCCGTAGTGGAGAGTTCGGGATTAATTTTGACCACCTGGGGATTTTTAACGTGCGCCAAATTTCGGAAAACACCGGCGTTTTCGCTTTTCCCCTCCACCAAAAAAGCGGCCGTCGCTGCCGTCAATCGAACCAGCGTCCTTGGGCTCAGCAGCACAAGTGACTCATAAGCTGCCACGTGAGGAGAATTTTAGGAAATAGCTAGGTTTGCTCTTCGGAATGCTTCGTATTTGCTCGTAATTGCTTCCTTCAATGCTTGCCGTGAAAGGAAATTCTTAAAGAATCCACAATTAGCGTAATTTAACTTAACTTCTGGCAAGTGTGCATTTTGGGCTGACGCAAGGCGTTACATGGTCGGTGACGTTCACGATTCGTTTGTTTCTGATTGTTTCTTAGGTTTGTTCAATCGCATGAAGGTGGTGTTAAGTGAGACAATCGTGATATTGTTCGTTTATTTTTATTTCTTGCGCTAACTGTAGGCTGTGTAACGATTGATTGCGTTAACTTGACTAATTATACATTTTCGTGCCGATACAAGGCGTTACACGGTTATAGGTCCGTGATAACCACCGAAAATGCTTACTTTTACACCTATTTCTAGCTTCTTTGTCAAACCCGTTGTATAAGAAATCCAATGGTGGCTGCAACGCCTACAATCACCTCGAACATCCGAGGTGATTGTACGCATTTGAGGTGATTGTATGCATGATTGTAGGCATGTCACGCGATGTCATGACAAATGCCATGCCATAGCAGAATGAGGACCCCATATTCTGTTGGTTTTTTTTTACCGTTGAATAGGGCCCTTCTTGATTAGGTGCTGAATAGTTTATTTTTTGTGTTGGCCTAAAAAGTGGTACTAGGGGTCCTACGCAGCCCAGACACCTACGTCGTGCCCCGTCGCATGAATGGTCTAAGTACGCTCTCCACAGAAAGAAAGCGTTCTACTGTCTACAAAGCTGTCACTTGTAGCAACTCCGGTAGCGTAGTGAGCTCGGGCAACGGTGTTCACAAAAATATTAGTCTTTGAGTCCCACCTTGTCGCAATCCAAAGTACCCGCCACGGTCTATCTTCTCAGCCGAAATTTTTATAAACAAATATTTTGCCAATGCTAGCATAACCCCAGAGTCACTCCGTAAATGGTAGACTCCATCCATGCCACCTCGATGTCTCTTCTGTGCCTCCCTCACACCTGCCAATCTCCAGCGCCTAATTTGGCACTGTCCGAAGTTCGCGTGCTACAGAGCCATCAACCCTCCTCCAAATGCCTCCTTCTCATACATCGACCCTCGTACGCTGGAACCCTTCACGCTCACTTTAATTGCGCACTACTCTCTAGCAAGCGGTCTAGCGCGAGCAGTTTGGAGCCGCGAGCCTGCTCTTCTCACACCACGTGGCCTCTTCCGCCTTCGTCAGGAGCCAAACAGCTGCAATTTAAACTGTCCATTTTCAAGATGTCCCAAGCTACAAACATCCCACCTTCTACTCCCGTTTCCCACACTTGACCTAGCGTCTTCCTGATGCAATAAAGGCTCTCTCTTTCTCTCTCTCTCTCTCTCTCTCTCTCTCTCTCTCTCTCTCTCTCTCTCTCTCTCTCTCTCTCTCTCTCTCTCTCTCTCTCTCTCTCTCTCTCTCTTATTTTTCTACTTCTGCTGTCCTTTTTTTTTTGGTTCCCTGTGCCTACTAGGCAAGTTGCAGCACGGTGTCCCGCCGATTCCACCACGTGCGGCAGCGACGATGAAAAAATAAAATCAGACTAATGCTCGGGTTCTCCAAGTCTCGCTTGCCGTAGGGTCGAAAACAGCCGCTGAGAGATTGCCGCCTCGCTGACACGTCGGCGAAGTCGGAGGGCAACGCGCCGCTGCGCTCTTGTGCGCTGGTGCAGAGTGCTGCTGCCGTCGCTACACATCCCGCTTGGTCGGTCACGAACCACGCTGCTCCACGGCGCGTAACAACTGACGGCGTGGTGCGCTGCGCGCCCGGGACGTGCCCCCATCGGCGCCCTCCCATTTTGACGCACTCCCCGAAGCACGCACGGATCAGCAGAGTGCGCCCCCAACCGGGAATTGCCCATCGACGCCGACCCCGCCGCGCGGTGACACGGCTTTCGGCAGTTGCACGCATTCCTACGGCTATACGACGGAAACGCAGTTGTCTTCGCACACACCGTCTTTTTTTCTCTCCATTCGGTGCCATGTTCCGCCAAGTTGGACGATATACCACGCTTCACTATGATTTGTCGAAAAACAGAGTTCGCAACTAAAGCATAAATACCCGCGTTCCAATGAAAATATCGTTCTACAATTAGCGACAGTTAGTGTCATACTACTCCCAATGCAGAGCTGTAATAGGCACAACACAAGCGCTGTTGTGGTGGTAAGCTTATCTTTTGTTTACATCTCAGCGTGTTAGCGAGAAAAAAAATGCACTTATTATCGGTTTGTAGACATCTGAACGCGTGAAATGGTGAACTAAAAGTTCAGGTGCACCTGTTTAACCAATCTGGGCACGTCATCTCCCAACCATAGCTGAGAGCGCACGACTGAAGGGGGAATGCGGTAACTAGCAAATCGCCTGCTTCGACAGCCGGGCAAGGCAGTAAGAACGACGGTCCTAGGGAAGAGATGGAGGAGCAGAAGGAAGAAGAGAGATGAATGGAGGTACATGCATGATGTTTTTTTGGGGTAGGAGGTCAGCTGGAAAAAGAAAAGCCGCCAACAACCACCTCGATTTATCGGGGTATTATTCTAACAATATATTTATATTTATATATATATATATATATATATATATATATATATATATATATATATATATATATATATATATATATATATATATATATAGAGAGAGAGAGAGAGAGAGAGAGAGAGAGAGAGAAGTTTTGAGGGGCACAAATTTATTTAATCGGTCTAGGATAGAATCTCTTTACAGAATTTTAAGAGCAAGGCTATATAAGCTTGACCTTGGTCCGGTGGCGTTTGCAAAACAATACCAAGAAAAAATACCGAACGCACGTGAGCGTGCGCGCCCGGTGTCGGCCAGCTCTACCCTCGAGACTCTGCCCAGCGTTCGTGGCGTGATCTCTCGCATGCTCTTATACTCGCCACTTCACGTGCATTCACGCCTAAAGTGGGGAGCGCAGACGCTGAGTTCGCGAAGCCGGTTGCCGCGGGTTCTAGCTCGTGCTAACACGGTCCACTTTGGGAGAGATGTGATAGCCTGCGGACAAAACGATCCGGGCCTGTCAGTCATAAAGAACTTTCAGCGGCAAGCCCAGAAATCTATGTGGGATACAATAGCCGGTTCTCCTACGAAGGGAGAGCGGCCGCCAGCTCTGCTGTTTTTCCAGTCTTGCTCCAGTGGTGCAAGCTGCGCCAATTTTCTACGGTAATAAAGCACGTGTTGCGTATGCATGGGCAGTTTCGCAATATTTCTTAATGTCCTCAAAGGGCCTGTTTTCTTTTACCCCCTGTACTGTGACAAATAATAAAAAAAACACGTTGTATCCTTCTTTGTTGACAGAGTGGTTGTAGAGTCCACATAATCTAGCAGTTTCACATTTAACCGAGAATGTTGCGAATTATTTTGTTCAGTAAAATCCTATGTAATTAGTCTGATAAGATTCTATTGCGGATTTACAAATTGAAATCGAATGATGACCATGGTGCGAGCGCATTACGGGTAGTGCTGGGCCATTCGTGTATCTTCATTCTGTCTTAACAGCGGAGCAGTCGCACAAGTCGCAAGTTCGCCATTGAAGAAAAAAATACACAAAAAGGCCGAGCGCTCGTGAGCGCGTGCCTCGCGGCGACCATCGAGCGTCCCCGGCACGCGCAGTGACTTTAGCAAAAAAAAAAAAAAAAACCTGGCAAAAACCCCGAGGTGTGAGAAAATGGACCAGCGCTCGTGAGCTCTAGCCTCGCGGCTGCAGCCGAGTCCCCGGTTCGCGCTGTGGAAAAAAAAAAAAAAAAAAAACTCCAGCGCTAATGCTAAAGGTGAGGACACAACCTGCTTGGGAGCGGTCACCGATTCTGCCGCATTCTCTAGAAGCCATTGTGGATAATTGAGACATGGCTGCAAGTATACCAATCCTTCCCGAGACGACTTGCAGATTCCGCCACCGCTGCCTCGAGTCGATGGCGAAGAGCTGGTGGAAGTCGACAATGCTGAAGATGGCTCTGCATCGACCGCTCGCCGCGAAGAAGACGACGACCTTTTCGATGCATATGACAACGATGACTAGCACCACAACTATGCAAGTAAAATAATGATAATACTGAAGCTTCACTATGTGTCGAGCAATGCTCAGCTACAACAGCTTCGCCATTCAAGTCTAGCGCGTGAGTGGAAACTTCCCTGAATTTTCTTTTCTTATTCGTTTTAACCCGACGAACAAACACCTTTGGCGCTATTTCGTAGAGTGCTGCCCGAGGATAGGAACAATTAGAAAGGAAACGCCATTTCATTGCAAGACTGGCTCTGT
Organism: Haemaphysalis longicornis; assembly: GCF_048455015.1. NCBI lineage: Eukaryota > Metazoa > Arthropoda > Arachnida > Ixodida > Ixodidae > Haemaphysalis > Haemaphysalis longicornis. The sequence goes on along the minus strand of NW_027526295.1, from coordinate 245,389,824 downwards.
CCACTTTCGGCGGAATCTGGGCAAGTGCTCGCCTCCCCCGTGGGAGTACGCCTTTGAAAGGGGAGTTGACCTGCGGGGCTGTGAAGACCTTCAGCACAACGCCCTTGTGATCCCGCTTACAACGAATCAATAAGTTCGTTTGATACCCCATACAGGTACAGATGTTGCGAGAACAGCCAAAAAGCTAAACAAACGTTATCCAGGCGCACGCCCACGACGTTGCCACTGTTTCTGTCATGATGCGGCTTTAACAGTCGCGGTGTGTTGTCTATTAGATGAAATTACTCGCGGGAAACGGTGCGAACAAGTTACGTTTGCCTGCTCGGCTAAATAAAGTTTATTTATTTATTTATTTATTTATTTATTTATTTATGCGCTGTAAGTCGGTCTCTTTAGAGCAGTTAGGAGAGGAGACTGATGAACACCCAAAGATGGCATCCATGAGTGAAGGAACGAAGACGTGCCAACCACTACCACCTTCCTACAATCCCTACCCCCTTCGGCTGCGAGCCTTCTCATTGAATAAAGTCAATCAATCAATAAATCAATAAATCAATCAATCAATCAATCAATCAATCAATCAATCAATCAATCAATCAATCAATCAATCAATCAATCAATCTTGTTCGCTTTATCCACGTTTCGGCTACAATAGGCTGCATACACGTCTGCACGCAAAAGAAGCTTTTTCATCCTTTCTGCACTGTCCGTTCATATGAGACATTAATATTTGAGCTGTGTTCAGGGGAAACGTTAGTGTTCAGCTGCCAGCTGGCGGTGGTTACAACACAGGAATTCTAACTGACCAGACAGATAACGTCATATGTCATGATTATTTGTGCAGCAAGAGGTGCTGCTAGGCTAACATGCTCTTGTATATTTATTTTGGTTTACATGTAGTGCTTTGTAGCAGTAGTATCTCTATTTTAATGGCGCAATAGAACCGACAGCTAAGATGTCCATGCTATGCGTGTGATGTGCCTAAGTTAAGCATGTGGGCGTATACGGCTCTTGGTTCACATATGTATTTTAGCCAATCCCCTTGGCAGGGCTTGAGCCGTCAGAGCGTTCTGCTCACCAACAACATCGCAGAAATTTTTGCGTAGAAATACTGTTTGCGAAATTTATATTCCTTATCCTGCGTTTCCATCATGTCCTCCTACACAAACTTTGTTACTATGCGTAAGTTTGCTTTGGGCAAGTTTACACAGGGGACGTTTTCTCATAGACATTGTCCCGCACAGATTATGCAGCCTACAACGTGCAGTAGCTGCAGCTATAAAAAGACCGCCAAACTCGTCCTGGCGCCTTTAGAGCGCGCTGCTTGAAAGAACGCACCCCCTCGCCGCATCGTATCCGTCGTAGAGGCTGCTCTCTGAATTCGTCACGAGGCGGCGTCGCATCTTATTAATTTTTTATGGGATTCGAGAGGCGCTCGGCCAGGCGTCGCGCCAGCGCGGCGAGCATTCTCGACGGCGGCGTTCAGTCGCCACTCTGCTTAGGAGTCGGCAGCTTCAGCTCCGCGCCGTAACGCGCGCTGCTCGGCGCTCCGTTTGCTTTTCCGAGCGGTGGTCCCGATTGCTATCTGGCTGCATTCGCGCAGGGCGCTATTTCGAGACGCGCGGAGTGCGCACGAACCGAACAAAGCGCGCCCGACGCGCCCATCGGCACCGATTTCCGCCGGCATTCATGCGTGCTGAAGGTGGCTCGATTGCTGCGGGAGGGGAAATGTTTGCAAGCGCCGAAAAACGCCCGATTACGCGCGGTTCCAATTAGGTGTTTACGAATTTGGGGCTGCCACATCTGACGTGCTAAAGAGATATCCGTTGATGTTCGAGCGCTTTTGTCGACCTTATATTGAAGATAGATGACAGGCTTTAATCTGCAAATTGTTATATGGTTGTTTTCTTGATTAGCTGCTCACCCACAGCACATGAGAGCAGCTTTTAGGGGCGAAGCACCTTAAGGCGGAGGCTTGTCCGTCCGGCGTCCGTTCTCACGGCACAGCACCGTGTAAATCGAATCATCTGTGAACAACAGGTTAACAGGAACAAAATAAAAGGTTCACGAAAGGTTAGAGAGAGAGAGCGAGCGAGGGAGATGGAAAGAGAGAGAGAGACGCACAGCACCGTGTAAATCGAAACATCCGTGAACTAAAGGTTCACAAAAGGTTAAAAGAACAAAATAAGTTTCACAAAAGGTTAGAGAGAGAGAGAGAGAGAGAGAGAGAGAGAGAGAGAGAGAGAGAGAGAGAGAGAGAGAGAGAGAGAGAGAGAGAGAGAGAGAGGTCCTGGAGATTGGATTGAATTGGATTTGGATTTGGATTGAATTGGATTTGGATTTGGATTGGATTGGATTGAAATGGATTATATGTATTAGATTTAACTGAATTGCATTGGACTCGATTCGATTGTAAATCGTTTTAGCAGCAGTAAGCACTCTCACGGGTCATTTACGGTAAGAAAGATCCCCACTGCTTCGCCCACTCGTCATGATTCACTTCGTGGAGATGCGTGAATTTTTTTATAGCAGTCGAACCTCGTTAATTAGAACTCCGAGGGTACAGGAGATCTGTTTGAATTAGCGGGAGTGCGAACCGGCGGGGATGCCTTTGATTGCAGGTACAGCACGCAATACCCATTTAGAAACGCATGAATGATAAAGTATATAGTCCTCATTGTACGATTCTTGCAGCGCATCGTCAATAATTACGTACTGCGCAAGCGCGGCATACGCGATTCGAAATAGGAACCCATACAAGAAGAGGAGCACTTCCGGACTACGAAACGTGGTGGGCAGGTAGCACCGATTGCGGGAAGACACACCCAAACACCAAGAACAACAAGAATAGCCAAAGAGATGCATAGTGCTCCTCGCGACAGCGCGAGATAGAGTTGCTTTCCTTATATTTTGCTTTGTATCGCAGTTGTTAATGCAATGTATATCAAAATTTTTCGCTTCGTTGTCGCCGTCCTGGACGGAATATGCTTTGCGGCGAACTAACCTTCTAGCAGAAGATTTGTAGCTCTCATTCTAATAGAAGTATATTGCAAAATATTCGTAGTGCGATTGAGCGCTCAGACGATTTTACCAATTCGCCGAGTTTCATTTACTTTTCCGAATTAGTTTGAAGTAGCGTTCGATACTTCCGGCTGCTGTCAGTACAGGGACCTCTACGAAAAGCCTTACATAAATCGGCAGGAATACGTCTTTTACCTCAGCTAGAAACAAGCTACATGTTGTCTGAGCACTCAGGGAACTGCAGAAGCATATAGAGTTTTGTCTCAGCCGGTATCATAAATATTACCAACCGCAGTTTAAACAGAAATCCACCAGTATCATTAAACGCAGGGTCAAAGACTTTGTCAAAGTACAAAAACAAAATTAACACCCCCATTAAGCATCATAAAAGCCACTGTAAAACGGAGAGCCTCAGGTTTTTCAATAAGGACTAGACTTCAATCTTTCCAAGCTTCATTACGTTAATTAACTAAGAAGCATGGTAAATCACAAATTAGAAACAATAGTGTTGAGTTTCTTGCACGCATTTGGTCACACACTTATTTCGACAGCAACCCAATCGGTTCGCACTTTAATTAAGTGCGGTCAGCAAACTGCCATTAATAGTGCATTCGTCACCTACCTCGCAATTCCATTTTAGTTGCTATTTTAACAACATCTCTGCACAATCATTTGAACGGAGATCAATGCCATGAAATCTTTGTTATGCTTTCACCTCGCCCCTCTCTAAAGCACCGTGTTTAAGTCCGTTTTTTAAATTGGTAATTCTGAAGCATTAAGTGGCTATTGAGGGAAATAAATGCGCTGTTCGAAAACACGACACTTAAATTTTCATGAACATCATAACTCAGCGCGTCCCCATGGACTTCACGAAACTCATAGATCGGTATGAAAGCAAACTCAGCAATCTAGCGCACAAGTGTTAAGAATGTCGAAAGTCATGCAGTCGTAAGAGCGAATTTTAATTGCAGTTAAACGCGCAGGGACTCTCAATCAAATGCAAATGCTTTGTTTCAATTCACTTCATTTCTTTACGTCGCACAGATGAGGGTAGGCTCAGGAAAAAGTGACTTGATGTCACTGGAGAGGACCCGAGCCCCCCTGTTACATGCCATACAGCAAGACCACAAATACGAACTTTGATACCTAACACACTGAATTCAAGAAGACTCACAAACAAACAAAGTAAGTCCAGAAAAAAAGCCGCACAAGAAGTTTAAATATGCACCAAATGCGTTTATAGAAACTGATGATGTTTTTAAAGCTGCATTAGAAGAACGTAGGTAGCATTCACTAGAATAGGAGTGTTAGATGTTCACGTAGTTTTTTCCTAAAAGCCAATCCGACGAGTACACTTAATTCAAAGAGGGTTCTAATTCTCATTTATGTACATTTGTTTTGCCTTAAACAGCCCTACGCCTTCCACTGAACTAAACAGTTTTGGCATGTATGACCCTTGCCACCAGGGGTATAATAGGAAAAGCATTTGACAATATGTATTAAAGCAAAGCTTTACTACTTTCGTCCAGCGATTTCTTGGAGGATGCGCAAGGTGACCTTTTGACCGGAGACACGCCCGGCGACACAACGGCTCGTAGCGCCCCGCGTGATTCGCCGAGCCCGCTGGCGGGGCTCCGCACAAGGCCCCGTTTTCAGTCGTTTCGCGACTTAGCGGTGGCGGCCGCTACGGGAGCGGCCGCTCAGCTGATCGGCAGCCGACCAAAGCCGCCGCCGTCCACGCATGCGCCGCTTGGTCATCTCGGGATATGTGACTCATTTTGCGCCGCGTTCGCCGTGAAACAGGAACGCTGCATTCGCCGAGAATGAAAGCGCGGGTGGGCGACCTTCTGTGAGCGTTGCACGGGAACGAACGACCTTGAGCCATGGTCGGCAATACAGCTACATCAAAGATTAACCAAGTGAAACCAATACTCAACGAGACTAAGCCAAGCTTTCGCTTTGGATATCCAAGGTTGGCTGAGCTAAGTCGCAACCCCCCTTTTTTTTAAGTGCGAATGCACTTCTTAAGCGAGCCTGAAGCGTCCGCCGCCGTCCGCATAGCAACAGCTGCGGGTGCGCGCGCTCCTCGTCTTCCTTGGCAACGGGGGTAGATGGGCGCGCGCTGCCTGGCCGCTGACATGGCACATACCCACGTGGGGGATTGGCCAGGAATCTCCTCGTCTTCCTTGGCAACGGGGGAAGATGGGCGCGCGCTGCCTGGCCGCTGACATGGCACATACCCACGTGGGGGATTGGCCAGGAATCGGGCGTGAGAAGGGCTAATGCACCCGCTTAAAGGAGTACTGACACGAAATTTCAAAGCTGAGATCCGCTCTAGCAATCAAGTACAACGACAACACAAATAGATGTCTGTGAATAAATGCATCTTTCTTTCTTTGTAGTTGTGTGTGTGTGTGTGTGTGTGATCTCTCTTTCGCGAACATTACCGAACCGCGCAAATTCAACTCGTGCATTCGCACTTTCACATTCTTCCCCTCGGGGAAATGCGGGGAAATTTTTTGTTTGCAGGCTGGCTAATAAGAATGTCAGATAGGTGGTTCTAGTGGTTGGTTCCTCTTACACCACCCGCCGCAGTGGTTCAGTGGCTAAGGCGTTGAGCTGCTGAGCATGAGGTCGCGGGTTCGATTCCCGGCCGCGGCGGCCGCTTTTTTGATGGGAGCGAAAAGCAAAAACGCCCATGTGTACGAGATTTCGGCACACGTTAAAGATTCCTAGGTGGTCAAAATTAATCCGGAGCATTCCACTACGGCGAGCCTTATCACCTGCGTTGCGTCGGCGCGTTAAACCCTACAATCAAATAATCGGTTCCCCTTACACCAGGAAAAATTACTGCAGCGTAGATAGCGCGGATGACTGGACCTCCCACAACTTCAAGTTAATACCCAGAGAATTCCAGTACGTGTTAATCTTCCCAGCTACCCAACCTACCTCGTCTGTCACTGGGACAAAGCCACTATGGCTTAAGAATGCGCATTCTTTTGACTGGCGGTCCATATGTAGTCTTCCGCTCTTCTAGTAAAATAACCTCTCAGTCATTCGCGTTCCTTCTTTGTGCTTCCATGCCGCAAGTTTCCAGTGCCAGAGAAGCAAATCTCGCTGCCACACTGACAGCAACGTCGAGAATGCGCCCTCCATTGTGATAATAGATGCACCATGTTCTCGACCACAATAATTAATACTCTGGCCAGTTAGGGCTAGCCTGCACCCTTTGTGCAACTTCATAAGTACACGAGTTGCGCATTTTGCGAAAGACAATGAGCGCTGTTCCGGTCCCGAAACCTTTTAACAGCAGGGGTGTTTAAGCCTTCTTCTGTCCGCCCGCATCGTTCACAGGAAATTCCGCTCGGAAATGTGGAGAGGGGGAAAATGTTTGGCCAAAAATTTTGGGGAAAGTACTGAGGAGGCAAGAAGGCCACGACCAGGTGTTGAGAGTCCGTGCCTCAAGAAAAAAAGATGCTTGCCGTGGTGGGAATACAACCTGGGTCTCTCACGTTATGATACCGGCGCCTATCCGATTGCGCTATCGTGGCATTCGGCTGGCACAACATTCCTTTTGGGTTCGTAGCGCGGGAGTTGGCTATGGGCTTTGGCTGAGTTGAGGTGTACTTTGGCTTCGGACTTTGTCAGTTTGGATTTAGGACTGTAGGAGGGTGAATTGTGGACCTTGCTTGGTTTGCATGGAGATGCTTGGCTTTTTAACCATCTTTCTCTTAGAAAAATGTCACACCTAATAAAAGCCAAGTTACAGCTATGGTGAAGACCACCAGCTCCGATGTTTCCTATCTTCAAATCTCAACTGCGGAGGGGGCCGGTAAAGTGTTTCATTCCGGGATGCACAAACATTTGAGTGACGTCATTCATATCTGCCACGGAAATGACGCCAGTACAACGAAACAAGTTGCCTGTAAAAGGTGCACTCTTGCACACAGGGTCTTCTTGCGGGGAAGCAACCTTTAGAACCAAAGAGTACGTTATACTTGGCGTTGTTCGTTTTCGGATTTTATATTTTAACACGAAAGTGTTTTATGCTGGGATACACTAAGATTTCACTAACGTCAACACCTTTGCCGAAGCGACCACCAGCAGGACGTCACAAGACAGCCGTCGTCACAAGACACCCACAAGACAGCCGCCGACCCGCAAATGATTCTCAGCTGCAGATTTCGCTGCACATTTCACTTTCTTGTTTTACCGATTCGTATGGCAGAGGAATCAACCACAATTTTTTTTTGTACCGACCCCGAAACTTCGGAACAGGGGCCGTAATGCGTGCACGAAGCAAGAAAAAAGAACATGTTGACATCGCACCTGTGTGCGACTCTTGTTTAAGCCACGGGCGATGGTATTTACGTGTGGCGTCATTTAAATATTTCCTTTTTTATGGCAGGCACATTCCAGACGTGAGCAAGTTCACGCATTGTCCTGCTCAATGAAGACTCGACCCCTTCTTGGACAGCACTGGCCGGGAAACCTGCACCCTTTAGTCGCTCTACCTGAGACCTTACATTGGGGCAGGTATTCTTTAAGGCATTTGGAAGGCAAAGTGCGGCGCCTACTTTCTGACAACTGCATACCTTGAATGGAAGAACACATAGTGGCACATGTCCCATCCCTGCGCTCCTTCTTTTTCTTTCTTATTGGAAGATCTTTAGGACGTAGAGCATTAAAGGTTATCCGTGTAGACTTATTTTTTTTATTCCAATAGCACGACGACAACAGAAGTCGCAGTGGGTCTTTATCACCTTGGAGGAATCGTCTGCGAGTTTTTCCCTGATTTTTCTTGCTACTTCTTCAAAGTGTTCTCGAATACTTTTATACTTTACAAAAGCGAGGTGCAACGTTGTCTGCAGACGCGCGCCTTCACGGAAGCCGCCTTAGAAGCAGACAGTGTCCCATTCTTACTTGGCCTGGCTCGCAACATGGCTTCTTATGGCTCGTGATGACGACGGGAACTATAGGGGCGACATTTGTTCCTGGTGCGCTTTGCATGGAGTTGTTCAAAATTCTCTGATGGAGAATTCTTTTAGAAGCCGCAAGCTATATTTTATTATTGATAAAATCTGTTTAGTATAAGAATAATATTCCCGTCTTTACAGCCACGGGAAACCTTCGAGCTTGTTTGCGAGCCATGCCAAGACGAAGGAAACGCTTCCCAGCGCAAGCGATGTCGCGTTCGTCGAAGCGCGGCTTGCCTAGGCACTGAATTCCGCCCTAGTATACATTAGTATGAAACTCTATCGGTGCCTACAAGAAGATAACAAAGCGACGACGTCAGCTCCGCCTGCTTCTTCTATTACCGACGCAACCAGAGAGGCATGCTCGTTCACGTTGCCGAAGCAACCAGCGCCCCCCTCCCCTCCTTACGCAGTATGGTCGTTTGTTGCGTCGCGCCAACTGCCGTCCATTTCCTAGGCCTCATGCGCGCGTCGTTTCTCCCGTTTTTATTAGCGCGAGAGGACTTCATTCCTCGGTTGAGGGTCGAGGGAAGCCCTGTGAGTCACAGAGGGCGCCCTTCTGAACGCGCCGTTTGCCTGCCTGCCGCACCGACCTCCCGGCAGCGTCTTCTACCTGGCTTTCTCCCGTCCGGTCGCCGCCTCGGGCGCATCTTATCGGGCGGAGTGTTTCCCGCCGGAGTCAGCGTTTTCCTGCCTCCGGGCTACACCTCGGCCAAGTGGGCCATTAATGAGTGCGTGCGAATGTGCGCAATACTCTTTCGGTTGCCGCTTCCAAACGACCGCGCTGCAATATTTCTGCACCCGTTCGCTTCAACGCTGGCCCGTTTTCTTGTGGTTCGAACTGGCCCCACTATATAGTGTGGAGTGTTTTCGCACGAAACCAGTGCAAGCGGGTTGCTAATGGCTGTGGCGCGCCCGCGAGAACGGAGAATGTTGTCTCTCTGCTTGGAGCTTGCAGAGACTGGAAATACTGTACCTCTCCCGTGTTTCCCTCTAAAAAAAAAATTCCCGAGGTGCTGCAGTCCGAGCGAGCATATATTTACTTAGCGCGCACATTTTCGCAAGGACTACCGAGGAGAATCGCCTTTTGCGGAGTAAGCGGGAACGCAGATACGCTTGGCCCATTTCGGCGCCGCTCTATCTGTGTTCCTTTCGTGAAGTATACACAGCGAAATTCGCTTAGATGAGAAAGTCTAACGTCCGGTATAATTTTGTTTATGGCGACAAAATGGCCACTTGAGAGCTTTTCTATATAGCACGTGGCAACTGCGGCATAAACCCAGTTGCCCGTAATACTAAAGAAACGGCATTTTCGCCGCCGCGAAATGCGCACAATTCACTGTGCCATGCATTTATGTCCGCGGCACAGTCTCATTCTTCTAACTTGTGATAGAATTTACACCCGAATGGGATGTCTCAGGCAAAATATGCGCAAGAGCAAAGAATTAAATCCCTTGTCTGCATTTTCAAGGTCTCTATGGCGTACATAATGTTACTGGAAACGCCGACGCCAAATTCCTTTTTGCTGTTTTGCGCTTACATTTAGGAAAGTAAGCTTGGCGGTCATCTGAATCGTAGAATGCGAACTTGGGATGCATTTACTGGGTTTAATGGGCAACGTGTAATGTTAGTGTACTTGTAAATTATTCTCTAATGACCTCTACGTTATGAAAAAATACAAGTGGTTTTCAGTCATGGTCTGCAATAAAGGAGATGTGTCAAACTACCTTACTGGTCTACTACTCGCGTTCATGCATAACAACGGTGAGTTTGGGTACTTGAGCAAGTTCGAATAAAAACCGTGCGCCGGTCCATGGACTTCCCGCACCTTTTTCACGCAGCTCGTAATTGTATAGGAACTCTTTGGCGAGCACCCTAGTCAAATCTGTACCTAACGTTAAAAGTGTACCCGCCGTCTATCAGCACGAAAATGCTGAAATGCTGAAGTTAGGAATTAACTTTTGCAACAATGTAAATAAAGTCCAGCGGCTGTCCTTGTGGTACACTTCCTTCGTCTTCGTCTGAGTTCGCGCTGGTTTTATCCAACAATGTAAATGTAGTTGACCGATAGCTTTACTTAACAACGTATTGAAATAAGCTAGTTGTTACTGCATCATTGGCGACCCTATGTATGTCACGTCGTTGGTCCAATTTTTGTTGCGCTTCCCAATTGCCTGTGATTGTTGCTTTACAGCCGATAACAAGCGCCTAAAAAAATAGACCACACAAACAACCGTTCCCGTCACTTGATTAACTGATCGATCGATCGATTGATTGATTGATTGATTGATTGATTGATTGATTGATTGATTGATTTATCTATTGATTAATTGATTGATTGATGAATCAATCGATCGTAATTGCATCTCTTTTGTAACGGGCTGATGACGTGTCAGATCATTAAGAAGTAATGCATTTAATGTAGTACTACTATGTATTATAATTTTAGCCGTACTACTAGCGGCCGGCTCGAATTAAATTCTGTCCATTACAGGTGGTAGCTGTCGTAAGATATAAAGCCCTTTCTAAACTTCCTCCGCGAGTCCTCCAACGTTTACACACCTCTGCATCCTTATAGTTTAATTCCTCGGTACTACCTTCAAATAAATAAATAAATAAATAAATAAATAAATAAATAAATAAATAAATAAATAAATAAATAAATAAATAAATCTTCAATGCCTAAGGACAACGGTGACACCTGAGCGCTGGTAAACTAACAAAAATACGACAAACATACAGTAACATGTCACACCCCTAAAAATATGCCGCACTAACACACTGAAGAGGACGGTAATGACAGTGATGCGACACACACTACGCGACAGCAAATCAAGGCAGCAAATAAAGGCGACAGTAAATAAAGTCAGGTGGCATAACGATGACTATGTGGGCGTACCGAGAAACTAATCGTTAGTTAACGGAAAGCACTGCTCAGCCCTGCATGATACTGTGCCAGGGAATTATTGAAAACTCCCTAATAAGTTGTACAGGCTTTGCAGTCGGAGGGAAGCTGAATGACAGCGGCCGGTTGCTCTACTGTGGTATGGATAGCGAGACCGAGTCCACTTCTGGGGAACTCTGAGAATGAGCTGAGGCAAAAGTCACGCACAGGAAATGACTGCCTGTAGTAGCTTGTAGAGAAATAGAAGATATAGAACTAATCATGCCAAACCTCACCCCGTTTTATGCGCACACCAATAAATTTAAATTTAGCTTTTTTACAAGAATGATAGAACAGCGGTACGTGCTGTCGGGGGAGGTTAGAACCTCATCGATAAATCAATCTCTCATGTTTATTAAACCAACGGTTGAACAACCCGTTTTGTTTTATCGTTTTGCTCTTCCCTGTCTTCTTTATTGTTCCTAGTGCCCCGTCACATAGCGCGCACTTATTGATTGCATAATAGCGGCTCGTTTATTCTGTCTATATTTGCATGTACAGGTATGGGCACTTTGCATTAATGGAATTGCATATTGCTCCTTCTAGTGCGCATTGCTATGCCTGTGTAGGAGCGTTTTTGTTTCCTCGAGTGTTGAATTTTCACTCTTTCTGCGCCAGACCCACTCCTGCTATAGCCCTTAGAGGGCTGCAGTATGTGCAAATAAATAAAATAAATAACTCCTCTCGATCACGCCAGCAAATCAACGGAAATTTAGGTACTTGATGTTGAGTAGAGGTTGAGGCAGAACTGCGTCCTAGCCGGTGTTTATATATTGATGAGACTTTTTCCTGCACCATTTCAGGATATTTATGGGCGGACTTGCAGGTTCCATTGCAAACAACGGAAGAACATTATAATTTTGGAAGGTAGACTGGTGTATAAAGATTTGTAAAAGGAACGGGAGAAGGGAAATCTTTGGTTAACCTGCACATCCCACCCAAAAAGGGGAGAAACCTATCGCCCGTCTTTATTATATGCGGAGGGAAACTGAATGAATGCCCATTCAAGAAGCCATGCTGATTAGGCCGCAACACATTTTTAGCCATGAGTACAACACTGCGTGTAACGCGGACTCAAGAAATTTGGACGCAGCACAAAGGATTGAAACCGGCCGGTAGTCAGCTGAGTCTATTTTGTTGCCTGACTTAAAGATGGGTATATCCTGGATATTTAACACGTGGCAGGAAATGTGCAACGTTGTAACAAAAAGTTGGAAAAAAACTGTTCCGTCTCGAAAAAGGAGAAGCAGCGATCGGATTGCGTTCTGGCTGGATTGGTACCATCGCCTGGAAATGGTCGTATGCGCTTCAGTACCACCGAGAAAACGTAAGGTTGCACAAACGAATAAGCGCTGCAAGAAAATACTTCCGCATTTGTACACATTCTGAAAATGTCTCTACAATTTTTTGCTACGTTGATGCTACCACACACGCTCGTGGGTGCGAACCCCCCCCCCCCCCCCCCCCCTCGATAAGCACTCTGTAAGGTAGAACAACAGCAACAAGGCTATGAAGCCGGAAGACGGGGATTTACAGGGGATTTACATTGAAGTGAGGCCTTCTGACATGGTCGGCGTGTGCTCCCGGGCTCAAAAGTTGACAGGACACGATTTCGACTTTCAATGTTCATTTTTCTTCTCTTTAAAGGCTCAGCATTTAATTTGGATTTGTAAGCGAAGCATCACTACCTTGGGTATCATCGCCATACGCCTAGAAGAAGCGTAGCCCACAGAAAGCATTGAAAGTCGAAGTTGTGTCCTGTAAAGTTTTGACCTTGGGTGCACAGGTGCCTTCACAACTAATTGGAGGAATGATTTGCGTATATCACAAAATATTTGTCGCACTGGCTCATGACAGCCAATAACAGTTTACAGAAAAATTCAGCCAAGCAGTTTCAGGAAGAAGAAATTCCTGCATATTTACGAGACCGTGTTCCAATTACTTTTGACGGCACATCTACATGGTAAAACTCAGCCGGTAAACCGCTGACGTTTACTCTCTGCACATGCCTGGCTTTATATAGCGTCATTAGTCCGGTTACCGCCCGCAATTTAAACGTATTATCACTGGGAGCAGCCAAAGAAGGTGAAGGCATGTTCACGTGACGAAAAGAAACGTCCGGCCGAATGGGCTGTACATCATCCCAGAAGGAGAAGCAAAAACTGATTGATTGATTGATTGATTGATTGATTGATTGATTGATTGATTGATTGATTGATTGATTGATTGATTGATTGATTGATTGATTGATTGATTGATTGAAGGGTTTAACGCGCCGACGCAACGCAGGCGATTGGGCGTGCCGTAGTGGAGGGCTCCGGATTAATTTTGACCACCTGAGGATCTTGAACGTGCACCGAAATCTCGTACACACGGATGTTTTTGCTTTTCGCCTCCATCAGAAAAGCGGCCGCCGCGGCCGGGAATCGAACCCGCGACCTCGTGCTCAGCAGCAGAACGCCTTAGTCGCTTAGCCACCACGCCGGGTAGAAGCAAAAGCTGATCCACGTCTTGTGATGAAGACATGAATAGCGAGCGAGGCTATGTGGTGTTGAATAAACAGTAATTATTGAAGAAAACTATGACCGGGACCTTTTGAGCTGGCTTCAGTCTCTTCGCGGTCTCCTGTTCCAGCAGTTTCGCCCGCCCCGCTTCTTTACTCTCCCGCGTAAACTGAAATCACGTGTGACGATGTTCTAACTATAGATGTAATATCAAGTCCGGTCAAAATACTACTGCTGACGTCAGTAGCGGTTATGAACTCAGCTCACGTTTTGCCTTCACGTTTGCCGTTAAACATTCGCATGCCCTTGTCTATAACGGAGTGTTCGAACCGAAGACCCTGCAGTGTTCGTGCTTGTCCTTAATTATTATGCGCTACTCAACGGGGTCCCGTTGTGGACAAGCCATCCCGGCTACTTATGGTCAGACAGGGCACATCATGTCGCCATTTTGCGTCTTTAGACGTTCTTGGATTTATTTTAAAGGACGTGTTCGTTATGAAGCCTTTTACGTCGCTTGGCCGGTCGCTAGGCTCAACGCAAGGCCACATGGCGATAAGGCCCTGTAGGCCCAACAACATACCCACTCATGCAGTGGTTATTACAGTAGCCGCCACCAAACGCTCACGGCCGATTAACTAGTCGATGATCCCCTCCCCCCCCCCCGTCTCCCCGGGTTTGGGTACGATATCGACGTATCCACCAACAATTCTCATATACCTGTTCAAGGGAGTTAGCAAATCACGGTCACAGCTGCCGTGAGAATCCTACGGCCTATTCCCCACAGGAGAGCTTTTTTTGCACTTGATCTCACCCAGTGATTCTGGATAGTCAGTAAGAGGCAACGGTTATGCCTGTTTGGTAAAAACCAAAACAGATTGCATTCACCGATTCACTGAGAGAAGTGTATCTAGGTTATTTGTGTCTAAGCGGCCTAAGGGCTAACTTTCATTGACTAGCCAGAATCACTGGGAGAGGGGGGGGGGGGGTGAGATCAAGTGAGAAAAACCTCTCCTACTCCCTACCTCCTATTTGGCTCTGACTTGAGCATACCAACCTGCAATTCTCACACATAGCCACTCAACGAGATTGGCCAATGACGATGACAGCAGCTCAGAGGCTCATTGCCGATTCACCAATTCCCTTTTTCAATTCACCAGTTCCCAACTTCACCCATTATCTTTTTGAGCGATGTCCACAGCCCACCCACACGATGCTCTCACATCTGAACTAGAAGGGATGCTCACGCATTTCTATATCCCAAGAGAAACCTTAGGTACCTTCGTAACTTTTTTTTTTGCTAGTTTGAATGAGGTCATGAGTGTGTTAGAAAAAGGACTGTTTAACGGCTTCGTTGTTGAAAACTTGGCTCAGCTTTAAAAAAGCCATGAAGACAAAACACAAATTTTTGTTATTCGAAAGATTTCGTGTTTTATAGTGCCCGAGCGCTTGTCCAAACGCAAACGATGCTTTATTCACTAAGAAATTAATTAATTTACGTTAAAGTTTTCATTTTCCCGCTAAATAGTGCGTTTTCGTGGTCTGCAATGACGTCATATGTCTTTGTTTACCGTTGGTGAACCTAGATGGCGCCACCACACCATGACAAGCCGTTTTCTGCCTTTGGTTTGTTTGTGAACGTATTTGCCCCTGGCTAGTTTTGTTCATGGAGACAATCGTTTCGTGAAACATGGTGCTCGCTCGACAAATACGGTCACGTAAGACATCGTCACTTGCGTCAATCGGCCAGTGTCGCCTGAAACAACCCCAAAGCCTCGCAGTCCTGTGCAGCTAAACAAAGTATAGTGCGCGCAGTACCAGCAGCAGTACGCATCGGTACTTCTATGTTTACGTGTGCTTTCGTAACTTCTACTGTTTGACCCACAATCTTAGTGCTTTAAAAAATATGTGCCCTAAATTTAAGCCCAAATAGCTCGTTCGGCAAGCTTATAAGCTCTGCCTAATTTGCGTTTGCCTTTGCCTCCCTCCGCCAATCGCAGAACTGTCTGGTATGACATCATAGGTTCTGTTGCGGGAAATGAGCTAGTGGGTCGCCTGGCCATTCCATTGTTTTTTCTTATTATGTAGCTAATTTGAGCGAAGTTACCGTTAAAAGTGGTGTCAGTATAATTCTAACGAGGTAATCTTTTGAATGAACCAAACTTGTGTTTTCTCTTCATGGCTCCTTTAATGCATCGAAAGCTAGTTATCACGAGTGAAATCAAAGACTATATGAACGCACTGTTTCGTGAAAGTTTGCCTTTGCTTGAGCTTTCGCTGCATGCCGTCTAGCTTTACCTACTGGATGATTGGATTCATTGTTTTCGCTTGCGCTGTAGGGAACGCACAGACAGCCTAGCCGGCGCGCCATTGATCGCGAGATTGAGGAACCAAGCGCAGGCGAAGTGGACGGCAGAAAAAGCACTTTTGTGTGCGTGCATCGTGTTTCTGCAGTTTCCGTCCCTGTACACTCAGCGCAGTGTTTTTATATAACTACCGGTGAATATATACCTATCGCCTAGTCAAGTGGTGTCTACGCCGGCGGCTGAAGGTTATCGCAACGTTATGGATGACCTTGAAAACGATCTCCCAAGTAGCGTGCGTTGACGAAGCATAGGTGCACCGTAGTCTTTATGTGCCACGCTTATCGCGCGCAGACTAGGGGGCACCACTCGCTGTTCGGCCGGTGGATCACGCTGCGGGGGACGAGACTACGAACACCTGAACTCGCTGCCGATCGCATTTTTATATGGCAAGAGGGTGTCGCTCCTCCACTGAGCGCTGTCGCCAGCACGCAGCATCCCCGACTGCTGCCAACACGCACCCTATTGTTCGGCGACGTTGAATGTGAACTCCTGACATGCGACTGCCACCACTGTGTGCTAACGGTTCCTAAATGAACCCTGCCACGGTGTCGCAGTGGGAGCGGTGCTGTCTCAGCACAGACCAGGCAGGCAATCGATCTATGTCGCTCGACTTTTTCTCCTCCCGCTCGCTGTCCTCATTTTCTCACAGGCTGCCGCAACCTCACCAGGAACTTTTATTTATATATTTCTCTGCCAAAGTACCGATGCCTTTGGATCCTTCTCAGCCACCTGGCTACAAAATTCTCAAAGCATTACGAAGTGGATTTCTGACAGCGTGTGTTATTTCGTAGACTCTTCAGGGTTCACACGTGAACAATTGCTTGCATGCGTGCAGCTTGTGCAAAATTACCTTGAAGCCGGTCGCTGGTCGAAAGATGTTTCGGGAAATCAACCTTAAATGTTTTATAATATTTTATATTATAATATATTATTACATATTAGATTATTTTATATTATGTTATATTATTAGTCGCCATCCTTACGGCAATAATTATTCTTCATTAATTCTTTGCATCTAGAACGGCTCTTGTTATCCATCCAACCTTTACGAAACACCACTCACCAGTAGATTATGAAGCGACCCTTCGCGGTGGCTGAGTTGCTAAGGCACTGTTCTGCTGAGCCCAAGTACTCGGGGTTTGATCCTGGCCACGGTGGCTCTCTTATTGATAGAGGCGAAAAACAAAAACACCCGTGCGTAGAGATTTCGGCGCACGTTAAATACCTCCAGGTTGAGCGAAATCAATCCGTATCCCTCCATTACGGCGTGCCTCATCTCAACTGTAGCTTCGTCGCGTAAAACCCCTAAAATATCAATTCAGATTAAAAAGCTTGTGCTAGAACTGCTCATATTATCCATCTAGTCCTCACAAAACATGACTCACCACCAGATTATAAAGCGTGTTTTAGGTTACCTGTCGGAGTCGACCTCTTTCTGGGTCTGTCTGTCCTTACAAGACCCTTTATCGTTCCGCGGTCACTCAGCAGTAGTCACGCTGATGAACGTGATGCAGGGCAATTGATTTCATGTTGCCGTGACCCTTCTTATGTAGAGCTTATCGCATACGACATTCGTTCCCTACAATGCCCAGAGTCGTCTAACCTTGAACACTCTATTGCAGTTGGAAATCGCTTTTCGTGCGTGCACTGCGCGACGTGACTTGTGGGGATGTTGCGCAGGTTCCAAGTTCCTGTGCAGCCAGGTGGTGGCGCCCATCAGGAACGAGGACGGCGACATCTGCATGTTCATCGTCAACTTCGAGGACGTCACCGATGCGCCGTACAAGGCCGACGAGGAAGCTGCCGCGGCCGCCGCCGCGGGAGGAGGCGGCGCCGCGGCGCGAGATCAGGCGCCGTTGCAGCACGCGCTGGTCAGGACTTGCGGTGAGCGGCTTTCGCACTTCACTCTCACGAAATCCGCCCTACTTTTTTGTAGCGAAAGCTACGTTACGCTACCTCGGGCAACCTTCAAAGCTAGATGTCAAACTACACGTCCTTCCGCAAGCGCCCGGCACGAAGCGGCCTGATGGCGGGGAGAGATAGACGGCAGTGGATAGATAGCAGAGGAGGGAACGGAGACGTGAGCGGGACCCGTATTGCCACCTGGGGGATGAAGGTGAGGAGGCCGCCGCCGCAGCGATAAGCGCGCGCCACAAAGGAAGGCCAGGAGGCCACGTGCGCCGCAGAGCCGTGTGCGATGGAGGAAGACGAACATCCAGCTGTGGTCGCTCGTACAGAGGCGAGGCTTGAACAACGCCGCGAAAAAAAGATGATGAATAAACAGTGTATTCATTGGAAACATATCTGTGTATCATTGCGAAGCCACACCCCGACCACACCTCGACAATGGGCCTAGCCAGGGCAGTGAAGATTTCGCTATTCTCTAGAATTAACCAAAACTAAACCACAGTGATTTTTTTATCACGTCACGCCCGAACACCACCCTCCATTCTTAACCCCGGCACCACCACGGTTCCTTCCCTGGCCTCCGTGGTCGACAGTCTCGGGCTCCTTGGCTTCGCTTTCCACTCACCACGGACTTCCAGTGGTTGACGCCTTGTGCTTCCTTGACGCTCTTTACCTACTGCCCTACCGTGCGTTAGGAAGGCAATGTAAAATATTCACGGAAACCAAAATATTCTGCCTTAGCAAGGTGTATTCTGCTGTGTCTCAGGGATGATTGTAACATGCAAAGCATAGGGCCCTGTGAAACACTTCCGGCAGCAGCGGGAATCTTGGTCGCTGCTCCAACTTGTGCGCTCTTCCGTAAGTCCCGTCTCTCCCCCTTTACCCTTCCCTTTCTTCTCTGCTTATTCTCAGTGCACAACTGCGCTGTTCCCCCTACCGAGCAGCCTCTTTTCTCCCCCTAATGACTTATACCAGCAGTTTGCCGGTGCCATTTCTCTAAGTCCCTTACATCACTCTCACCCGGGAGAGCCCTGACAAAGGCGCTTCCGGAAAATAGACGAGCCCAAGCATTCATCACGCTGACGGCAGGGTCAGCTGCACGCGAGACTGCCCCGAGATGAGGACGACCACTTTGCCGCCATTAGGAGCAGGCCTACTCGAGCATTTATGCCCAGCCTCGGCTGTCTTGTTCGAGATTAGCCAGACTCAGCGTCAACCACGATTTGCCGCCTGTCAGAGGGACGGCTTATACGGACCGCTCTCGGGCTGCTTTCAGGATAGCATGCTCGGGGTGGGGCTCACAGGCACTCAAGCTTCGATGGGTTAGCGACTACTCATATTACGAGCTCAGATGTGCGGCAACGCGAATACGCGGTGGCCAAGGAGATCTACTTGAGGCGTAATTGTAAGCTTTGTTTGTACACGCCTCAGGCCAGCACAATGGGGGCAGAAGCGAAAACGAGCGCTGTCTGTCTCAAGAACGGATTTTTACGCGTTTTGATGGTGCAGCGATGAATGAGTATTCAGCTGCGCATTTCTTAGCTGAGCCTTAAACATACATTCGGCAGCTGAGTTTATCCATGCATCCTTTTTCCGACGGTCAGTACTCCATGTATAGACAGTATAGCCAGTGGCGGTTCCAGGGGGGGGGGGGGGGGCGGCGCAGGGGGCTATCGCCCTTCTCTCCAAAGAGGTCCTCAGCTTATTTTTTTTTTTGTTTTTTAAGCATTCCACTTGCCCGAGGTTAAATACCACTTGTGCGAGGCAGCAAACGTGTTGCGACCGTCAGAAATGCGGGCTCGAGCCATCCGTTGCACCACCTAAGAGGCGCCAAAAACCACTGTGTCGCTAAGTGATTTGTGCACAAGCGGGTTACACCGCATATGCGCACACGCCTGCATGGTTATCACCTCCTCCACAGAACTGGCGCAAGGAGGGGAGCGGATATTTATTCGCCCCACCCCCCCAAAAAAAAAAAAAAAAAAATCTCTGGGACCGCTACTTAGTATAGCTGCCATTGCATCAATGGAGGTTTTAGCACAGCTTGCATGTTTCTACGCTAAACATGGATGTCAAGAATTAAGGCGGTCTTTAACAGAGCTGTAGGAAGAGCGGGTTCGTCAGCACCCAATTGTCACTTGAAGTTCAGGGCTAGGTCGAAGCTGATGGGCGTTGGTCCCACAGTGGTTCCGAAAAGGAGCGATCTGTTTTCAGCTCTGTTGTAGCGCGTGCAGAATGTCGGGAACACGCGTAACAACGTAGGATGGCGCACTGCAGTTCGTTATAGCAGCTTGGAAGATTTGTTTATTGTGCATTGTGTGGAAGGCAACACAGCAGTATTTCCTTACCTTGCGTGACCTTTCCTTTTTCCAGAGTATGTGTATTTATATTCATTGTATAACTTCTGAGAACTCCATTTCTGCCTTGTGCAACCCGCATTTTTGTATAACCAAGATATTCGCCCCATGTGCAATATTTTTCTTAGCCATTGCAACTAAGCTACTCCTTTCTGTTACGCCGCCAGGGCACTAAAATAAATAAATAAATAAATAAATAAATAAATAAATAAATAAATAAATAAATAAATAAATAAATAAATAAATAAATAAATAAATAAATAAATAAATAAATAAATAAATAAATAAACAAACAAACAAACAAACCAGGGCAGCCCGGGAGGAATCGGTGTGCTCCACGCTTAACGCTAAAGAGGGAGCTCTTGTCGCAGAAAAGCCGCCGTCGGTCCGGAACGCAGCAGTCATATGGTAAACGCGTGTAACGTGGGTGACCGGCAAGTTTCCATCCGTCGCGGCGTCCGCGGAGTGGCGCTCTGATCCTGACTTTCTAAAGTGACTGGAACTTTACAGATAATCGTTCTCTGGGACGCCGGGACGCTGCTCAGAGTTAGTTACATTGGCTCGGAGGGCGGCCGCATGGACGGCGCGTTAGAACGCGTGCACAATGAATCAGGTGTCGTCCACCAGTGCGCGGCGTTCTTCCCAGCCCTGGGGACAAGTCCTACTGGGTGACGGAAACACTTCCGTGGAGGTGGATTTTTCGTGGCGACTTACGTGATTGGCTGCGCGCGTAAAATCGTCACGAGAAACGGCACGAGCAGCCAATTAAGCGACACCGCATGAGAACTCAACACCACCAAACGTTTTCCTTCTCCGAGTAGGATTTGCACCCTTGCATCGTGCGAGTGCATATGGCGGGTATACACGTCTGCCCTTTTCAGGCGAGGCTTGGGCGTGCTTGAAGTCTTTTATTATGTCAAATATTCTAGCGCTTGCATTATCTAATCCCCTGCCGAGGTGGCGAACGTCTCGTCGACCCAGTGATGTTTCGTGTGGGGAATTTTCCCTTTTTCGGGGAATTTTAGGCTGTAATTTTAGCCAAAAGGGAAAAAGGGAATCTTTATTAGATGGAGGGAATTTTACGAGCCACCAAAATAAAAAGGAAAAATAATGTAAGTACGCCAAACCTCGCATCATTTATTATTTATTTCCAAGTTCTCTTAACGCTTCGTCAGATTTGTGTTCAAATATCCGAAGTCGTGTTCCTGCAAGCCAAACGCATTCATGACCGCTTCCAATCCGGTTCATGAAGCAAGAGGGAGTATAAGAAAAGAGTATTGAATGAGAAAGAGGTAGTAAAGCGGGAAGCAGCGGAAGCTGAAGGGCTGAAGCCTGCTTCCATGTATTCCTGTGCAATATGCAACAAAGTATTTCGGGTGGGCTTTAGTCCGCGTGCTGTCAACAAGAGATGGCGCCAGCAGTCCCGGGCTAAGCTAAAATTACCTCAATTACCCAATAAAGTCTCGTTGTTCATCATACGGGAAGTTTTAACTTAGAGCTTTTGAAATGCAAAATAAGCGTGCTGTTTGGTATAAAACAAGTAATGTATAGTCAAATGCTGCGGAGCGGTAGATGTAGTAAAATTTATTGCCCGCTGAAACTCCGATTCTCGAACGGCGTCTGCGCCCGGAAGGCTATATACGTAAAGTAGACATAAGTGGCACTGGCTACCGCCAAAAAACTGAACCGGAATCCACGTAGAGGTTGTTTAGCTGCAAAAAGAGCATGCCGGGAAATTTGCAGGGAATTTTGGGGAAACCTGCGGGGAAAAATTGCTAAAAATAGGAAATTTCTGTACCCGGAAATGGGAATTTTTCTACCGAGCACGGAACATCACTGCGTCGAACGTAAGAGGAAATGTCGTCGAAACTTCGTTAAAACTGGTGGTCGTTCTGTTGAGATCAGATTTGAGGAAACATTGATTATGAGGCTCAATGATTGAAACAGCGCAAGGGACAGGGCGAGAAAAGCTGACAAGGACAAGAGCTGTCTCTTCAGCTGCCTTGCCAGCGCCCATCCTGGTCAGCTTTTATCGTCCTGTCCCTTGCGCTGTTTTTATCACGGATTCTTACCGACTCTCCCAGCTTCGCACTTTTGTTCATCATGAGGCTCTTGGTCACAGAAAGAGAAAGCAAGATAGCTTATTCAAAGATGCGACAGATGGCTGCGCCACCTCGGCAACGGTGGTTTCGCTTTTTGCGAACGGTTGCCCGCTGAAGAAACAAGTGCAGCGGACCACCCGGATAAATTAAACAAGAAACCGTTAACAGAAAAAAAAAAATAGCGGAGCACCGCTGACGTGCTCATGAAGACAAATGATAAGGAGAAAATCTAGTTGGTAAGAGATCGGTGCTTTAATACAGAGTCGCAGATGTTGTTTCCACTTCTTCATTCATGAGCATTTTTTGCTTTAGGCTTCCCTCGGGAACCGAGAAAAGGCAGTCAGGTTTTCCGTTAGATATCCTTACGATTCGTGTCCTTTCTTTTACTTTTAGAACTGAAAAGCGTATTCGTTAAGCGTCCCTTCCATGGCACATTAGCCTAGAAATACCAGATACCAGAAGCAGAAAGAAATGGGCTTCCGCTCTAACCTCTTTACGCTTCACGAGGTCAGCATGGACCGACTCCAGTGTTTCTTGACAGAACTTCTCGGTACATTACTTAATTTTGTCGTGTGTGACTGTACCTGCATAAAGGAAGCTCTTGTATTATGTGTTCCAAGTCAGTTCCTGGGCTCGAGAATAAATTTCTACCGATCCGTAGCTCCGTTTACTCGAGACTATTTTCTGCAAAAATAATACTGCAATTCGGACTTGTACAATGTAAATACTTGTACAGGCTCGTACCGGTGCCGTCAAAAGTAATTGGCACATGGTTTCGTAAATCTGCAGGAATTTCTTCTTCCGGAAAGTGCCAGGCTGCATTTGTGTACATTTAAAGGAGTCCCCCTTAATAGAAAAGCTTCCTGTAGACCGGTTTTGGCTGTCATGAAGCCAGGAAGACGAATATTTTGTGATATTCACAAATTCTTGTTCCAATTACATATGACGGCACCTGCACAGGGTACCTGGCACCACTGTTATAATGTATAATTGATTTACGATAATTGGAACCTTCATTTAAACCTCATTCTGCTCTTGCATGTGATGTCATTGGCATGCGCCATTTGTTCCATTCAGTGTCAGCATGTTCACGCGAAGTGATTTGTCGCGACATTCTCAAAGTGCGAACTGCGCTGTGGTGTCTCTGCTGGACGCAGCGCGGGCAGCGGGCCGGAGCCGTTCCCTGCGGCTCCGGATGCCGGGGAGCCGGAGGACATCGTTCGCACTCACCAGGTCAGCCGAGAGGGACGAGGCGGCCCCGGAGTCGCTCCGGGCGCTCGTGGTGTCCCCGTCGGATTCGCCCGAGCTGCAGCAACAGCAGCAGCAACAGCACCAGCAGCAACAACATCCCACCACCGTGGTGATGCGGCCTACCAGGGCTGTCGCCGTGCTGGCACCGTACGAGCGTGTCGGCAAGGAACTGCTCTACCACCGCACCGGTACGTGCCGCTCACGAAACTGGTATACTCGGTGACAACAACGGCACCGGAAGTTGCCGCTGTGCCTTATCACAGTAGCCGGATGTTTCTCTGCGCGGCGCAAGTAGGCTGTTACTGGGAATATTTTGAACATGGCGTGAGCCGTTCCCGTGATTTTTCGGACTTAATATGCTTATAAACGACTCCAGTAACGACAAACAAACTGCCTGAGACAAGGCAGACGATATCACGCATTCATAGCAAACCCCTTTCAAAACGCGCGCGCACTGACGTCACGGGTCCGGCGCTTTGGCGGAGTGATACACTATATGAGGTGGTGCCGTTCTTGAGTTGTAGCCGAGTATAGCAAGGGTGTGGGACCGTATACGGTCGCTTTTCTTTAACCTCACAGGGAACGGGCTTCGCGGTTTCCCACTTAGAATAAAGTTATAGCAGAGCGGAGAACCGGTCCCGGTACGCTACCCGGTACACCTGCGCATTCGCACAACCAGTTTTCTCTACTCTGCGCAGGCGCAGTAGCGCCGGTCGCCCACTGGGTACCGTACCGGGACCGGTTCTCCATTCTGCTTCTGCTATAACTCTCTAATATTCGCTTACGTTTACGGTTGGTAGCTGCGGTGACTCACGAAAATTTTTCGGCATTCTTGCCGCAGACTTCACTACAGTGCATGTCGGGGGCGCGACTACAAATTTGGGCGTCGAGAAAGCTTCATGACAAAAAGAAAACGCAGTGTTTCACTCGCATTTCGGGCCAAGAAACGGTGGGCACCGATTTGCTCAAATAGATTGAGAGACGTAACAGGGGTAGTGGTACTACGGCAGGTGGGATGAACAGCTAGGAGAGAAAATTTGACACGCACCCGAAATGCGGCCGTACGAGTATACAGCGGGAAGCCATACGGCTTTCTTTGAAACTTCGCAGTTGAAGAACTTTTTTCTCCAACTGCTGAATAGCTTTCCCTGCATAAAAAGTTGCATAGCTTTCCCTTTTACTCGTACAGCTGAATTGTATACGTGCGTGTCAAGATTTCTTTACGCAGAAACTTACCCCACCTTAAGGGCTTCTCCGAAACCAGGGTGAGATGTGAGGAAGAGAAAACTCGATGTGCGCATGAGATAAGGATGGATACGGTAGGGATGGCTGGAAAACTACGTGAGAGGGCGTCGTACCGCAACATACGTTAAATAATAATAAATGAGGTGATTATTCAGGAATAAATGAGGTGATTATTCAGGTTTGACACTCCCGCTGCTAGTGTCTCATTTTGATTGTTCGCGGCTGCTTCGCTCTATGGGGTACTCTTTGCGCCATTAAAGAAAAATAAAAGAAATTAATCAAATCGGGTCACCTAACAGAGAGAGAGCTCGAGCATCGAGCAGCTAGCGCAGGCCAATGAATCCCGGACAATACGAAACACCCTACGGACTGACGCCTCACAATCAGCCCCACACGCTCGTCCCAATAAAAGTTTATATAATCAATAAGTTCGTAAGTCCGTTGTAGCGGACTTCATTACGCTTGCGACTGCAGAAAAGGCAAAACATTCTTTGATGAGTTGTTGACGTGACTTGGACAGTGCGACTAGAAGGAATGGTAATTGCGATTTTGCCCGCCGCATTTATGCCGTATACAGCGGGGCAGCAGGATTACCCCGTTCTTCGCCCCCCTTTCCCCTGCGCGCTCTGGCTCTGGTCCCCGTAGCATGGTCCTTCCTGAATAATGATGAGATTGAAGTTCGGGCTTTGTCCGTGATGGCCATCTTAGCTCACGTTCTTCGCGCTGCGTCTTATGTCGCCGTCGCAAATATTTTTAAAAATTCAAGACGCTGTTAGCTGGTGCTCTGGACGTCATTATTCGTCGTCTGCAGCTCGTTATTTCCCAGCGCTCTTCCAGTGTGGGGTATGCTTTATCTGGAGCGCCGCGTGGCCCCTTGGCGGATGGGCATAAGCGCAATGCCACGGTATGCATAACGAGGGTCGAAAATTTCTCCCGCGAGGCTTGCTTCAAGCAAATCGGTAACGGTCGCCACAAATACACAGGCAAGAAAAAGTAAGCACGAAACAAAAAAAACCGGGCCATCTCTACTAACGTGAAACCTGGGGAGGAGCGAAGCATGCAGTGTGTGAGTATTGTTGGCGCCTTGGCGTTTTTGCCAACGGAGATAAGACCGTTGGGGGTTACAGGTATACAGCTTTGCTGTAAAAGTCTCGTGTCTTTGAAGCACGGAGTGTTCTAGGGCGAGGCGTTCAAAAGGAGTGCCCCGCTATGTTCTTTTAATACGTGTTTTTGCCCTCGGAGATGAAACGTTCTAGCACGAGGCGTTGGAAAAGGAGTGTCCCGGTGTGTTCCTTTAGTACGCGTTACGTTCTAGCGCGAGGCGTTGGAAAACGAGTGTCCCGGTGTTATAGTACCGTGACTACATGAAACGACGGTGACGACAGGAGACGTCGACAGCCTGAGCCTCTAAGGGACTTCGCCCCTAAAACGAAGCGCGACAGCCCCTCTGGTTGCGGTAAAAGTACCCTGCAACGCTTCTTTCGACTTTTTTTTTTCTTCTAAATATTAAATGCTTTCAGGACGCAGTCAACAAACACATCAAGTACTTGAAATAGGGGGTCACAAAGTACCTCAACCAAAAATTACTCCTCTATTCCCATCAGGTAATCTGGAGACCTGCTTAGAATGTTTTTAAGTGCGAAGCACTTGAAAGGCCCGGCTTGTCGTCGCAGCTAGTCTGCGGCCACGGTATCTAGGCACCGCAGTGACGCTGCGTCACGCACCGAGAGTCACGCGGCGTCACGTACCCAAACAGAGGCGTCGAAAAGATACGCGCTTATCCCTCGGCTCAGCCTTCCGGCCAAAAGTTAAGAGGGTAATTAAACAAGGCAGAATTATAGGCAGAACAGTTCGAAACTTCTGGAGCCGCTGTCACTGGTCATACATGCCCCATTCTTTAGCGCAAAAAAAAAAAAAAGAACTGTAGGTACATTTGCGGCAAAATATATGTACTTAACAGGCAGTTCTCGCGTTCATTTAGTTAGGGATGCTCGTTGGGTTGCTTTTTACGATAGTAAGCGAAAAAAAAAAAGTGGCCGAGGAAGAAAAAAAAAAAAAGGCGCGTTCAAAGTGGCGAAGAAAGGCTCGAGCACGTATGAGATGAAAGCAAGCACAAAAAGAACAGAACTCCCGCTCGTGCCGTTGCAGGCAGAAAAAGAAACTAAGGTTAAGGAAAGTATGCGCGCTGTCTCAGGAGGAGGGAGGGGAAGGGCGTGAGGGGTGGTAGCTAAGAGCGGAGAACGGCGCCACAGCCCCTTTGGCGAATCACTGCTGCGCACCTACAGCTTTCACGTTGAGTATAACTGCTTTAAAGGGACCCTGCAACACCTTCGATAAGTGCTTTCACTCTTTCCTTCGCGTCTGGAACCACTGCGAAAGCTATAGTTATCGCCAGCACGGAGTAGCACTGCGTGATTTGCTCGTCGCACCAGATACGCCTTCCATTCCTGCTTTGTTTTTGTGGCTTTTTTTTAAGTTGCTATGGAAAAGCGTTCATTGCTGCAACTGAAGGAAAACCGGCCAACAGCCGCTACATGGCATCAGTGACGTAATTGGGGCCGTCAAAAATTGTCTGATGATAGCAGGGTTTAACGCGCCGACACAACGCAGACCATGACGCGCGCCGTAGTGGAGGGCTCCGGATTAATTTTGACCGCCTGGGGATCTTTAACGTGCGCCGAAATCTCGCACACACAAGCGTTTTCGCTTTTCGCCTCCATCAGAAAAGCGGCGGCCGCGGCCGGGAATCGAGCCCGCGACTTCGGGCTCAGCAGCACAACGCCTTAGCTACTGAACCACCACGGCGGTACCCGTCGAAAAATGTCAAGACCAGAAAAGATAAAAATATCTTTTGAGCGAGTTTACAAGTTATCTGATGGGCATAGAGCAGTAATTTTTAGCTGGGGTACTTTGCGACGCCCTAATCTAAGTACTGGGTGTGTTGGGTGACTGCGTTCTGCAAGGATTTAAGATTTAAACAACAAGTTGAAAAAAGTGCTGCAGGGTTCCTTTAGCGTTTTTTCTCTTACCCGATTCTTGGTGATCTTTCAGCGCTAGAATTACGTCAATTTAACAATGTAGCTGCTGTTGGCCGCTTCTTTTCTATAAATAAAATAAACGTATTTTATGCCCATTTTAGAAAAAAAGCCACAAAGCAAAGCAGCAACGGAAGGCGGCTAGTTTTTCTCCGACGAGCAAATCACGCAGTCACGATCCGTGCTGCTGATAACTATTGCTTTGACAATACATCCAGACGCTACGAAAAGAGCGAAAGCGTTTTTCGTTTTTCGGAAGTGTTGCAAAGTCCCTCTAATATTTCCAACAAGCGGCTGTTGTGGCCTTCGTGGAGCCACTTGTGTGACGCAGTGGAAGCTGAACATGAAAAGTGCGCAGTGCATCGTGGATGGTTACCGCGACGTTCTGGGAGCTACTGAAGTAGCTTGGAACTACCGTGACACGAAGGTCACACTGTTCTTTCTCCACATGGCAGCCGTCCAGACCGCATAAGCCTGTTTAATCACTGCAGTCAAGCGGAGTGATTGCGCCTGTCTAAATGGCTAATTAAGGGAAAGCCGCTGTGCTTAGCACCAGATGCATCGCCTGTGATAGTGACTCTAAGGGCCGTATTCTGAGTCTCTCCTCCACTCCATTTGCTCCCTCCACTCGGCTGAGAGGGGGAATCCGGCAATGGTTATGCACGGGGAAATCGATTTCAAGGCTCTCCTCCACTGGAGTCTAGAGGGGGGGAAGAACTCAGAATACCAGGGTACAAGGCAGTACATGGCCGAGGTCACTTGCAGCAAATCAGCAACGTCACTTGCAGCAAAACAAGCAGGCGCGGGGTTAATTTTTAGACGCAAATACATATGAGGTGTTGGCTAAAATAGGTAATAAGTTTTTTGCAGCGCTTGGCCATATCATGAGTGCTTTCCTGTTACAAAGTATCTGTTTATATTCTCAAGGCATTTCCCTATTCTGTTTATTTGCGCGTGGTGTCTGTGTGAGGGGCGCGTGAGTCCCAGCTCTAGTCAGGTCTACCGCATTCGTTGTATCGGAAGCACAATAAGAATGACTGGGCTGGTGGCATGGGAGCGTAATTGTTAATATGGTTGATACGGCTTATATCATCTCCTGTGTAATTTTTGTCGCCCATCCGCGGCATGCAAAATCCTTTGCGGCGCGAAATTTCAACCAAGTTTGGGTCAAGTCATGCTTACAACTGCCCTGTTAAAACCTTGGGGTCGACTAGTAAGCCACCGCACCGCTTCGTTCTTCAAAAGTGTTGTTTGAATGTGTATAGGCAGCGTCGAGTTGTTACAAACAGACAAACAACGTTATGTCTTCTGTTGCACAGAGCAGTATTTGTCAGTAGTGCATGTTTTTCGTGAGCAAAAAGGCGACATGTTTATTAAAATATTGCAGTAACTGAAACCGTTACTCCTTACAGCGCATTTCTGATCACGTCATGTTATCGTATTTTCTAATATACGAACTTATTGTCGAAACGTCCGTTAAATACAAGTACAAATAAACATAATTATGCAGGCCCTTCCGGTAGCCATTGCGTTCGGCTGAAATTTAGCACCGTCAAGTCGTAAGGGCGATGCACATGAGCAGAAAAGGGCGCGTGTGCGCACGCGTCTCCCGCTTCGGGACCGCTTTGGCTGCCGAAAGACCCCGGATCGGCCGCTCCCGCGCGCGCACAACCCGCAAGATAGTAGAGAGTTTTAGCACTCCGTCTGTTCCGTCGTTTCCGTTCACACTGTGTTGACCGGGACTCGACCGGACCCTTGCGCATTCGTTTAGGTAGGGTGTTTTATTTCCTCGGGCCGCCCCTTGCCATGCCCGCGCATTCGTTACGGGGGGGGGGGGGGGGGGGGGGGGGGGGTGTCCTCCTCGCCGTGCCCGCGCACCCAGGCGCAGGTGAGTCCCGGTCAACACAATACGAACGGAAACAACGGAACAGACGGAGTTCTAAAACGCTGTAGCATTCCGTCTGTTCCGTACATTCTGAGCGTGCCCTCAGTCCCGGGACCAGACTGCGCCTGCGCGCACGGGCATGACGAGGAGGACACCCCCCACCGCAACGAATGCGCAGGCATGACAAGGGGCGGCCCGCGGTAATAGTCCACCCTACCGAAACGAATCCGCAAGTGTCTTGTCGAGTCCTGGCCAACACGGTTCGCACGGAAGGCAGGGAACATACTAAATGCTAAAACTCTCTAGTTGCCGCGCCGGGTCGGGAACCGGATCGCTCAGACGCACTTGCGTCTGTCGGTTTACATTTGCGCCGCCAATTAACACTAAGTCGCTTAGTAGCCGAGCTTGTCTCCGTATGAGAATGCCCCCAAACTTCTGCTCCAGCGCTGGGCGTCTCGCCCTGTCCTCCCACCTCTTTCCCCCGGACTTTCCCTTCTGCAGCCAACAGCGTGGGGGGCAGTCGGGCGCTGCCGAACGCGTCCTCCGAGTCCGACCTGGGCCGGTACGTGACGGCGGCAGCGTTCGGCGGAGGGCAGCGCGCCAAGTCTCCCTCGCTGAGCCAGGTGACCGTGGACCCGCGTAAGGACAACTCGCACTCGTCCACGGCCTCCAAGCTTGTCCTCAAGGAGGTCCAGTCGCACAGCTTCAAGCAGCATGTCGGAGAGAAGGTGGCCCAGGTAAGCACTGATGCCTCTGCGGGAGCAGCCGGTGGATTGGTGGACTGGTGTGCTTGTCTGAAGCCTTTGCAGGAATGCGGTTCTCAACAAAGATCATGCTTCCAGAGCTCGTCAAGGGGGACAAAGAACTGTGGAGCGTTACTCAGCCAAATGCGAAGACAGTAGAGTTGGGGCCCGTCAATAGCCCTTAAGTGCCGTTTTTTGCCAATTCCGTGTACACTGTTCAACTGTGCGTTGCTTACAATAATTATGCTTCGTACTCTCACCGACGTCGTACGTAGGTGTTGTTCGACTAAGCTCTCCTCGGCCTTGTTGTTTATCTACTCAAGCGCACACAGAGTGGAACAATAACGAGCACCGAGGCGGCACGAGGCCCACATCACGATTCAAATTACGTTCTTATCGTCGCACATTCTGCGCACCGACAAAGCTCTAACCGCAGCCCGTATATTTCCGTTTAAGTAGTAACTTGAATCTCCACCACTTCGTCTTTGTCTTTATTCGCATTTTGCCGGCGAAATTCCGAACGCTCCAGCGCTTTGTTTAAGTTGCTCAGATTCATTGTTGTCGCAGCACATTCTGCGTACCGACGAAGCTCTAACGACTGCCCGCATATTTATTGTTGCAGCACATTCTGCGTACCGACGAAGCTCTAACCACGTCCCGCATATTTCCGCGTTAGTAGTAACCTTAATCCCTGCCGCCCGGTCCGTGTTTTCATTTGGGTATTGCCAGAAACGTTTCAAACACTGAAACGCTTTGTTTAAACTGCTCAGATTGACGGTTGTCGTTGCGATCAAACTATAAACGCAGCCACGAGCATCCTACGCACGGCGTGCCTTTTCAGTGAAACACTGACTAGCACCGAAACTTGACCACCGGACCACCGCCTACAAGCTTCACCTATGGCGAAGTGATTGATCGCTACCAAGAATCGTTAGTGGCATTTCCCGTACACGAGGAGTCCAGGAAGCGCAATCTTGTAATCGATTCTCCTACGCCATCGTCTGGTGAAGGGTGCGCTTTTGTGGAAGCGCCGCTTCGATCAAGCGGTACAAGAACATCCGTTCGTCCACCCGGTTGGACCCAGACATTCCGACATGCATTTTCCTTCTCAATTTTTTTTCTGCTTCAGTTGCGCGTATTATTTGTGGCATACTTTGTATTATGTTATTAATGTTGCCACGCCTCTCTTCGATTTGTCATCTGCGCCATGAGGGCAAAATAAATGAATTATAAATGCTACAATAATCGGAAGCCGGCCTTTATAACATATGTAATGCAATGCTTATAATTCGGCGTCACTCACGAGACTGCGTACTATTCCTGTTACCCAGGAAGTTTCAGTGCTAGTTCGTTGTGGACTGAAAATAAGCGAATCAATATTCTCACAAATTCATAGATGATGCAAGGTTCTCGCACGTAATAAAGTTTACTGGGGCGATATTGTGCTCCACATTCTTCAAACGTCAAAGATGCAGTCAAACAGAACGACGTGAGCAGTAAAGATTTGGGGAATCGATCGTAGCGGAGTTGGTAACGTATGTGGTTGAATTAGAGCGCAGCCTTTTAAGAAAACACCCAGTCAGACCGAGAACGGTGTTGATAAACACGCTTTCATATGAAACGGTGTAGCCGGACGTGGCCTGAAACCTGAAAGAACAAGCGGACATTCAGCTTGCAACACGGGCTATGATACCCGTGCGCTGCTGGCCTTCGGTAAGAAAACGGAAAATATTAACACAACATTGTTCGCGGCAATCTTTCAGTGCCAGGAAAGCGCCCTTTCCCTGGCTACGTTGCAGCATTACCGAAGCAGGCCGGCGTAACTAAAATTGAGAGAGGCTGCCGGTAGGGAGTAATATTTGCGCCGCTGTGTGGTTTCCAAACGTTAAATGTTCACGAAAGGAACTTGCAGAAAACCTGTGACATTATTTTCGTTCGAAATTTATTTCCAGAGTCTACTATGGGTTATCTGTATTCAGCAAAACCGCCTACTAGTACACCCTATAGTTAAAGTTGTAATCCACCTAAAAAAACAACAACAAAAAAACAAACAAACAAACAAAGCAAACTAAAGGAAGAGAAGGAACAGTTGTACCCAGTTATTTACAGAAACTTTAATGTTTAGCACATAATTTTGTTATAGCGCAATGTACCTGGGCTACAATGGAGCTGGCACTACTTATAGTCGTTGCTACTGCAGTGTAAGTTAATGTGTCCAGGTAACACAGGGGCCCAATTTCTTTTGCAAAAGAATTGTAAATTAGAAAGGGCATATTTGCGAAGTCAGTATAAACAATTAAAACAGAAAGAAATATAACAAAAATTGCTGCCTTGTTCTGTATTGTTTGACGTTCTTGGTCTCCTTCCAGTAGTATATAAACAAATCTAATGACATATTTGTCTGCATTGCATTTGTTCTTATTTTCGTTCTTGCAAAATTAAGGTTGAACGCTATTAAGCTCTGGGTATATATTCACAGCTTAGATGCCAAACTTTGACATTGTTGAGAGAAAAGAATTTGGAGCAAGGAGTAACCAAAAGTGGCTAGACTGATATTCAGTTCACGTTGACCAAAGCTAAGCCGGGCATGTACCGTTGCAAGTACCGCCGAAAATTCCTCTTGAGAGCTCATAGGAAAATTTCGCTCGGGAGGAATAAAACTACTAAAAAAGCTTGTTCCTTGATTGGAAGACGTTCTCTCCAAGAAAAGCCACCGCGAGGTAAACATATTGAAAGGATGGGAAAGGAAATATTCTGGAGGAGCGAGGGTGTGTAGCGAAACAAATTAAGGTAGCCGTCTTCTTAACGGGAGACTCCCTTTTTTCGGTAAGATCTCACTAAATGTCGTAACTGAAATCAGTGTACCATTGTTAGTTTAATCACTAAGGTGGCCCCCTAACCTACCGCGAGAAAGAGCGGCTAAACGTGTTACGAAAGCACCAGCCAGAAGGAGGGTGACTTTTTTTCTAGCCTGCGAAGAAAAGCCTTGAAGGTCTATTGCGTCATGTGTAACCCTACATACAGCTATCAAATGCTTATGTGGTTGGGCAGGCCTCAAGCGCTGGAATATCCGAGTAACAGGAGTGTACATTGCCGCACGCGAGTGGGGATTACACTTATAATGATCAGGGAGCTGATTTTGGAAGCAGAATTCCTACCTTAATTTCTTTTCGAAGACGAATTGCAAGAAGCAAATGGCACCCGGGTGTACCTGCCGGGTGTACCCGTACATGCGCACTAAGGTCAGCATGCCATCAGCTAGAACGTTCACGATGGAGCACAGGAAAAAAGCGTTTCGTCTCCGCGTTGTGTTTTGAAGAATCGAATAAAATAAACAACCCACGGGATGTCATTCAGCCCGAGCCCAACGTTGTGCTTATTGGGCATCTGTGTTACCGTGTGTGCACCAAATTTTTTCAACGAAGTTCGCCTTTCTATTGCTTTGTATTGCTTCCTATGTATTTGACTAACAGAGCACACAAGTGCATGTTGTAGCTCGAATCTACGGCACTGTCTACTAGGCACATAGAAAATGCTAAATCTATGTGACTTCCTGTCTATACATATTGCCTTTTCGCGTATGTACACATCGTGAAACATCGAATTCTTGCTTGTGTACGCTCTTACAAAGCAGCTTACTTGCTCTAGTCTTTATAACACCAGCTGTATATTTCCCGCACTAACTTTCCCCGGCAATCCCACTAACTTGAGAATTCGTAAATTAACCGTCTCTCTCTATTGACGTTAGAATATACGCTGGGTCACGCGATACCCAGCGTATACTCAGTTAGCTGCCCTCAACAGTATCACCCGGTAATTATTCGCGTTCACGCATTGTAACTAACGATAAAATAGTTCCCGGTCAGGATTTGTGGAATAGGAAAAGGCTGAGTCAACAATGTTTTAAGTAATTTAGATGAACAGCAGGTTGTTTGTTTAATTCCCCGGAATTCAACCCGCATTGCATTACTTTTTTTTTCTGCACCGTAGTTATGGCTTATTTCGGTTTACCCGTTTTTACTTGGACCGTAGCCGTCAGCAGTGAGTTGAAGAGAAACGGAAGTGTCAACGTGTCGTGTGCTTCCAGTTTTGGGCGGTGTCGCCCTCTCTGTAGACTCCCCCAAGAGCTGATCACGCCATGCACTCATTTGCAGCTCACTCGCCTTCTGCTGCCACATCACCTTGCACACGTGCGCTTTGCAGGGGTGTATACACTCGTACATAGTGCCATCACATTTGAACCTAACGGAAACGCTCACGGGAAGGGTGAAATCTTGTCGGATTTTGCTTCCGTTTTTTAGAACCAATCGCCACCAACGCGCACGCGCCTCTACAAAACCAGCATCTGAAGAAGGTACAGGCGCCGTCATGAGTAATTGGAACATGGATTTGTGAATATCAAAACATATTTGCCTTACTGGCTTTATGACAATCGTTACCGGTTTACAGGAAGCTTTTTCTATAAGGGAGGACTCCTTTCACCGCACACCAATGCAGCCGGGCAGTTTCCAGAAGAAGAAATTCCTGTAAATTTACGAGACCATGTTCCAAATACTTTTCGCTGCACCGGTGCAGGCTCACAATAACATTAATTCCCTTGCCCTACGTCAGGTGTTCGCGTTTTGTTTTACCGATAATCACCGCTTCCCTGTGGATGCACCGGCATTTAAAAACAGACCAAGTATCGGGATGCCGATCATTGTCATTTAAGCCTGGGAAGGACAAAATGTTCAGTGCTAACAACTGTTTTCTTGACGTGGGAGGCATTCAGCCCCTCCCGCCATCCATCTAGCTGTAAGATTTTACGTGGTCGCCCCGGCCATGCTTTGTGAAGTTCATAGAACGGTCTTAAACAGCAGTAATAACTTTATTAACGGAAAGGAGCTGCGAGAGCCCTGGCGTTGGAGCGGAGGGGATCTGGGCAGGAAGAACACTTCGGAAATTCACGAGCGCACGTATAAGGCCACAATAAAGGTCACTGAGAAATGCCATGTCCACACGTGTTCTTGCAGAGGAGCTGGAGTTCACTGAAAATTCACTGACAGGCTCACGTGGCTTGTTGAGAGGAGCAGTCATGACGAGAGTCGGTTAAGGCTGTTACATTAGCTTGTATAAGCCGTTCGCTAAGGCGTATTCGACGATCGCTTCTAGAAGGGAAGAATCCGTTTACATTCGCTGCAGTTGTTCTGCTTCTGTCGCGGGCGGGGCGGACTTTGTTAGGAACCGCGCTCGACCAGAGATGCAATTAGCACATTTCCAGAGTAAATGAAACAAGTTCGGCGTGCAGTAGGTGTTGCAAATTATTTCCGTTCACAGTAAGAGGCCTGTGTGTGTGTGTATGTACAGCCATGATCAAAAGTTTACGGATTACGGAAATGACAATTTTAGGTTGTTTATCTTCCTATAGCAGCCCGACAAACTGTCGAATGCATGCGAGATGTCGTATAAGTACTAAACTAATGAAAACTACCGCACATACTACTCCTGGCTGCCGTGCGGCAGAAAAATAACTCAAAATTGCTGGCATCGTGGTCCGTAAACTTTTGCTCTTAGGTGTACATACTCATTTCTCAACAAGTTTAACGAAGTTCATCGGGCGCCGTACGGGCCAGAGCGATGACACAAAGCACTGCGCTTTGTGTCATCGCTTTTTGTAACTCGTCGAAATCAGAATACAATATCCTGACCGTAGACAAGTATCTTGTAGGGCCGTTCACAACACTGGCACCTGGGTGGAGCCAGAAGCATAGATAGCGACTGGATCAGGCTGCGCTCTCTCTGATAAAGAGGACGAGACACTCAGGACGAGACGCTAAGGAGGACGAGACTAGATCTGGGTGTCCTTGTTCTAGTCTCAGAGGACACATTATCTCCGGAATAGAGGTTTAATCTGTGTATTACACGCAATTTCTCATGAAAACGCGCGCACAGTCACTTTCTACTAAAATCAAAGACCTGAAAACAAAATTTCTAGCTCCAAACCTGGTGTGCTTTTAATAGACAAGGAAATATACGACGGGCTTTATTGCTTCAATTCGAGGTCAAGCAAGCTCACAAAGGTTTTAGCTGATGATCAAGGGTCGCCTTCAGCAGACAAGCTTTTTTCCTTATCGTAGGCCTGAAAGTTAGACACTGCGGAAAGCTATGCAAACTACTTATTTTCACATCTCCTAACCTTTCATCACTCGGGGTGTTATTCTTATTTTCATCGGGCAAGCCGTCCGATGCACTCTTGTTTGACGTAGTACTTTCGTCGTATCTTTGTGGGAAACAAATAAGATGACATTTGTTAATTTCCTTATCACGAGCAACCCGGGCAGTCCCGTCAAATGCTTTAGCCCGATCAAGAGAGCTGACGACCGTTCACTTTCTGCGCTACAGCGCCGGGCGCCCAGATCCCTGTGACACGCCATAGGGCAACGACCCTCAACAATGGCGGAGAAAGGCGTTGGTCGGTTCGGTGATTTCCCTCCAATCGCCGAACAATGCAATCGTAGCAAATCTTACGAAGCACTTGGCGCTGGGTATTGATTGGGGAGCTCTAAGGAGAAAAAATGTCACACCAGCACATTACGCAGAGAAATCGACGGGGATCATGCGAGAGGCTATACGTTTCTGTGGTGTGTGCACGCACATGTATGGTGCTCCGTGCTACGGTCGCGGAGAAATGCAAGTATTCGTTAACTACGCAACAAAGGTAAGAATAAAAATCTAAATAACTTGAAGGAAGCAATGAAGAATAGCTAGTGGGGAGTGGTCGGGGTTTCTAGAATCAAATTTTCAACAACAAACATCAATGTCACATCGCACACGAAAAATTCGCAGAGTAAGGATTAAGATTCGTACGCCCGGTATAATTGTCTTCAAGCTTCACTTAAAGGTGCCATGAAGACATAGTGCAAGTTTGTTTTATTTGAAAGATTTCGTGTCCGGATGCAAACGATGCTTTATTCTTATACTTAAAACTGCGCATACGGACGGGATGAGGAAAAGAAGATACAGGACAGGCGCAGACTCTTCTTTTCCTGGTTCCGTCCGTATGCGCAGTTTTAAGTATAAGTATGATGGGCCGACTATATAGCCCAACAACATTTTTTACTGATGCTTTATTCACTGCGAAATTAATCAATTTCAGTTAAAATTTGGATACTGGCGCCAAAACGTGTGTTTGAACGACCTTTGCAATGACATCATAAGAACAAGTCTTTCAGGTAAAATTTGGTGTGGAGTGGTGACTTGCTTATAGTTAGGCAACTAGATGGCGCCAGCACAGCACGGCAAGCCGTTTTCTGCCTTTTGCTTGTTTTTGACCGTATTTTAAACCTGGCGTCTTTTTGTTCATGGGGAAAATAATTGTTGCGTGAAACATGGTGCTCACTCGACAAATATGGTCACGTAAGACACCGTCGCTTGAATCAATCGGCCAGTGTCGTCTGAGAGAACCCCAAAGCCTCACAGTGTGCACAATACCAGCAGCAGTACGCATCGGTACTTCTATGTTTATGTGGGCTTTTGTAACTTCCACTGTTTGTCCCACCGTTCTTACTGATATAAAAAGAACGTGCCCGCGCAAATAGCTCGTTGGGCAAGCTTGTAAGTTCTGCCTATTTTGCGTTTGATCTTGCCGGCCTCCGCCAATCGCCGAGCTGGCTGGTATGACATCATAGGTTCTGTTGCGGGAAATGAGCTAATGGGTCGCATGGCCATTCCATTTTTTCCTAATTATGTAGCTTATTTGAGCAAAGTTTACGTTAAAACTGGTGTCAGCATGAGTCTAACGAGACAATCTTTTGAATGAACCAAACTTGCATTTTGTCTTCATGGCAGCAACTCACACATGGTGCCCCTTATTTATGATACTCCGTGTACGGAATATTCCGAGGCAGTAACACAATATGCAGCAGAAACAATTCTCCGGCAGCCTCGCGAGTCTCCACGGGCAGTGATCAGTGGGCGGGAACGAAAGATGAACCGGGCAATGCAGGAGCACGCAAGCAGCTGTGGCCTGCCTCGCCCCTGCGTTGGCGCTGTCTCTCGCCGGGAAAGATGCAGTCGAGGCAGTACCTATTGCACACCTGCTGACAATGCAGGGAGCTACGCCATGCTGCGATCGTCGGAAAGACGGGAGTCGGTTTGTCCAGCTGCTTTGAAGGATGAGACGGTCGTGCGACACGCGCCGCCAAGCCGCCTACGCTCCCTTTACGAGCGAACGGATTCGGTAAGCCGCCGTTGTTGCGTCGCACAAAAGCGGAGACGGCATGCTTTGGAGTCACTTTCAGTCACTGTGGTTGAGGCGCATTTCAACGCGGCGTTGATTCACTCAGCCGCGACGTAATAGCGATATCTTGAGCGGTCACTGGCTACAGCGCTTTTGGAATTTCTGATCATAATCGTCGAACGATTATTCACGAAATATAAGCAAGAAAGGTAGAATCCCGGGCGATGAGAAACAGTAAGGCGGCTGCAACCGGAATAACAACGGCAAAAAAGACGCTCTTATCAAGCACGCAGTTAATAGCAACGCAAATATTGTGACGGCGAGGTATAGTATAGCTGTTTTAGGTTCCAAGGACGAAGTGCCACATGCCGCCACACGGATACAAATAAAAAAAAAAGCAGGCACTCATAAATATTGAGAACAATCCCCATTTACCGCCCGTTTCTCGTCGTAGTCTAAAGCCGAGCTAAACTCCTTCCCTTCATGAAGGCTCACTTCTTAAGCTAAGCGCCAGCCTTAATTGTATCTTTCTTGAGCGGGGGGATGAAAAGAACTGTGATGCTAGCAATTCTCACCCAGCTCAAACAACAAAACACTCACCAGAAGGCTGGTGCATGCTTCCTCAAGCTGGAAAGACAGAGACGAAATTCAATTCGTTGTTCTTTAGCTTTGTTTCTCAAGGTTATCGTACTTGACACCCTCAGTCACGTGCTTTCCTTTTTGGCAGAGGAATTCCTGAATGGCTGGCTCTCATAATAGATTAGGCTGACGGACACTTTACTGTAAAAAAAAAAAACGAGAACTGATGTAAACGGCAGGATTCTTGTCTGGGTTTCTTATGGCCTACGTGAACAACCAGAACAAAAAGTTTGTTTGTGTTAGTCGCCATATAGGGGGACTCTGTGTTCGTTAAAAGGTGAACACCCAAATTATCGCTGTATAAAGCGCTATTGCTAATATACTCCCAGGGACCGTTGAATGGATCGGGGACTGACGTTATCTACTTTCTTGCCTCCTCCTAGCTCTGCCACCTCCACTTTTCTATTTGCAGGACATAGTGGTGGACAGACGAATTTACATTTTTATTGGCACCATGCCCGCCAACCACATCATAGCGGCCGCACCGGGACAAAAAAAAATAAATAAATAAAACATCAGAATGGTGGAAGTAACAGGAAAAGGGAGACACGGAACCCGGTGCTGCCACAACACACCGCCCTTCTGCCGGCAGCCTCGCGTGCAGGACGGCGCGGTACGGGCTTTGATGTTTACCAGGCGGGGGACACAAGATCGGACGCCGGCTTCGGCGCGCGACTACAACCGCGAGTTTGGCGGCGACGGCGGCCGTGGCGTAACGACCATTTTCCGAGCAGTCATTTGCAAACTTGGCGATCCGTCACGGGGGAGGAAAAAAAAGTAGAGGGAGAGTCTGGTGGGTGCCTCTTCTTTTCTACGAGCTCTTGTCCCCGGGACCGCTCGGCCCATTTCCGGCGGCCCCCGCGGATCGATTCGGCCGGACGCAAGTGCGTGCCGCGCGAGGTCCGAAAGCGAGCCCCGACCCCCTTGTAGTTCATTTTTGTTCTTTTTCGTTGACCGCGGCCGCCAGCCCGCATCGCAAACCCACGAAGACCGGCCTCCTCTCTTCTTCACTTCTGGCGTGGACGGAGAGAGCTTCTCCTTCGCCTTCTTCGCGCTGGTCTCGCTTCCTTCAAGACTAGAGCGCCGGCGGAAAAGCCATTTGGCCGGCCACGCCTCATGAGGCTATATGTGGTAGGGAAATAGGTGCTGCCCTGTACGGACGGTCTGAGTTCTCTTTTTTGTTCTCGTAAACGCTCCGTCGTCGCGCTTCTATATCCGACCCGCTTGAGGTCTGTGTCGAGTGAGCGACGCTGTTATAGAATAGCAGCAGCGACGCACACAGAGAGCAAAAGAAACCCTCGACGTGAATTGCGGTAGAACGATCCAGTTTTAGAGACATGCCTTGTCTGAATCAAGTGGTCATTGCAGCAGGTGTTCGGCCAGTCACAGAACTAGGTGGCTGAGTTTAGCACCACTTGTAGCACGAAGGGGTACTGCGATATCGTTCGTCTTTCGGGTCCCTTTCCGCGTTCCCTGCTTCCTGGGGGCACGAGAACTGATCCCGCGTTTATCTGCGAAGTGGCGTGTAGTTGCGGGGTTCTATTAACGGTCTTCTAGGGGTTGCGCGAGGTCCCTGTGGTGTACCTGTCTGTTCTCTTCGCAAGGCCGCCATTCATAAATCAGTTCCTCTGTTCTATTTTAGTGCGCGCTGCGGAGAACGAGTTGTGCAACAGAACATAAATTCGAGCCAAAAATGCCTTCGGCGTGTGATGTGTTCAAGCTGAGTGCTAGCGTCCTTCCTCGGCCCCTCAATCATTTTAGTACAAGAAAATGAGCGAAGGGCGTCTTTTTTCTTGTTTGGCAACGCAGTGCTCGACGGAATGGTTGAACAAACAGAACAAAAGCGACATTGAAGACACCTTCAAAATCAGATGATACAGGTGAGGGGGGTCAGTAACAACAAAAATCGTATCAATACTGAAAGGACGTATTAGAGACCGATTCGTGAGTTCGTTGGCTTTGTAATATACACCCCAGTGACACGGCCAGTCTAATGACATTTATGGCGAATGCTGTGAGTGCCTTTTTGAATGGGTGGCGCTACACGAGAACTCTAAATGACATTTACGTGAATGGAACTCGGTTATTGAATGCTTCGGGTAACACATCCGCATTAGTGAATGGGTGGCGCTACACGAGAATTTTAAATGACATTTACGCGAATGGCACTCGGTGATTGAAGGCTTCGGGTAACACATCCACATTAGCTCACAAATAAAGTGAAAAGCCTCGACAGCAGTGGTCTGTCGCTAAACAAGAAAGTTTATTAATTCATTGTACAATACTGCGTGTAAAACCTGTGATGTGAATGTTCCTAGCACAGAGCTACACTTTTTATTTTAAAAGTAATTTGGTTTTGCTTTAAGAAAGTAGCAGGTTTAAACCATTATAGACATATTTTAATTATTATCCTGCAATTATGCGAGTTTCCTAATCGCCACACTTTATCCATCAAACAACATTTACTACGCCGTGTAGACCCGCACGGCCTAACGGCATGCCATTTATAGCTTATGTCATACGCTTTGAATGACATTGGATTCGATGTGGGACAGAAGTATAACTACGATCTGTAAAATGGTAGATTTGGAGAGCTCTTATCTACGAACAAAGGAGCCCATAGAGGCTCCCTCGACCGACAATAAAAAAAAAATGCCGGATTGCAAAAAAAAAAAAAAAAGAAACGAAATGGGGGGGGGGTGGGGGGGAGAAAAGCGTGAGAACTGTCGGCAGGCTTTGAGGCAGGTTTCCAGAACATATGACACAGTGTCGCTATCTGCTGAAAAAATCGCAAACTCCCGCGTAACTCTGCAAATACCTAAACCCTCGCTATACCGAAGTTGCTTTGTTCAAAACGTCGCTTCATTAGAAGTGCGTCATCGTGCCCACTGCAATGCACTGAGAGCAAATAATCCCGGCTGTTAATGAAGTATCGCTTATAAAGAAGACAGCTTCTTGTCCTGAATACTTCGTTGTAACAAGGGTTTTAATGTTTCACACTTGTCTACACATACGACGTAAAGTGGTGCAGTGGCAGTGACATCAGTTCATCTGTAACGCGCAGCAGTGCAATGATCAATATGATTATAGTTATTGTGTCGGGTTCTTCTCAGTTATCGGAATAACAAGGCCGTTTACCTGTGTTTTCAATAAATACAAATATATTTCGAAATTTCCCCCTTTATCACCAGGCTTTTTCAGTATATAGGTATCGGATATATGCTACACAATGCGGCATATCGTGAGCGTTTACGGTTACTTCCGATGCTTCATGTTTCCTCTTACTGAATTTCTGCTGTTCCCACCTGTGCGCACCTTACGCTATAAATCCTCCCCTGGCTTTTCCACAGGGGTCTAGCGTCTCGACTTTAGCAATGCCGTGAACCTTATATTTCTATTTTTTTTCTTCTTCTCCTTTTAGGTTTATGTTCTGGTCCTATTATTCTCCTCCGTTGCTATAACATGCCCAGACACCCATTTTTTTTTTTCGGGAAAAGTTTCTGATATCCTGTTTGAGAGGCAGTGGTTTCCTGTTCGTTTCTTTCAGAATACATTCTCTCTCTTCTTTTCTCTGGATGCCCTAAGTGAAAGCAGTTTATGTTTCTTTTGGTGCTGAAAATCGCTGCATTTGAAAAACAGATAAAACACAACAGCAGAAACTAGCGCCTACACGCTGACGCAAGCATTAGGCGCTCCATTGGCTACAACGTATCGTTTTCCAGGTAACTGTAAATCAAAGCACGAGAAAGGCATCGGAGCACTGGCGCTCACATTGGGAAGTACGTTCCTACAACGTACTGGCAAAAAACGTCCACGACGTTATCATATATTAAGCAGCAGTGAGCTGCGGGCTTCTCGCCGGGAAGTTTACGAGCAATGAAGGAGCTGGTTGCGCGCGACTTTGACGTAATAAAGGTAGTGCCTTTGAAAAAAGGTGGGTATGAGTGACGTGCAACGGAGAGAAGCGCTGGGGCTCGCGAGGGAAAGAGTTATGACTTTCTTATACGGCTCGCAAAAGTGAGGAAAGTAATAACCAAGGCTTACACAAACTTCTCACAATTCCGCAATATTAAACCTATGCGAGCAGGTTACTACTTATGAATATACGTCGCGAGGGCTGCTATACCCGCAAGCGTCTTGAAAGTACGTGTGTACATTAGCGTCGGTGCCAACGCCAGTCACCTTTGCTGTGTTGTAATCAAATGTACCGCGAAAAAAACTCGGAAGCAAAAATGCAAGAAAAGAAGCCCCCAAAGTCGCTACGCCTGCGTTGCATTTTGCTTTCCACTATAGAGCTCCAACGTCAAGGCCGCAAGTGTAAAGCTAAGTGTACAACGGTTGCCCAAGGAGAAATAGAAAGAAACAGCCCGCAAACGCTCGCTGCCTCTTATGGTTCGTTATGGCTTGTGGTGGTTGACGATGCCGAACTGCCCGTCTCTTACTATCAACGGCACCGGCAGGGCAGTGGAAGACATGTTTTCCCTGCTAGAAGGTTCGCGAGAGAATACAAATCCTAGTACACACGCTACTTATTTGTGCTCTCTAAGGAGGTGCGGCGGAAAGTCAGGATTTGATTTAACGATTCAGGGTTTTTATTGTACATTTTCATAAAGACAGATCGCGCGCAGTTATTAGTACATTAGTACATTGGAGAAAGAAAAAAAAATGCCTGAAAACGTGTTGCGATGGCTTAAGCAGCGACTGCCGCAAGACACGGTGGAACAAATTTCTATGTGCGCATCCAACCGCCCAACATTGTTCGTTGTATTGAAGTTTTTTATTCACGTGACATCCTGACCAGCATTTTTCCTACCAGTTAAAGGGGCCATGAATACAAAATACAAGTTTGATTTCTTAGAAAGGTTTGGTGTTTCATTGTGCCCCTAGCGCTTGTTCAGCAGTAAACGATGCTTTAAACGCTTTAAACCATTTTTTAATTCTTTCGTTAAATCATGTGTTTCGGGACGTTAGAGATGACGCATGCAGGGAAGATGCCTGAAACAAACGTTAGTATGTTGACCAAGGCTGCTGCGGAATCCGAAATGTCTCCTTGTTTACCTCCTGCTTTCATAGATGGCGCTACGATATCGCTCCCAACCGCTGTCCGACCTTGCTCTGTTTCTAACCGGATTTGTACCTGTCTTA
Organism: Haemaphysalis longicornis; assembly: GCF_048455015.1. Classification (NCBI taxonomy): domain Eukaryota; kingdom Metazoa; phylum Arthropoda; class Arachnida; order Ixodida; family Ixodidae; genus Haemaphysalis; species Haemaphysalis longicornis. The sequence goes on along the minus strand of NW_027526295.1, from coordinate 245,345,488 downwards.
CTCTTGTATAGTAATCGTTCGTGAAAATTTGGGCATGCTCTACAAGCAAGGTCACGTGTGTGGCGATGTCGTTTATGCCAGTTGGTCAGTGTCGTGGGTGACAAGCCCAATGCGACCGGCGACTGTGCAGCTTCGGCCGGCATAGTGTGCGCCGTACGCACTGGCGCTTTCATGTTCACCTGTTCGTTCATAACTTTCCTTGTTTGTCCCACCATTCTAATGTGTACTAATGTATACTAAATTTGCGAGCTTGCAAGTTCCGCAAGGTTATAATCCCTGTTTATTTACGTTTAATTCTGCCGGCCTCAGCCAATCGGAACGAACTGCCCATTATACGTCATAAGTTCGGTTCGGAAAAATAGCTAGGATGTCAGATGCTTATTTTTGTGTTTTCCTCATTATACCGCCTATTTTAGTAAAGTTTGTGTTCAAATATTTATGAGTGTTATACTAACGAATCAATTTTTCCAATGAACCAAAATTGAATTTTGCCTTCATGGCCCTTTGAAGGAAAATTCACAGCTATGGCCGCCGCAAGTGTGAGAATCATGGGCTCGCATGAACCCGCGCGCAAAGACCTTAAATAAGGCCAATATATCACTTAAGGCTTAGATTCCAGCCCGTTTCATGGCTAGTGTACCCTCCAACACGTAAAAACAGTGGCGACTACTGCTGCAAATTTTACTTCCTCAAAGTTTTCATCGCGCTCCTACTTTTTCCAGCCTATGGTGGCCGACATTTTTTTAGTGTCGCTCAAGATTTTTCTGTGTACTTTTGCTTACTAATATAAGAGTTATTTAAAATCTAAGCACTGGCCGTCCGGTCGCTTATTTCCCTCCTCCTATCCCTCGAGTTTCTGTGCAACTGTGCAGGACGCTGCAGACCTACCTGCGTAAATTTGGCGAAGCCGAAAGATCAGTAGCACTCCTTTTCGTGCGAATAATACGACCCTATAGTGATGTGTAAGATGTGCACTCTCACAGAACAGTTAATGAAGCGCACTTTAAGAGAACAGTTAATAAAGCGCACTTTAAGAGAACAGTTAATAAAGCGCACTTTAAGAGAACAGTTAATAATGCGCAATTAAATCGTTGACACCCTCAAGGCCGCGTCATTCACACGGGGCCGGACTGCACAGTGTATTTTTTTGTTATACATTAGATTGTCGTTCCAGCTAACAAGACAACCACATTCCCGCAGCCACGTTTGGTTGTTTCTGATTTGCGGCGGCACGCATAAACGGGTGTGCTTTGTAACTGTGCAGCTGTTCTTCGGAGAATTATACGAGGCCGCGTGTGTAGTGCATCACAGTCGAAATAGCAGTTAATTTGCTTAAAAGCTTCGCGGACGCTGACGAATGTTTGTTTACGGTCTCTCAGCGTTGCGAGTGCCGAGAATCAAAAGCGTGTTTACAAGAGCGTGTGTATTGGGTGGTGGCGCCATCTCACTGGTGTCTCACGCCTCTATTCGGCCTGCCCGAGCACGTGAGCTCGATCAATACCACTAGTAGTCGGAGTATAAGCCGACAGAAGGCGCCAGGTTCCTTTATGCGGCTGCCCCAGACCAAACCAATATGGTAGAAAGCTTACACCGGCGGCGGTGTCCCTGGAGCGCCTTTATCTGATGTAGACAAAGCGCTGAAATGTGGCGTGCAGTAGTTTTCCGGTATTGACCCATTTCTGGGTCAGGTCAGTGAAAGCGAGCGCCTTGATTTAAGTGTATCCTGGGTACCCGGCAAAGGAGATTGGGACCCTGTAGTGCACACGCACGGAAGAGGGGAGGGAGAGTTCGTGGTAACGTGACCACGCGTTGCAAATGCGGGGGATAGCATGGGACGCCGCTTCCTGCAGCCCGGAAATGCATTCGATATATACGAAGGGAAGTTTTCGAAGGACTTTGCGAGGGCACGAGACCGTTCTTTATCGCCGACCGACGCGCGCGGGGCAGTGCTTACAGTGATTGTTGCTCCTTCTTGCTTGGTGTAACGCGGCTTTGTGTGTGCGTGTGTGTATGTATGTGCGTTTAACGGTGCCTTTTGTTTTTCAGTGCTTTCTGCTGGAGTGCTTGCAGCTTGTTTGTAGGGCAATTCTTTTTAGCTCGTAATGTTTCCCGGAACGTGCGAATTGCAGGGACTTGCATCGCACCGAAAATGGCAAAGCTTTCAGTTTGCTTCGTGCAGAGTGTGTTTACCAATAGTGGTTGGTGTAAGATGCGAACTAAAAAAAAAAAAAAAGAAAGAAAATGTGGTGGAATCTACTCGTCGCCCCCCCCCCCCCCCCCACCCCTCCTTAGGCCTTGAGATCCCCCGCCCTTTCGACATAATTTCCATACAAGTTATGCGAACACTTTGTACACAAATGGATAACACCTCTCGCGCTGACCACCACCCTTCTATGAATGTTTTGCCTATTATCAGCCGAAGATGCACCATGAAGGGAAAACATCTTTGAGGCGTTTTTTTTAAATAAGGTGCTTATATACGCTTTTTAGTGCAAAAGTGAGGAGGTACTGGGATACTTAGACTGCCAAGAAAAGTTTATTTCAGCGGTTAAAACCCGGCACAGTGTGAGGCGAGGCAAGGAATACCTGGCTGTTAGTCGATACCAGATGTCCTCTCGTCGGAAGCGGGTTGATATTATGTGAACAGTGACAGGCTGTGTGAGATTACGAGCCGGTAACACACGGAGTTTTCTCGTATGGATTCAATTCGTTCGTTTTATGTTGTTACACTGACCACCAGCAAAATACCCTTAAAGAGCCCAGTTGTTAACTGCTTATTTACAAAAATTTTCCATCTGCAAATTGATTTTATCCAGTCTTCTTTCATGTGATTTTTTCTTAACCCCTCAAACTCTTTCCCCCGGTGTAAGGTAGCAAACCGGGCTCTGTTCTTAACTGCCGTGCTATCTTTCCTTTCATGTTGTGTCCAACCTATTCATTCAATTAAAAAACCTAATTACAGCTTGGTTTCACTATCTCAATGCAACGTTCTGTACTCTTCACTGTTTGCATGTGAAGCTCAAACGGGTAAAAAAAATTCTACGTGCTCCAGATTGAAGTTTTGATGCCGTGGCCTAAGTCTGCGGCCTTAAATGCTTCTACAAATTCTGCTACAGTTTGAAAGTAACCGCCTTTCTGAAAGCACATTAGAATTTGCAAGGGAATCTAGTAGCTTCAAGTAACAAACTTTACGGCTTGCTGTGTATAAAATGATTTTTACCTCGACCGGGTGTTCTAGTGCTAGCGCACATAACGTCGTAAACTTCTTTCCTGTCATATTAAGCTAATTCCGTAATAGGATATGTTCTGTATGAAATTTAGCATGCTTTAAAAATTGTCTAGATTCATTAGAAGAAAAAACTAATCTGCCAAGCTAAAATGAATCTGTAATAAAAGTGTTCTTAAGCTTCGGCTCGTCTTTTTGGAATGTCTGGGAACAGCAAAATAGGAGAAAAAAAATACCAGCTAGTTATTTATTCCCCCGTTCAAGGTAATATAAAGGAGTATAATCAGGCCATATAAAATGCCAAGGGGAAGTTGGCGTTGGTACTCACAAAGTTTAACAAATATTCTTGTTGCGCGTTACGCTGTCGTGAAGAGGCTTTACCTATTCCCCTTTAATCCTCCTTGACACCCTAACTAACCTACAAAAAAGGACCTTACGTACTTGACCCTCGGGCGGATGTATAAGGCAACCTTGTAGAGTACCTTGTTGACCTCATCATAGAGTAGCGTTGTGCACGGCGTTTTATATGCACTCTATAGGACAGTGAATTGTAGGGGCTCCGCAGCCCTGAGCGGTGTGTTCGGTCGGGGTGCACTTCTGTTCTACCTACGGGCAGGACGGAAACAAAAGTAATGAGAGAAGTGAGTGAGCGCAGCTTGCCACGATGCCCGGGCGCTGATGGCGGCGCGGCCTGTCTCGCAGCGCAAGCAGTCTCGAGTCCAGCTGGACCGGGGTCGGCCTCCCCAGAGCACCTTGCAAATCCTCAAGGGATTCGTTAGTATCTCACCCTGCTGCTGCTGATGCTGGTGTCGATGCTGCATCCCAAAGCGACGCCGCGCACGCTGCCGCATCCTCCCTTCTTCTACCTGTCCCCGCATAAGAAACGCCCTCCCATCCTTTCCGTGACCCTGTGCCCCGCCTGGGCCCCTTGTATTTCAATCCCTGGGATAGCGGGCAACCGCGAAGAGGCTCGTGGTATTTTTTTAGAGCCCTACCTTGCTGTTCCTTGCGCCTAGCGCTCATTATAGGCAGAAAAGGGCGTTTCATTTAGCTTTCCTGTCGGATGCGTTTAGATACAGAACTGGTATTACCTGAGGGTAAGGTAAACTTCGGTTATTTAACAAAGTTGACACGTCCGGCATATTTTCATTCTGAAAAGTAAACATTTATTGTTAGACGTAAAAGCAGGCACAAATGCATATGTTTCTGAGTCACGTAAGGCGTTCAAGAAAGCACGGGGGACCAAGTGCAGCAAGGATAAGAATACGGCGTTTTGAATGCGCTACAAAATGATGAATATTATTTTCCTTTTTCGTTAAGGTGGAAGAAGGATAATCAGTGCCCACTCCCAGTACTCGCGTACAGAGCAGAAACTTAAGGTCTTTCGAGCACTAATTTGGAAAGGAGGCTTTCACAGCTGGGCTCAGAACAGCTTTGGGAAGCAAGATGATAGCTCCTTTAAGTAAGGACAGAAAGCAATGATGAGCGTGCGTAGGCAACAACAACAACAGCATAAAAACTTTCATGGATGGGAATAAATAATTGCAGATCGGAGATGCGGTACCGGTGCGGCAGTCGTTACGGGGACCACGCTACTGCGCCTGCGCATTGGCGTAGTCAGGGACACTTGATTTAGTCGCAGTACCGAAGGCCTCATGGGGACCGGCTTTTTGGTCCGGTAAAACTCTCCTTTTTTGTTCATGCCAAGAGGGAAAGACATAGGAAGGAGCATGCGGCGAGTGGGATGGGCAAGAGACAAAGTATTGAAGCGACGGAGTGCTTATACCGGGAAACAGCAGGAGAAGCAGGAGGCAACAGACAACCAGGTGCGGAATCAAGGCATCAAAATTAAGAGAGGGACAACACCGAATCAGGTTGACGTCGTGCCGGAGCACTTGAGGATCTCTGGGAGAGGGTGATAGAAATGCGTCGTCTTGCAGTGGATCGAGTAAATATACGTTACGCGTTCGCACCTGTAGCCTACTCGTCTCGCCTCTCCCTCCCTCTTTCTTGTCCCCGTGTTGTTGTGCGGCGTGCGTCGGCGCTCGCTGTTGTGTCTAGTCATGTTCGTGTGGTCGTCTGCCTGCGCTTTGCCTTGTGCTGTTGCTCGTCGTGCGCCTTGTGGGGCGTTGCTTCGTGAGGCCCGAGAAAGCTTGACTCGGCTTTCTGCCGCCCATGCTGCTGCTTCCGTTGCTTAGCTGGCATGTCGCCGTTCAGGGAAACTGTAGGACAGAGATTTAGGTTTGTTTTGTGAGAAAATGGAACAGCGTGATGGTCATGGAAATTCGAAACATCATCTCTACTTTTCAGCATTGCTCTCGCGTATGTATACGCATAAATCTAGAAAAAGAGAAATGTGCAAAGACAACTCAACCTTACTCTGATGAATGCATGAAGGCAAGCTACTTGCCGATACGTGAGTAAACATCCTGTTATTGTTCTGTTGGTGTGTTCGACTATGTAGACATACTATATATATATATATATATATATATATATATATATATATATATATATATATATATATATATATATATATATATATATATATATATATATATATATATATATTGGACGACGCAAATGTCTGTCTTTTTTGCAGCAATAGTTACACTTTGTTTTCAAGCAATGATCAAGATCTCATAATGTGTTATCAAGCAATCGATATTCGCAGGGCTACCAGTGGAGCGACTTTGTAGCGTGTAGTTTTTTTTAACTCTTCATTTCTATGAGCGGCAAACTTGTTTCTATATTTTAGGTGGATTCAACCTCGTACTGCATTAGTCGGAAGAAACGCGGAGGATGGCGTCATAGAAATTACCCATTAAAATTCTCACCAAGAGCTCCCGGGGGAACCGTATCGTCACAATGCCGATGCTGTGAATGCCAATAGCTGTATTTTTTGGGCCTGTTATATGGTCTCTGATCGAAAATAGTGCATGACAAGTTGGAATTGTCATTCTTGAGGACTTACGCCTGGCAATGTACGTCGCGGCGATGTTCAGTTTGGCTATAGGGTACGCCTACCTTTAACAAAATTTATGCGGGAGTCCATCGATGCTTGCTAACCAAAGAATAACTTACCCCGTAATAACAACAGGGGAGGTAGCGCTGCGAGGGTGCTTAATACAATGTGGTCTCGAAGTAGATGCACATTTCGAAAAATATCAGTGGGTATGATTCTTCTGTGCTTCACTTCGCTCATGCAGCCGCTTTCTGGCTCAAATTACGCCATTGATACGCAAAAGCCGGTGTTGTGCCGCATGCTTCAGGTTATGCCCACTTGAGCTTACAACAAACTAAACTCGCTTGGGTAGAACTCAGTGTTTGATGAGGGTTTCGCATTTTGGATACTCCGTGGGGTCTGTGTTCAAGACACGACAAATGGAATATATGCTCCGGAAACTTGGTATTCTGGTGTGTGACCATGCAGGATCTTAATAACCCTTATGTCAGCGCTTTGGATGGTGTCTAATGGTACGGTGTACTTTCTGCACAATGACCCTTCTCGCAGCTATACAAGTGAATGCGGGGATGACACTGAACACACAACTTCCTTTCATGAAGTCAGCCCGAGTTTTCGAAGCGTTGAAGTGGCCCACCAGCTGTAGAAATCGGTCTGCGTTTCTTGGTTTCAATGCATCTCCGCGTACATTGCTAAAATGTTAAAGTATTGAAAAATATCACACTACGGAACGCAACTGCCACCGTCCACCCCGGGCAACGTTGTCGGAAGGCAGGTGGTGCAAGACGACCATGCAAACCAAAATTTAGTAGCACGAAGTACTATATTGAAGATGAAAAAAACTGCACAAGGTCTTCCTCAAGGCCGCAATGTACAGTCGTTCACAAGCTTAGCTGGAGCATCATATTTAGCTGGAGCATCATAGTTTAGCGTGGCATAGCTCGAACATTATGACGTAAAACGGCTCAATTCAGTGTGGAGGATTTGAGTGCCACCTTTAACTTCACATAAGTGACTAAGTTGGGACTAGACTACCTTACGCTAAGAAAGGAAAAGACGGTAAGTGTGGAAAGCGTTGCTCCACCTAAGACTATGGACCAATATACTTATGAGAGAGAGAGAGATAGAAGAGAGAGAGAGAGGAGGAGAGAGAGAGAGAGAGAGAGAGAGAGAGAGAGAGAGAGAGAGAGAGAGAGAGAGAGAGAGAGAGAGAGAGAGAGAGAGAGAGAGAGAGAGAGAGAGAGAGAGAGAGAGAGAGAGAGAGAGAGAGAGAGAGAGAGAGAGAGCGGGGGTGGGGGCAGTGGGTTCAGCACTGAAGGCGCCCTTCTTGACCTTCTCTAAAGATAAGTCCACTACGGGGTTGATATGAAGCAGCGTTGTGGGATTGAGCATTAGGCAGGATTGTAACAGGTGTGGCCCACGGTTTCTGCGGAACAAGAAAGCCATTGGAGTGTTCAATAAGCGCGACAGGGATCACTTCTTCTCCTGAATGAGTCACTGACCGCATGCCGGTCAGTCATGCGGCACAGCCACAAGCTGTAAAAGCACAGCACTACAAAAACGTCATAAGGCTCCCGATTAACATCAAGAAAAGGCAGGAACCGGATAGTGTATGGAGTAATTTTATTGTTCTTTTTGAAAGTTTGCTAAAAAACGCCCGAAAAGAACACTGCGTCACTGCACAACCCAAAACCATGATCACTTATCGCTGGTTGATATCATAGGCCACAATTGTCGACCAAATAATAGACATTCCCTTTCGCGCAGCCATATTTTAACTGGTGGTGTGGAAGAATGAAGCTTGAAGAAAAGCGCTTTCGCATTTGATGGAACACACATACCCATTACACGTTTTAAGGTTTTTTTTAAAGTAAGGCTGGCAATAAATAGGCACCTAGAATAGACTTTCAATTCGTCATAGTTTTCTTTGACGTACTGAACAGATATTCCAAGGAATACCGCGTAGTAAGAAAGTTAAAAGTGTCCACAACTTCCTTGAAAAATTCCAATGACGGCTTAATGTTAACGTCTCCCGTACATATGAGCAAAAAAGGCAAATGGAAACTTAAGCGCTGCTGCGACGCGCGCTTAACTTGTCTAAGTACTGACGACCAATTGGGCCCTGTGTTCGGTAGCACGTTGGTAAAACACAAGTTGTCATTGTTGTCGTTGTTATTCTTTTCTTTGTCGCACATGCCCAGGTGGAGGATTGGTCCAGAATCTGGAGCTCTGAGGGGCTAATCTGCCCTCTTCACAAAATTCACAATACTGTGAATTGAAAACGTAGACGTTATCGAATAGTGCGTGCAACGTAACACTTGAACCTGATGGCACGGGAGTAGAACAAGTGCACACCAGCAGCGTAGAACCCTGATTGAAAGAAAACTGTGGCGTGTGCTAGTTGGCTTGCTGACGCAATTCGTGCAGTAAGACGAAGAAACAGAAGTAAAGAAACAGACGCAAACACATTCTAATATTTAAATATTTTTATTTCCCTACAAAAATTACATAATTTCTTTCGTTAAAGCGCCCATTTCCTGGCCAATCCCCCGAATGGGTACGCGTCATTTCACTGGAACCACCACCACCACGGTAAAGCATTAAAGAAGCCATGCCACATGCTTCTTTTCTGCTATGGCTTTTCTGCTATGGCTATGACTCTTATGACTAGGTGTCTGTTTTCATACAATGTCTTTGTGGTCAAATAGTATATCAAATAGATTTCCAAAGACGGTGGAACTGTTATTTATGTTTGATGCCTGTAAATGCGGGTTTTGGTCTTGGTGTTATTCCATTAAGAATGTCTTCGCGGCCTTTGCCTGCTACTCCACGGCCCTCCGAAACTCGGCGCCAGGGCCGCCATGCATAGAACTTGCTTTGTTAATGCGAAGAGGAAGTTAATAAACCGCCCCTGCTCTAACAGAGTGAACGAGCTTCCATCAGCACCTAGGTCCACAACTTCTCTTCAAAGGCGACGATAAGCATTCTTGGAGAGTCCAAGCTACGCTCTGAAGTTCGCTCTGCATTCTTCAGCGTGTAACCTGACACTTGAGGCACATTAGTTCCTTATTAAACTCAGGGCACTTAAAGACGACAGCATAATAAGGCGTGAAAAATGGCCCTTTTCACGGGAGCGCGCATTCTATTCTTCAGCAGACTTTCAAAGAACCGTGGTCTTGGAGGGTCAGCAGTGGGAACGGCCCCGGGGAGACAACGGCGCAGAGGTGCTCGTCCCGAGGAGAAAAAAGTAAGAAATCTGCATTTCGAATAAAATACTTCGGATGCAGCACCCACCAGCAAGCGAGGTTAGACGAGGCGCTACTAATACGGAGAAGAAGGGACGTCGCCAGTTTGAGACGTCGCGAGCAGTCGGTGGCCGGCGCCATCCCGGCAATAAATGCGAGGCCACGAGGGGAGCGGAATGCAATGAAAGCGCTTGGAATGCCGTCGCGGGTCAAACAGGCTTGGAGCCTGCTATACCGCTGACCAACGGTTTCGCCTGGGGAGAATAATTTTCTTTTTTGGTCTAGAGACCTGGGTATGTCAGATGCTTCCTCTTTTGTCAGCATCCTGGGTGAATTGTTGACCCCCTTTATTTGAGCTGGTGAGCTTTCCGGAAAAAACAGAGCCAGCGGGGGTATTCCAGTTATCTTTGGAAAGAGCAATATCCCCTGTTTCACTGGAGATGTAATTTGATACCACTTTGCTGTGGCGCGGGGCTGACTCTAATATTCATGGTGATCGGAAAAGTGCGCTTCCCGCAAAGAGGTTTGATAGTTTATTTGGAACGTACTACTGGCTTCTTACCGGAGGCTGTTGCAAGAATTGGATGGCGCATTAATCAGTAACGTCGAAACGATGAGATAACACACTTCTTTTATTGAGTGGGTTGCCAATATAGCATAATGCTTTGTCCTTACTAGACGCACTAGCATTCTAAACGAGGAGCGCAATGAACGAAAAAAGCAGGAAAGCTATGCTGTTATTTCTCAACTTTTGCGTTTAACATTATTCGCGTGTCTAGCGCGAAGTATTAGAAGTCGGGAATTGTTCTAAGGAATGCGAAATTATGCGTTTGACCTTCAGACCGATTATTTCATAGAATAGACCCGTAACCCAGTAACTTTTTTTTATGGTGAGTAATTTCTAGTTGTTTTATTATTACACATTTGAGCATTACCGGCAAGTTCATATTCTTCCAATCGCTTGCCCGCACAATAGAAACGTAAGCTCATCCTTGAAGTAGTTGTACAAACATTTACTGGAGCCTACAAATAAGAAAAATTAAGCAAAAAAAAAAAAAAGGCGCGGGGCTCTCCTTAGTACAGGAAGCTGCATTTCTAGCAAAGGAGACCAAGGGTTTCCGTAGTCTCGAGCACAGAGCTGCTTAATCCATACTCCCCCTACTCCGGCATGGGGTAAGCCAGGGGATTCATGTGGTTGTGGCATTCCCATACAAAATGGGGAGTATAGCGGAGTGGGCAGTTGTAAGGGTATGTAGTGGATGAGAGGGATGAAGGGTAGGGGCGTTGAGTGTCTGGATTTGAAGTCTGTGCTATAATTTGGCGTTGCTGACATTGAGACTTTGAGAGACGCGGGAGGGGCATATCATTGCGGGCAGCTCTAACGATAGAGGTGTATGGTATTGCTGTGGCGAGTAGGAATTCTAAAATTGTTCGCGGTTTCACCAGTAGCAAACTGGACGTCCGTGAGGTGATTTCGGAATATTGCACGCGGAAGTTAAGTCCCACATACGAAATCACCGTCACTCATGGTATGTACATGCAGGACATGTGTATTGCATACTGATTTGTCATTAAGCTTATGGTAGCCAATTAGGTGAACACGGAAGAAGCGTAATCAGTACGCAGTAGCACGCATCTTCTTGAGGGCTTCCCTTCAGAATCAAAATTTTTGGACCAAAGGAGGTGAAGTGCCAGAAGTGACACTGTCGCTCACCCCCCCCCCCCCTTCCCCCATCTTAATAACAAAGAGGGATTTCCGACCTAAATAAAGTAAAAAAAAAGAAAACAAGGAAGTTGTGTATTTTTATACTCGGAATAGCTGAATATTGTTGCATTATTAAGGTACAACTCTTTGCCCTTAGGTGACCTTCATTCCTATTCTGGTCAGACTATGTCGCTGGTAAGGCGATCGCCTTGTGTCGTGCGGGACACAAGCAATCTAATATTTATTGACGCAACTCATTTTCCTGCACCTGTGCGGACGTGCAAGAAAAGCATAATGTTAATCGTGCCACTCGAAGCTTCGAACTTTTGTTTCCAGCTAGAGAAACAGCAAAAGAAAAAAGAGGAAGAAATGGGGGTTGGGCTCGGTGGCTAAAAGTGGAGAAAAATAAACTCGTAAGTTTGGCCAGTCGGATCTTTCTTTTTTGCCCTAATTATAGGCGCGCAGTTTAGAGGCGCGCAGTGGCCTTGAAAGCTTTTAATGCACGATCCAAAACTAATGAGCTCCTGCTGATCTATATACTTTAAGTGGTATTTCTCCCTCCCTCCTCCCCCTCACTTCGCTGGTGTCAGGTTTCTCTGAGTCTCACGAACGATCTGCATTCAGCTGCATACGTGCCAAGGCACAGTGGTGTTTGCTTTGTACGGTTTAAACAAAAAAGGGGGTTATAGTAATGAAACCTGAACTAAAGGCTACGGGAACGCAACCAACTGCTAACTTGCATGATGGGGCTCTGTAGCGTCATTTGCATTTCTTCCGGCTATCTGTGTGTTAAAAAACCCCGATAAATGGAAAATAATTGTACTTTAATAACTTTGTTCTTTATTGTTAAAGGTGACATCAACATTTTATGGCTAGGGTGCGTGGGCCAGACCACTTTAGCTAGAAATAGCCAGTGCATTCTTAATTACAGCCAGCGCTAGGCAGTACGTATTTGGTTTTCTTCAACAACTCAAACATCAACTCGTCTCCTTCAGCTAAGGTAAAAAGGTACATTTTCTCCACATCACGGATGGCCTAGCCATAGAAAATTCCATAGTCATCTTGACACAAATGAGACATTTATATGCAGTAACGTTTTCGCGTTCGAAAACGTAGTAATCTTGCATTAACTGTTATTCGTGTACTATTTCAAGATTTGCAATAATACATGTTTTGCGTTACTTCACGGGATACATTCTGCGAATGCTAATGGGAACATCGGCATACGTCAAGTACACGACCGGTACATGCTTATGGTGTAATGTACTGGCCACGAACCTGACAGTGCAGTAGTGGTCCGGACTTGATATCTGCTAGAGCTTCTTATTCTTTACTCCCTGATGAACACGACCATTCATGCCAATGCGAGCGTGTCTGCTAGCCGCATGGGACTGGTTTGGGGATCTGCAGATTTACCTAATTTATACGGCGCTTGCACTCGACAAACATCCACTACTTCGATAATGGACGCTGAGCTACATGCTATGCTCGCATCTCCCGACCACTTGACCTACGAGACATCTGTCCATTACAACCCCGCATTCGGTTTCTGACTGACTCCCAAATGGCGCTACGTGAGTTCCGGAAACCCTTCTCAGATCACCCTCTGGTGAATCAGATTCAACATATGATTAATCTGTTTGTGTTGCGTGCATACCGGGAGACATGGCTCAGGGTATCGGCAACCAGGCTGCCGATGACGCAGCGCAGGAGAGTCTTCAAATACCTCCTCCACTGGTTGACGGCCCTGCTCTCCCACTCCCCTCAGGCAACAGCTGGATCACGCTCGTCAGGCTAGGCAGAATCGCCTTGCCGCTGCCACTCCTGTAGGCTTTCTGCATAACGCCCCATCACTAACTCGTCCTGCCGCAGCTTTCACAAACACAGTTTGCGCGAACACTGCATTGACCCCCCCCCCCCCCCCCCCATCACACGCAAATGGCATCACCCGACGGGCGATCCTCCGCCCTACTGCCAATATTGCAGCACAGCTGCACTAGCGAATCTGACGTACCTTATTTGGAACTGCTCTGCTTACCAGTCCTTCCGCCCCATCCTGCTTAATAAGGCCCTACCCAATCCAAATGCCCCCACGACATTTAGTTACCCCAATTTCCTCGCTGCCCTTGGGCGCTTAGCACTCGAGAGTCGCCTCGCAAAAGTAGTTTAACAGGAGTCTACCACCTCTATCTGTGAATTCAAGGAATCGATTATTCCCCTCATGGATCTTCAAGTGAACATCAACTCCTCACCCCGTCTACCTTCGTCTTTTTCCCCATCTCCCCCTTCCGACCCCTGGGCCCTCCTTGTGTATAATGAGACTTTCACTCACTCGCTTAACGGGAAATAATCAATCAAAATTTTGGGTGCTTAAAGCGCCCGTACGTGCCACACCTAGGCTATGGGGCGCCCAGTAGTAGAAGGCTCCAAACTAATTTTAACTACCTGGGGATCTTTAACGTGCGTCGAAATCTCGAGCAGACAGGCATTTTCGCTTTTCGCCTCCATCATAAAAGCGTCTGGTGCGGGCGAAAATCGAACCCGCGTTCTTGGGCTAAGCATCACGGTGCCTTAAACACTCAGCCACCGCAGCGGGTTTCACGGTAACAGACTATTGCGAATAGATGAGCGGTGGCCCGTTAGTTATGCTGGTGAGGCGGTCTGCATGCGCCACTAAATGTGTAGCGCTTTATTTTTTGAGGCGGTAGCAATGTATGCTCAAATTTTAGAAAACTCTGAAGTGTTCGCGCTTTTTCCGCTCGCACGAGGCAAATACCAAGTGTAATTTTATTACCTTAATCACGCGTTATATCGGACCAAGGTCTTTCAAGTGAGGTAGTACTACCTTTTATATACATTTGGTTTAATGTTTCACACCAGCTACAACCTTCACTTTAGTTGTTTCCGTAGGAAGCCGGAATATAAATCGTATATCATAATTTCTGTACAAGTTTTAGTTTTTCTCGCTCTATAAAAGTACGTGGGCCTCACTTAACTGTTAAAATTATTTAATTGAAACATAAATAGTGGGGTCAGCCAGCCCTAATCGCGTGTTTTATACGCCAGGAACAGCTCTAGCATTGCCTCACGACAGGAAAAAATACACGAAGATAATTATAGGACCTCAATAAAAATACGGAGATTCAAAAAATAAAAACATCCTTTGCTTGAATTAGATTTTATTTCTGCGGACGTCTTACGCATTTCAACTTTCCGCTTTTGGTTTTTTGCACCTTGGGTATTGATTACGACCAATAGCGCGCGTTTATGCTCCTGAAAAGCTTGAAGCTTCTTTAAGCAGCCGGTTCTGGATATTTATATATTCCACGTATTCAATAAATATATGTGGAATTTATTTAAGAAAAAGTCATTTCAACCGAACGTGTAACATGCGGTAGTGAAGCCGGGGATTTTACGGGCTCTGCCAGGAACATGTGTTCGGCTTATTAGTTTGCTGTGTGTCAGGAAATTGCTACCACCTGCTTACTTCGCTGCAGGTGACATGCAGTTAATTCTCCCCAAAGTGCCAACAAAAGTATTAAAGAACACGTACCAAACGTTCGTATTTTACTTGTACGGGAAAGTACCACAGTACACTGTGCTTATTAATAGATGCCTTCTGAAGCCCTATGAAGCAACATGAATTTTTCACGGATAAAATTGTGCATATAGAACTAACAGCGTGACTTGAGACTGGATATATATTGTTCTGCAAGATTGGTAGATAATGTGAAGGTATTGAGTAGCATAACTCCAACTGTTTCTGCGTGGTGTGGCAACCATTGGAGACTTCCGAAATTTTCGGCCAATCAGAGGCCTTTTTTATGCGGGGAGCTCATGTGGTTCATCAAAGCTGGCGGTGCTAGGCGAGAGTTTGCGAGACGGCACCACCGAGTACGACAATCTGAAGCTCGAATTGGGATCGAGAAAAGGAAATTACGCAGATTTTGACAGGCGTCTGTAGATATACAAATAAATCTATAAATGTTGCAACACGCAACACTCGTTGGTGCGTGAGAGAACGAACGCACTAACTGAAAGTATCCTTGCTTCTGGAATTGTACCGTTACCCCTTTATCTAGACATTGGCCTTATATCTACAACAAACACATGACTTTCTTGTGTCGTCGCGGCAAATAAACGAAAGCGTGCTGTGCGGCGGCTGCAAATATTTTGCGCTCATGTCAAGCATGTGTCGGGCTAAAAAACTCAATTGTCGTCTGCGCTTCGGCTCTTCATGTCAGGACTTTCGGCAGTACATTTTTTTTGCATTTCACTTACGAGCCTATGCGACCTTATTTGCACCGGTTACCTTTTATCAGAGGAGCCGAAAGAAAAATAAAGCAAACTGGCGGGCAAGATGCGAAAACAGCATATTTGAATGACCAGCAACTCGTTGGAGACCAACACAGTAGAAAAAAATCGAGAGAGAGAGAGAGGTCGGGAGGGACGGGAGGGGTGGGCATCGCAGCAAAAAAAAAAAAAAAAAAAGGAAGATTGGGAAAATAAGCGGGTAAACAAAAGAAAAGAAAGGGTGTTTTGGATCCGACGGGACCGTGTTCCGTTTCGGAAGGCAGCGCACGAAGGGCGGACTCGACCTGCAGTTTCGCCACTTGACTGCTTTATCTTTTTTACTTCTGCGCTTGGAACGATCAACATTTGACCGCTTCGCTTTCTCCACCCGTCTTCTCGATGGCTGTTAGCTGGCCCTGAATGTACGGGTAGCCATGGCATTTGTCCCCGCATCATGACTGGCGGGACAGTGAGCATTCTGCTGCTTTCTTTTTTTCTTTTGGATTTTTTTCTCTTGTTGTTTTACGACATTTACCATGCGATCCCGACGCGACGACTTTGACCTGGTGAAGTTGCCACTGGTGGGCTATGCTTGTTTTTGTAGGGTTTCTGAGAAAGGCAATGCACGATAGGTGCAAGTGAGCCCGAAGTTGCAACCTAAATATTTAGTTCCTTGCGCACGATTTTCTCGAGGCGAATGCTCGGAATTGAGCCCTTTTGTTTTATATTTATTTTTAGACGCCAACCGCGTGAAATCAACGTGATTCGATCGGGTTTAGCGCGTAAATTGTTCAAAACATTGCTGTTTTGAGTTAGCAAGTAACAAACCACACTGTATAGGGATCACGTAATGTTAAGTTACATGATACTGGTCGTAGGCCTCCCTCGTAATACTGGTCGTAGGCAATTGAGCTCGAACTATCGTGGCATTGCGTAAACAAACAAACAAAAAGACGTTGTAATGGGCAAGTTGAATGCGCTACAATAAATAAAATAAAGAATTGACAGCCATCGTAGAACGAAATAAAAATACATCATTTAACTCAAACTTAACGTTCTAATTGTAAGGGCCACCGTGACGTTAGGGACGTGAAAAGTTATTTGAAAATTTAAAAAATCGCGAACTCTAGCAGAAACGTAAAGCAAATTTACAGAAATTCCTTCGCTTATACTTTCTGTCTGCCCCGGCAGAAATTATCACAAATTATAACTATAATTACCCAAATTATAGAAAAGTCGCTGCTCTATAGGTTTTCTTCATTGCTATTTTTGCTTCGCCGCATTAAGAGTGTGCTTGCTGTGGAGCACGCTTTACAGGCAAGCCTTGTGATCTTGGCACATAAACGATGAACTGCTCGCGATTTCCTCTAACAGCATTGCAACAATTGTACGCAGATAGTAAAGGACAAATGTACTAGCGAACTGAACTGACCTGAGAGAGTCAACCGGCCGCAGTTTTGCTTTCGTCCTTGTAGGTATTACGCACTACGGCGCAAAGTGACTTCTCATGTCTCCTGACTCGGACGGCAGTTTGTCATTTGAGGCCCTTCATCTATTCCCCCTCGACTAAGCATTGTGTCGACCGGCCGTGGGGCTCTACCGCTTGGAAAAAAAGCGAAACTTACACTCAGGCTGCAAATTAAGCTGCAGCTTACTGCGTCTGCGCATCCACAGATGGACATGAAAGCGACTGAATAGGTACTTGCGCTTCGTGAAGTACCGTCAGACATTATGAATAAATACCGCCTCCTGGAAATGTGTGATGCTACCGATGTGGCTGCAGAGTTGCACATTCTGCTCTTGCAGTAGACGCTGCAAGTCCTCCTTGTTGCATTTGTACGCGTGAACACTTTAAAAGCAGAAACCTCGGGAAAGCTTAGCCTAACTGTACAAATTGTTTAGCAATTGGGACCAAGTGGTAAAACATATTAACACTCATCCCATTCCCCAAATTCCCGCCTTCCGACAAATTATTCGTCGCGCTTTGATTTCTCTCAAGCGCACTAAGCCTTGCTTTTGGCAGTCTGCTCAGCCGCGGGCTGCCGAGCCTCAACTATAGTGAATCTGACGTAGGGAAGTACTGCAATTGGTGATGTCACTACTTCGGCGAGCTTAGGCATTATATGGCCGATGGATTTTTAACCCCGCCTCCACTTCTCAGCCTCCTCTACACTTTCCTTTCTCTCTCTTCAGTAAGAACCAATAAGAACCGAGCATTTCACCAAACCTATCCAGAATGTTCCAGAATTTCCCCGAACGTTACAACAACCCTTTTCACACTTTTTCACTCTCTAATCAACCTTGAATTTCTTGATCGGCTGTTGCTGCGAAGACCACACCACCGTCATGAAATGCTCAGCGAGTTTCCTGAGAGCGCTTGACGTTAAAAAAGGAGGGTTAACGGTAGACGATAGAAGGGGGAGGGGGTGATTTTTAAGGAGCGAGCATGTGGTTGGGTACGGTGCCGCGACGGAAGTGGCCTTCGATCGTCGATCGTACGCTTTTCCCCCTCCTGAACAGTAGCCTCGGAACAGTGCGGCCCCATTAAATCCGCAAGCCGGTGGCTGGGGGAAACCCTGCTTCGGCGCACCGAGTCCGCGAGGGATGCGCTTGAGTGGCGTCTGCATCCACTTTTCCTCTTCTTCGTTTTGCCCTCTTCTTTTTGTGTTCGTATTTCAGTGCGGGGCGAGGAGCAATGTACCGTTCAAAGCGGCTATGCGTCGCACCTCACTTGAACTAATTGAGGTGATCAGGCTTGGCCATGACCGCGTTCACGTACTCAAAAGTTTTGACACAGATTCCCGTACAAGCCCGAGTTATGAGCCCGATGAGTATCGCTTTTATTCATTGTAATGTTGCGTATATTTGCAGTTTTTGTGTGCTAAGTTAGTATGCGGTTAGTATCCAGCTCGTCTTGGTTTCTTTGTTGTTGCTACGCTGTAGCAAAACACGATTGGTAGTCATATCTCGAGGCCGAAGTTGCGCAGCCGTCTGGTTGCCTTTTCTAGATGGACAAGCAGTGTATGAGCGAGGGTTCAAAAATGAAGGATTTGCTATAAAAGTGAGCTCCTGAATCAGGCATGATGGTTGTGTAACCGTCTGCTATAGGCTCTTCATTTGTGGGTAAAGTTGGTATGTTTAGCCTTGCAAGCTTTCCGTGAAGAAAATAAAGGTATTAAAGGTTCCCTATTCCTTCTCTCCCGCGAATTCGTTCACACCCGAGCCCTTTCACCCGAACCTCCACATTGAGGATATTATTAATGTTTGAGAACAGACACATTTTCCGACTGGTCTCTTCCACAGACACATTAAAACGCAATCACAAATGTAGTAGATAAAGGATGTACAACAACGCTGGCAGCTAGGCTTGATTAACTTGCTCAGTATGTACTGTATTTCGGCGCATATTAGAGATGTTCCATGATCTAAACCAGTCCATTGATATACTATATGGGGTTTATAACCCAAGTGTACCCACTATGTTTTAAATACCAATAGCATGTTTTGTTGCACGACACAATCAGTATCAAAATGAAAATAAAATGCGATGTTCGTCTGCATAGCCTGGAAGACGTGGTAATAGACAAGAAAGGAGACGTGGATAACATCGCTTCTACCCTTGCAATCACAGGGTGACTCTTCTCTGGGCATGCTAATATGCTTGTCTAAATATCTTTGCGATATTAACAGAACGTCCACAACTATTTCATACCTGGAAAGCTTGCTGGATTTTGCATGTGAGCGTGTTGCTGTGACGTCTAAGAACATCCGTCACCTCGAGCCCATATTGCCCTACATTGCCTTAAAAAGAAGGCCCGTGGCGGTGCATTTGCGCTCTCTAACTCTTGCGCAGAATCCTATACCACAGTGGCTCATTTGGAATTGTATTTCTTCGCTTGATAAAGCCAGCTTTCAGCCTCTCCCTGATGATGATAATAGCGGGTGAAGGGAAAAAAATTAAAACTTATTCCGTGATCGGAATCGAACCTGGGTCCCAGCCGAAGTCTTCCAAATTGCGCCATTTCTGCAATGTCCAAGCAGTTTGGATTTGGAGATGGCTGCATGGACGTGCAAAATTAGACAGAAAATGCACCCCCACCCTTCCCGTCTGACGACGACGATGGTTGAGCGCGAGCGAATGACACGGAATTCCGGTATCAGTAATGCACTAGAGAGAACAATCGCAGTGCAGTAAGCTGTCCTGGTAATACGCACGTGTTTGCATAAAAAGCGCATTGTCTTACGTCATATTCTCGACCAATCGGATCAGCTCGCTTCTGGGCTGGTTCGTTTGGTGTTAGACTTAAAGGCGTAGTGGCTTTTTTAAGATTTTGAACGTTTTCTGTGTAACGGCAAGGTTGAAGATCACCCATGGCCACGACCACCCATGGCAGCACGTGTGCTTCGTGCCGCCCAAACCGCGCTTTTCCAAGGGTGTAACGCAAGATAATAACTCGCTTTTTCTGGAATTTTTTGCGCAGCAACCCTGTCGTTAACCGCAGTCAAACCACGAGCTGTGTCTCTCATACGTATGCACAATGAAGTACTAGAAAGAAAACTAGAACGACCGGTGCAGTGGCGCGTCCGAAGCGCCAAGCGGTGGCTGGGTTTCACGGCGCTTTTATGTGAGGGTCGTTTTGCGGTTTCCGAGCTGTGGGTGCCTAGATCGGTCCGTGCTCGTTAGGACGTGGCCTGCAGTCACCATGAGCGCCGATGGTCGGGGTCATGGCGGGTTTTAATAAGGCGCTACGAGAGCCCTATTGAGGCCATTAATTTTGTGTCAGTGCCTACGTGGCCGCGTCACGCTTTGGCGTGGCGCCTGTCGACCGGCTTTGGATCCACCACCGATGGTCTTCGTCGACGCTCCTCGCTGTACACGTTTACTCCACTTCGCATTCGTCCATTTACTGAAACGATCATGAGTTTTTTTCTGTTTGTTGACAGTGTTTTGGGAAGATGATCGTAAAAAGTTCCGCTGAAACCTACAAAGAAGAAGGGACATATGCTAGGCGGGTTCTCTTTTGAATGTTGCCCGCGGTCTACCAACTCGAGGTCTATGGTCGTTCTACAGCCCATAGGGCTGAAACCTAAGCCCTTAAGAGCACAATATATTTGCAGGCTGTAGTTCGTCGCACGCAGTTTTGTGGCCTTTCACTGCAGTTAAGGATGTCCAACGTTACGGAAAAAGCCAGAAATAATAATTTTTCGGAGACTTTAGCGTCAACCGAGGCAGTAGCTCGCTGTGTTCAGGTCTAGATTATGGAAAGGCTACACCTGCAGTACTCCGTAATCCAGCGGGGTAAACGTATGCTTTGAAACGGACATAAACACTGAAAGAAAAGACCCTGTGTATACATAATACGCATGTAGCAGTGGTTGTAATTCTTTGGGACTCGAAAGAAATATTTTTGAAAGAAATACGTTTGGGGCTTGAAAGACATCTCTTCAAAAAAAATTTTTAATGTGCTAGAAAGCCTCTGTTTTATCTTTGTTGACTTCCCCACAGACAGGAAATTTTTCTATAAGGTACGGGAACCCTAGATGTGGGTTAAGCTTGTCACCTAAGCATTTTGAAAATGTAGAGAAACAAGCATTGCTTAGGAGCTTGGAGAAGAATTTGAAGTGCGCGCTTGAGTGCACTGACCATACGTTTAGACCGCGTCCGTGTAATTGATATTCTTACCTTCCCAAGTATGAGCGATATTGATACTGTATCAGTTTTACCGTTAAATGAGACCAAGGGCTGGTTAAGCAGCTCCAGCCAACTATTTTAATACAAAGTGAAGGCACTGTTCTATTTTCCGCCTTTTATTTCACACCTAAAAACCCACCCTATGAGCGTGTGGCATGCAGGTTAGGTGAATTATAAAAAAAATTGTGAGTGGGAGCTGAAATAAACTGATAGAAGATGAATCTTTGTTGTTTACTTGTTGACTGCTGAAATCAGCACTTCAGACAGGTAAGCGAAGCGTCTGGCCTTCAGGTGAAATCACGAACTCAGGCTAAGCACCGTGATTCCTGACTATAGTTCTACTGCAAGCGCACACATCTAACTCATCACGCAAAGGACTGTGGGCTTATTACGAAGAGGGAATGTACTGTGCAATACTATACAAGAAGTTCGGTTGAAGCAGTGAATGTTTCTTGGCCCTTCCGTCAGATTAGGTTCTCGTTGCATTTTATGGGCTGTATAGTGAGAAATGTTATGGATGTGTACCTGAGTGGAAAATACCCGCACAGAAAGCAAGATTTAGGGCATTCAACCTCGTGAAAAGCGAAGAAATGCCATGCATAATATGGTAACCATCATGGCAGTTTGTTTATTTTACGAGAAATTTCTTTAAAGCAATAAAAGCAAAGAGAGAACTCGTTAGACGTAAAAGCTTCAGGTGTCTGCGCGTGCCACTAGAGTCCACTTAGGTACGCCAAGGTCCAAAACTACTTTTTTTATTGTTAGGTGTGCAAAAATTTATAAAATTGTTTTTTACGTGCGAATGCACTTTATAAGTGACCCCAAACCATCCACCGCCGGCGTCGACGGCGGCGTCGGCGTCCGCAGTGCTCCTCTATAAAGAAACAGCCTCCGGCGCCAGGTTTCGATCCGCGGACTTTGCGGCCGCAGCGCGACGCTCTACCGACCAAGCCACGGACGCGACGTGATATCAGCGTTAGTGACGCGCCTTATATCTTTAACGCATTCAAACTACGTCGTCAGCGGCGTGCGTTGGCGACTCAGCGGCGTTATAGCGGCTTGATAACTGCGTGGTGTACACGTGATACTACAAACCCGATAGAAGAGATGGAAGAGAAGGCGGCGAGGCGGTGGGCTGCGGGGGCCGAGCGCAAGCGCCGCAAGCGGGCCGACAACCGTGCATTCGCACTTTCACATTCTCCCCCTCGGGGAAATGCGGGGGAATTTTCATTTTTAAGGGTAGTGTTAAGGTCCAGCCCTTTTCTGTTACCATACCGGCTCTTCTAGCCGGTGTTCCATTTTGCAACCTACTGACTTCCCCGCATCATTACTCGGCTTGCTGTGGAGCACCCTTTAAAGGCAGTCTTGAAATTCGCACTGCTGTGTACCGCACTTTCGCCGGAACCGCTTTGGCATTTAATACTTTATCAAGAAATATGCTCAAACTATCACCGTGGGCGATTGTATTTAACAGCGAAGCTGTTAAGAAAATCGTATTTTTTTGTGTCCGCAGTTAAAGGTACCAAGAAATCTCCGAGCGCGCCCACGAGACCGCTGGCCTCGCGGCAACCGCCCGGCAGTTCATAAAATCGAGAAAAGGCCTAGCGATCGGGCGTCAGTGCCTCGCGACGACCACCCAGCGTCCCCGGCGCACGTTTGTCAAGCCAAGAATACCCACTTAGGGAGATCGGCCAAGATTGGCAAAAAACTCAAAAAACACTTGCTCGGAAGGAGAAAGACACGTCATAGCGTACACCCCACCAAGGTAATGTCCAATGATTATATTAAAAAAAAATATGAGAGGAACTCCAACTTATAGCAACAATGATGGATGAAATGTCGTTGCAGCAGCGAAGAAGATGCAAAACGGTTGCAATCGTGTACTTAACCTTCGTGATGGTCGTAAAGGTTGCATACAGCTTCGCTATCTTCAAGTCTTGCTCGTTAGTGTGAGATTCCTTTATTTTTTAAGGTGCCATTTATAAGTACAGGGTATAATAATAGAGCGGATGTGAGAAAAATTTCAGGGAAGCTTGCACTCACGCGCAAGAGTTGAATGACGAAGCTGTTGTAGGTGAGCATTGCCAGACGCAGTTTTAGTATCACTGTTTATGCGCATAGTGGTGGTGCTAGTAATCGTCGCCGTTTGCATCGAAGAGGTCGTCTTCTTCGCGGGGAGTGGTGAATGCAAAGTCATCCTCGGCATTTTAGACTTCCACCAGCTCTACGCTATTGACTCGAGGCACCGCTGGCGGGATTCGCAAGTCGTCTCGGGAAGGAGGGGCAAACTCATAGCCATGTCTCAAGCTATCGATAATGGCTTCTAGAGAACGTGGAGGCCGCGGTGATCTCTCCCAAGCAGCGCACCTTTTCATATTTAGCGTCAGCGCCGGAGTTCTTTTTTACATGCGAGGCAGCGCTTGACGACAGCAGCCTTTTTTTTTCTTGCCAAAGCCGCTGCGCGAGGCGGGGACTCGGTGGTTCGCGAGGCACGCGCTCACGAGCGCTCAGCGTTTTCTCGCTCCTCGGGGTTTTTGCCAGTATTTTTTTTTTTTTGCTATAGCCACTGTGGGTGGCGGTGGCGCTCGGTGGTCGCCGCGAGGCACGCGCTCAGGAGCGCGCGAAATTCTCTTGGTATTTTTTTCCTGCAACTGCGAGCTTACGGCTTGTACAACAACTCTGCTGTTAATAATTGGCATACGAACACATACTCCCATGAAAGGGTGCAACCCGATTTTACCCAAGTGGGAGCCA
Source organism: Haemaphysalis longicornis (assembly GCF_048455015.1). Taxonomy (NCBI): domain Eukaryota; kingdom Metazoa; phylum Arthropoda; class Arachnida; order Ixodida; family Ixodidae; genus Haemaphysalis; species Haemaphysalis longicornis. The sequence continues at coordinate 245,321,608 of NW_027526295.1, read as the reverse complement.
TTCGCGAGTTTTGCTAAAATCGGCAATTTCATGGAATCAAGTAGTAGCACAATACGGTCTCATTTGAACTAACAAGTTAATTTACAACCGAGAAGCCGGGTCTTATGCACGTTATGGTCTTTGTAACGAGAATCATTACGCGCTTTTGGAGGAGCCCACGAAATGTTTAACCCGTTTTTTTTCATCTTCTGCTACGCACCAAATCACGAAGACATTTACTTCCATAAACATCAATAAAATCCAGCCACATCATTAGTGCGGAGCGGTTGTCGTCTGTCGTCCACAGCATAATGAAACGCTCTTCCCCATTTTTATGTAGTGCTGCATGCCGCAAGTCGACCCAGTAGACTTTCCGTTGCTTTACTCGTAGACTCTCCGTTGCTTTCTTGCGTTCGATCGTTAGTGAAAGTACTATTGAAGTCTGATGGGGAGGGAAGAGGAACATTTCTTCTCGAAAGAAATTGTAGTATATGAGACTTATTTATGTAGTGCTCTTGCGAACTCGGAGCATAGAAACATTGCGACTTAAGAGTAAATCTAATTTCTGAACAAGGCGTATTATTCAGAATAGTTTCTTAATTTTGTCCTAGTCAGTTGCTCTAGCCATTGGAGATTTGACAAGAAGCTTCTGTGGTTCCCAAAAAAGTAGCTGGGACAGGACGTTCGTGAATCAAATATTTTCTGCCAGCATAATCTTTTTCTTACTCTGATTTGTACTAAAGGGGCCGGCAGATCTTCCTCCGTGGCAAACACCGGTATGAGTTTGTAAGTCTTCCCTGCCTTTGTCACTGCTACATTGCTGCGGTTATCATTTAGGTGCGCATTGCAGCGTTGTAGCCTGTGTTGCTTATATCACGACGCAGCGACGCGTGTGACATACCACAACGGAAATGTAGAGAGCGTCGTCGTATTTATAAGCCGGTGACCTAACTTGGATTGAGAACTTCCTGAGAGCAAGCCATGAGCCAGAGATGTCACCAGCCACCAGTCACCAGGTCGCCAGTGGACGAACAGCCCCCTCCCATAGGTGTCAATCTCCATGTGACGTGACGGAGGGTCACGTGACCCGACTTTGTGCAATCGATGAGTGACGCTAGGCGACGGCCGCTGGGGCAGAAAACGCGGCCGCATGGTTTTCCAACGCTGACACCACAGAACCGAACAACGCAACGTCATTGCGTGCGTAAAAAAAGAAAGTGCGTCTTTTGAATAGTAATACGATCTACAATGCTCGCAATCCGCGGTAACCGTAGTGAGCCCATGAATTTTCACGCACATAAAAAAGGGCTCTGGAAAAGCCTGGTGCTTTCAACGTTGTTCTAAAGGCCTGGGAGTGAAGAGGATACTACCTTTGAAACATGTTTTATAAAATATAGTTCACTTGTTATGTCGTGAGTTACCTTACCTAAACAGACTAGCTAAAGCGAACCGTACTGCGTTGGAGTTCCCTCAAATGTCACCCTAAGAGTGATGACTATTGCCGCAACAACCAATACTGACGGGTTCGGTACGGACAAAAACCGGGAACAGTGTCCTCTAAATCAAATAGTGTGGACCATCGCGCCGTGAGCCGGAAAACTGGCCGGCCGGATATCGAACCGCGCGTGAGGGGGCGCTACAGGCGGCAGCGTTGCCGGTGACGTCGCAGTGGGCGGCGGCCAATGGCGGCGCAGCGCTAGCAGACGAGCGCGCGCGTGTCCCGTGCGCTTCTCGGGAGCCCGGGCCGTGCGTCGGAGGCCGCCGATGCATGGTGCTCGTTGCGCGCGTGAGGCCCGCGGCGCGCGGAGCCGGGCTCGCGAGTTCGCTCGCTGAGCCCGCCGAAGAGGATGTGATGGAGCTGAAGCCGCTCGGCGGGGCCCGGCCCCCGCTGCGGAGACACTCCTTTTTCAACCACGTGCCTTCGCGCCCCACTGTGGCGCCGCTCAGCCCGCGGAAGAGCCTTGCCACCTTTGTCACCACATGGAATGAGCAGGACGAGGAAGAGAGCAGCGAACGTCTTGGTAGCAGGCGCGGACACAGCCGCCAGAACAGTATCAGGCCGGACGTGGGACAGGTGAGCCGTGGCCACGTCGGTGTGCGCACGTCCCCCTCATGTTCTCCTTCCCTTAAGAGTGACGTCACCAAGCGCTTCGGCCACTTAGAGGGCGCGTTTCTTGCGACAACTCCTTGCGGTGCGTCTCGCTCGGTCATACGCTCTTTGAACTGCTCCAAGACGGGCACGGTGCAGATATCAGCTTAAAGATCTTGAATGTTGGTATCTAAAGAGTGAATAATGGTGGCCCACTGACAGGGACATTGTGCTTGAGATCTCGCAGATTTGAGCACGTCGACATTAGCCACACTTTTAAGCTGAACTTGAGAAACTTTCTGGTCTAGCGCAGTGCGGTGGCTAGATCCTTCGACGCCCTGCGTTCGAACGAAACGTAGCCCAGACGACCAGAATGAAGAGCCCGACCTACTACAAGGGCCAGAACAAGATAGCTATACTTCTATACTTTTAAGTTGGATTGCAACACGTTACTTCCAACAGCAAACTTAAGGACACTGCTCAAATGCTACTTCGAGGCTGATCTATTTTGGATATTGGTAACAAATTGTTATTGCGTTTATTACGTCAGGGTATCAGCTACTTTAAGCCTTATGGGAAGGTAAGTTTAGTTTGTCCGATTTGTTCGCTCCGCAGGAAACACAATGCGATGAGCTGGAAGAAGAAGCTGGCCGTATTCCAGCTTCACGGGCTTCCTGCTCTCTGTCTAGTAAATATGCAGGGATCCGGTCCGGTGTCTAGTGTATATATAAAGGTACGCTGTTTAGGCTGATGAAACGCAGATGCCGAGTAGAATAAGAACGAGGTGCTGTTTTGAACCTACACACGTGCCCACGAATGTGTATCAGCAACACTCCGTAACTGACGGTTGCGTCTATACCCCCTCCCCTTCTTTTTTTGTCGTGTAGGGTGGAATAAAAACAGTGGCGAGTACGTTTATAGGCACTAGGTATGCATATCTTGCGAAGAGAAAGTGTATACTGCCTGTACAGAAACGTTCAAGGAAGAGCTTATATCGTTCGGGAACCGCCGCTCCAAAGTTAGGGGCAAGTTCGCGTATGAAAAATAAATAACTGGAGGCAAGGGGTAGCTTCATCGTAAAACATTTGAAGATAAATGCATTAAAGTACCGGTAATGTTTTCTTCCAGTAAAAGCGCTTGAGGTAAATGCAAAAAAAAAAATCTAAATTTCGGAAATAAGGCTATAAGAGCTTTCAAAACGAGTGTTTCTGGGTTCTCTCGCTGATGTATTTTTGTTTTTGCTTGTGAACATTTTCTTTCGTCTAGGCTCTACTCTGAAAGCATGTGTTAGTACATGGGCGAATAGATCAATTTCAAATAATATCTTGATAAGTGGCATTCAGAGGATACGGACTCGTGCATTTTTAAGGTTGTGGAGACCTGCGAAGCTCATTTGGAACCCCTTCACTTCTAGAAGCGATAAAAATACGTTTGGAAAACTGGCGGGCTGTAACAAAGAGAGCGTAGCTACGCATATACCTTCCTTTTTGCTTTCTTAATGTTTGGTCAATGTCGTTTGACTAGAGAAAGTTATTGGCCTTCGGGCGATGCTTCGTGTTTCAGTATTAAAAGCCTGCAAAAACTAGCATTCTAGTCAATATTGTCGCAGCTGTCACAAGTACAAGAAAATTTCGTCATACACAAGCAGCATAAACAGCCACCATCACTGTTGTTTTATTTGTCAATTTCGCCAGTCTTTAAATATAGGGTGCGTAGGTAACGCGAGTACTGCAAAAGGAAATACGTTTACGGTACATACGTGCCAGGCACAATTTAACCCGAATCCTTCTTGTTATCATATAGCTGTTGAAATGATACTCGAAAATTAAACTAATTAAACTGGATACATTTTCGAAATGCTCTGCTGTTTTTAGAAGTTCGTGGACAATTACGCTTGTTACTGAAGGGTTAAATATAGAAGTCCGCGGAAATTTTTCGCTCATTCCGAAATTTCATCCGCAAATAAACGACGTATTTATTCTGAAAAATTGATGTATTTAAGGCTTTTTGATTCAATTTGTTCACTAATTTGGTACGTTTGACTACATTCAGCATACTAAAAGACCACGTATTCTGATAAATGCTGACAGATGTAGTGCATTAGCTGAATTATAAGAAGCCGAATGCAAAAACGTTCGTAAAGAACGCCAATTCTCGATTCAGTGGTTGTAAGAAGCCTGTGTTGACGTCACTCTTTTGGGGTGTATAGTTGGGTGGTGCGTAATAGCGACCGAATGAACAACTCGCTGGCGTCGCCGCGGTCCGTGGTCTTCACCCACGGGTAGAGGACGTATTCTGCGTAACACACTGCTTCTCGTCCGGTGACGCAGCCAACAGAGCACCAGGACTTGTGAGCACGCTGCACCAGCTTTGCGCATGACGATTCGCACTGCCAACAGTGTCCCACACAAGCCTGTGCACATCGTAACTGGATATATGAGATTGTGCTACTCAGATTCGACACTGTACACTCTTGAACAGCTATGCTGATTTACTTCACCGCAATTGACGTTAATCAAGGCGCGAGTTCCGGGTATTGTGTTTTTCACCGGGAGATGGGATTTGTACTGTCTCAATACGCAATGCAAGCTTGATGTCCTTCATTGCGCAATGCCATAGCTCATGTCTTGTTTTCAAGCCTTGGCATATACTAGACGTTGTTTTTGCTACATTTTGCGTTGGTGGTCACAGGGACTGTCTATTAGCGTGCGTTGACGAGAAATATATGCACAGGAGTGATAAGGGTTGACTCTTACTTTTCTTTGAATCACAATGACTAGATTAAATGCAAGTCCTTTTTATTGAAACGTTTCTTTCTGTTTGGTTTATAGATTTTATTTGTGTTTGCAACAAAAAGCGAATACCTACAATGTGTGCTTAGTAAAAGGTGTACAATAAGTGCACAATAAATTTATTGCAATAGAACATTGACCGGCCTCTCTCTCTCTCTCTCTCTTTAATTTTTTTACACAGCTAAATCTTGTTGTTTTGCGTGCTGTAATTTCTTCTCTTTTTGATGAGTTCCGCGACAGGTTCTGGCGATCTCAGTTTTTACTGCTGTCTGTGTCCCACGTAGACTAGAATGAGAGCCTTCCCGAGCAGTTTTTACGTCATTGCAGAATGCAAGCCCACATAATTTTTGGTCACATTACTCTGGCCGTCGAAGCTTTTGCAAGGATTCGCTAGCTTGTGGAGGCTGGTAGCCTGGTAGCCCAGAAAGATATTATGTTCGTCTTTACGAAGCCTAATAGAATTTTAATTACTCATTCCATTCTTCTTGCCCATCCAGAGATGGCGGCGGGAGCTTAGCTGATCGTAAAAGATGAGTTGTACTTAATCCGTGCTGCTATAAGCAGGCGTACGAAATTGCCGCGCGAGGCAGCCAGCTTTTACATCTCCCTGTGCGGGGTAATGGAACTTTCAAGCAGCCGTGACAACGTGTTCCCTCTGCCGTCTCACCCGCCGCGGTGGCTCAGTGGCTAAGGCGTTGCGTTGCTGAGCAGGAGGTCACGGGTTCGATTCTTGGCCGCGGCGGCCGATTTTCTGATGGAAGCGAAAAGCAAAAACGCCCTTGTGCACGAGATTTCGGCGCACGTTAAAGATCCCCAGGTGGTCGAAATTAATCCGGAGCCCTCCACTACCGTGCGCCTCATCGCCTGCGTCGGCGCGTTAAACCCTACAACCAAACCAACCAACCTCTGCCGTCTTTGGATCTCTGTAGCCAAGGTGTGTGGGTAGAACTATGTAGTTACCCGCCGGGTTGGCTAAGTGGCGAAGGCGTTGCGCTGCTGAGCACAAGGTCCCGGGTTCGATTCTCGGCCGCGGATGCCGCTTTTCTGATGGAGGCGAAAAGCAAAAACGCCCGTGTGTATGAGATTCCGGCGCACGTTAAAGATCCCCAGGGGGTGAAAATTTATCCGGAGCCCGCCACTACGGGGCGCCTCATCGCCTCCGTTGCGTCGGCGCGTTAAAATCCTACAATCAATCAAAACTATGTAGCTGCCTCTGGCCCGTTGTCGGCCGTTTCCTGTATGCCTTCTTGAAACTTCCTCTTATCGTCGTGTAATTCTTCTGCTGTTTTGCTCATTCTCTTAGTACTTACCTGTTAACACGAAAGTGTTTTACGGATATGACTGACGTCATATCCGTCACGGAAATGACGCCAATACAACGAAGCAAGCGGCCTGTAAAGGGTGCACCCTTGAACACAGAGTCTCCTTGCGGGAAAGAAACCTTTAGTGTTAAAGAGTACGCTATATTTAGGGTTGTTCGTTTTCAGGTGTTATATTTTAACACGACAGTTTACTTATGCCGGATTACACCAAGACTCCACTGACGTCATATCCATCACGGAAATTACGCCAGTACACCTTTGCCGAAGTGAACCGCTATCAGGACGTCGCTTGACAAGCACACCCAAGAGACAGCCGCCGACCCGCAAATCATGCTTACCTGCAGATTTCGCTGCACATTTGACTTTCATGTTATACCGATGCCTAGGAAAGCGGAATCAACCAGTTTTTTTTATGTTGTCGCTTCGCGCGTCGTTGGGGCTTTGAGATGTGCCATGGAGCTGCACCGCTATTTTTGTGCTGCTGTTGTGCTGTTCTATGCATTGAGTGAGATATCATATTTGGGCTTATAAACGCAATACACAACGACATTTTGGTATATGCAGTCAAGTTTATTCAATGTACTGGGCACGTTTTGTTATTTACGTGATAGCGTCTTTAAATTCAGCGTGATGTACGTGTGCCATAAAAGTGGGAGGGTTCTGCTCATTTGGGTTCTCGTATCTTTAGGCAGGATGAAGAACAAGGACTAATAGAGAGGACTGCAGACAGGCGCTCACTTGAAATGATTGTTTTGTGGAACAAGTAAAAATATATGCAGGAAGGAAATGTATTGAGAAATAAAAGGAAGGATTTTTTTTCTGTGGTCTATGGTGAAGATATGTGTAGCGATACAGAAATGGAAAATTGATGTTTTCAGCAAGATAAATCTGGGTGTCATAAGTCAGACACTATCGATGTAAACCGAACTAATGTGGTATCGTTCGAGAGGGAGCGCAACTATGTCGCCTTTATGATCTAGGGTAGCCATTATTCACAATTGCTTGGTAAAGTGGAGAGGAAGGATAAAGGTGAAGGGGAGGGTGAATGGAAGAGCCACAGGCGGTGGCCAGTTTTGTCGCTCAACAGGATTTACGCACAGAACAACACGGGACTCAAATGAGCTCAGGTGGGGCTGTAGTGGTTACATATGATAGATTTAGTCAATATAGAACGAATGAATTGAGAATATTTTGGACGATTGACATTTTTCCTAGCGAGATTTCACTTTTTTCCAAAGAAAAACTTTGGAAGTTATGTTCCCCGATATGTCTGCAAATGCCGAGCAAAAATACGAGAAACACATACAGGCGGGAAGGCCTTCTTAACAGCATTTGAAGACACTTCCACGTCTATTTCTGATAGAAGTAGACGCCCGGGGAGCGTCGAATACATACCTTTTACCTTAGTGTTCCTCTGGAACGTACAAACCAAGCTGACCCCTTATTAGCCAACAATTTAATTTTGTACTTTCATTTCATTTTCGCTAAGTAAACGCTGGTCGCAATCGAAAACGTGTTTCGCGTTAACCATTTCTGACCGTGCGCAGCTTTGGTCGTGCCAACCTTTGGTGTCGTGGTGGTGGATGCCGCAATGGTAAACATGAAATCTACGGTTCAGAAAGCTTTACTGACGTTTTCGAAAACGGTGCAGTTGACCTCGGAACCTTCAAAGATCGTGTGGGTCCTTTATTTAGGTAGCAAGGAGCGTCGTATTTTTATGCTCGTGTCGCATTTATGCCCGGACGTTTTGAACAAAGAAGGAGGTATTGTTTTGTTTGTATTTGTTTTTCTTTTTTGCGCCGGAGTTCCCGTAAACGCGCAGAGAAACGTTTTTTTTTTTCTGGTGTCGTTCTCTTTATTGTAGGCCAGTGAAAATACGTTAGGAAAAATAGGCTAGAGCGTCGTTTGGTTGCTAATGGGGCGCCACGCGCTATGGGACGAACGTGAGAGAGATGGCTCGAAACGGAGAGAGGAGGTGCACCGCATTTCCTCCCTCTCTGTTCTTTTTTCCCCTTAAAGGCATGAGTCGGTCAACCGTGCCAGCTCTCGGAAAGATAAGGTTCGGGCTACTGGCCCCGTGCCTCCCATTAGCCATATTGCGTCGCGCGTTCTCTGCAGACGACGCCATAACTCCCTCCTGCTCCCTCTCCAAGTTACTTTTTTCTTCGGTTCAGATTTATCTTTACCGTTCTGCGCATGCGCCCTAGATGTCTTCATATTGAAGTGTACGCCCTTCAAAGCCAACTTGATGCAGGGACAGCCATCCCTACCAAGGAATAAGCAGAGGAAAAATGCGAAGGAAGATTTTGCTAGAGCGGGAAGTGGAGGCGGAAACTTTCTTTTAACACGAAAGTGTTTTACTCCCGGATACACAAAGATTTGACTGACGTCATATCCGTCACGGAAGTGACGCCAGTACAACGAAGCAAGCGGCCTGTAAAAAGTCGCTTGCAAGAAGACCCTGTACACAGGGTCTTCTTGCGGGGAAGCAACCTTTAGTACTAAAGGGTACATTATACTTAGGGCTGTTTGTTTTCCGGTTTTATATTTTCACACGAAAGCTTTTATGCCGGGATACACCAAGATTTCACTGACGTCATATCCTTCACGGAAATTACACCAATACACCTTTTTTGAAGCGACCCGCCAACAGGACGTCGCTCATCAAGCACACCCACAAGACAGCCGCCGGCCCGCAAATCATGCTCAGCCGCAAGATTGTGCCGCCCATTTCACTTTCGCGTTTTACCGATTCCTATGACAGAGGAACAAAGCAGTTTTTTTTTGTAATATGAAGCCTCTCGTGGGAGTGGAATAGAATTGTGGTTTTTGAAACGGCTAGTTAACATGTGTTACTGATTCTGGGCAAAAATGCACATTGATTTTAATTGACCGTTGGCTCAAGGCCTACAAATAACCTTTGATAAATAGAAAAAGCATAGGTCTAGTGATTTTCTTCTCATGCTGGTACCAAAAGCAGTTAAACTTATCACTAAAGACAGAAACTAATGATTTCAAGACGTTCTTTCTAATAGTTAACGCAGACAAATTTGTGTAAAGTTTCGTAAATAAACGAAGGAACAGCAAAGCAGCTCTCGTAGGAACTTCAATTCCGCAATAAACCCTCATTACAGGTGTGGATGCCTCATTGACAGTGAAGTGCCGCAAAATAAACAATTTGCGCTATAGCTTTCCAGTGTTTGTAAACGCTGTCGCCACGCTATTACGAACATGTCAAGCTTTTATTGTGAGGGAACCGCTCGCTGGTTCACGCGCAACCTTTGGGCCGAGGTGCCACTTTATGGTCTACAGAGCCTAACATACGGGTTGGTTGCCGCTTTTACCTTGCAGTCGCGAAATTGAATAGAAACATTTGTTGCGAAGGGGGGTGGATCTCTAAACGGTCGTTTGTACTACCTTTTGGAACAGCGGCGCCATCTTTAGGCGCCAAAATAAATCTTGACCCATTCCACCGCAGAAGCGCTTTGTTTAACACCACAGGTGGTGCATCTGTTTTAACTTTCAAGATGCGGCAAAACTGGACGTTTATGAAGATCGCCCTAATAAAATTTGTTTTTATTCGAATTAGGTATTATCAAGCAAGTGAGGTTACCGATTTCGTAGGAATCGACGAAGGCCATAAAGTCTGAGCTCGGTGCAATGCTTCGCGCGCAAAGAAGGCGTGGGTTTTCAACAACCATTTTGATGAGCAAGTAATTTGGGCGCACGCGGGCTTTGGTTTCGTTGTAGCGGGCTTTCCGGCTAGACAACTTACGATGCAGGCGCTGATACAAAAAAGATTCCTTCCCGCATTATAAATTTGGCATTTCCCACTGAATTTACTGTGAAGAACTTCCGTGCGATGGAGACACTGCTTGCCTGGCTGGGGAGCGGTATACGCTTTGACTTCACATTGCTTCGAGGATAATTCGAAACATGAAGTCGTGGACTGTTTGCACCAGATCTGCCAGGTGCCATTTAACCGGCAGCTTATAAAATTTCTGCGATTCTCATGAGCTAACTCATCAAGTTCTACTCCTAGCAAAAATAGTGGTGCAAAATGTTGTAGATTAAGCAAGGTTGCCTGTGATGGTATAAAATCAATCAAGACATGTTGGTAGTAGAAATATTGAAAATTAGGCAAGAACAAACGGGTTTTTCTTTTTAGCGAGGAAATTTCGTGAGACATTATTAGTGATTTAAAAACATCTATGAAATGCTGCTTCTGACGTTCCCTATAGGTATATATACGTTGGACCACGAAGAACTATCGAGATCAGTAAGGAAACAGCCTCATTGCCGAGGGCAGAATAATTTACCTTTACTGAGAATTGTGGTTTCTGGAATTAAGGACCAATTATTGCGATGTGCATTTAAAAAATGCAAATGTAAAGAACTTGTACTCGAAGACTGCCTCCATACTCTATAGTGCCCCCGCCCTCTTGGAATTGTAGGAAAAATTCCTGCGAACTGCCATGGCATAACCGCGACATCTATGCTCCTAATATTTTGTTGCAACTGGGCGCGTTGCGCCTACTTCTGCCGCGGAAATAAATATTGACGCACCAAGATGCGCCATCCGCCTATACGACTTGATCAACTTTGAAGTTCTAGACGCAGGCCTTCACGCCCTCGGCTGTCATTTAAGTGACCGAACACCTTCACATTGCACTTCATACGCGCCTGGTAAGCGTCCCTAAGCAGGCCTCCACGCTCACTCGTTTATTCCTTTTTTTCTTGCCTTTCCATGCTGCCGTTTGACTGGTCTCAGCACGGTCCGACAGCTAAATGCCGGAAATCCCAGCTTTCCCTAATCTACAGCGATCCTGATCGGAACTGTTTTCTCGCAGTGGCCTTATCTCCCACTATGAGTTCGTTAGTGAGGGTCACTGAAGGTATTTATTTGCTTAATAATAGAGAGTTTTAGTTTACCGTGTGTACCTTGTGCACCGGAACACGATTGGACATGTGCGCAACGTTCCGGTATGGTCGCTTAGTTCCGCTGACGAACGGCCGGCCCTTCCTCGACGTGCCCGCACATTCGTTCCGCTGAAGGGCAGCCCGCCTCGCCCTTCCGGCATGCGCAGTCGGGTCCCGGTACACACGACACGTACGAAACGCACGGTAAACGCGGTAAGCTAAAACTCTAGGAAATGTCATAAAACCACACTTCAACGATCCTACCAGAAGGAAATGGCACCTGTACATGATTGTGTGTACCAGCGTGGAGTGACAGAAACATGACAGAGTGACCCGGGAATGACAGAGCGTTTAAACGGCACATGAGGGGTACGCAATTAGGAGCCAAAAATGAAATTTTTGCTCCCACTGACCTCTGCGACAATTTTCGACGGAAGTGGAAAGTCTCAGCTTTTGCTTGCCATGTTGCATTAGCACCACAGATACGCGCGCAAGTACCGATAAAAAGGTCTAGCTAAATGGCTTCAGCAACACAGCGTACAAAAAAAGGAAGTATGCTTATAAATTAGGGCACTATGGTTGCCTCACGTTTACCGCTGATTTTAACTTTATGCGGCGCCCGTCTGGACACTATGTGGTGGGCGAATCACATGGTTACAGATTGAGGGATTGAAACTACAAATAAATAATTACAAAGACTACTTTGTTTGAAGTAATAAATTGCTTCACAATGTTCGCTGGATGATTTCAAAGGGGCCCGATGAAGTGCCCGACGTTGCGAAAATGAGGGTCTCGAAATTGTTCCATTATGGATTCGTGCTGCTGTATAACGTGAGTTAAATATGCTGCTAGTAACGACGCTAACCGAATTTTCAAGAGCTAAACGGCGTGGGAACGCCGGTAAAGGTATCATTCTCACATCGGATTACCTCACTTTTGTTAGTGAGAGACAGAGAGAGAGAGAAGACGGGGCACAAGGATATCAAAACATTTTATTCGTGTTCTAGACGAACTGCAACGCGTAAATTATTCAGTCCGCCCAGAATACGGGCAGAGGCAGGCAGCGCGCGTTCATAAACAGCGGCGCGTGTATACCAACCAGCACAGCGAGTCTTGGGTTGCGCCTCGTGAGCGGTGGCCAACGGAGCGTTGCCACGGCGGCGGCGGCGAAACGTGTCGTCGGCAGCGGTGCGGCGCCGTTGGTCAAGTGGGCCAGGGTCGGCCATCGATTCGGTCCGGACGCCGGACGCGTTGGAAGGGGGGACGCCGGCGGCGGCCCGCCGCGGGACGGCCCGCTTCCGTTGTCTGCGCTCCGCCGTCGGCTGCAGATGTACACGCGCGCGTCTCGGACTCGCCGGTCGCGCAGCGCCCCGCAAGGGGTGGCGAGACGTGCTCGCGCACGCACGGCTCCCCTCCCGTGAAATTTTTCTCGCGTGTCCCGACGTTCTTTTTTTTTAAAGGGTAGAGTAACTCAGGCGCTGCGGGTGCAGCTTAGTGGGAAGGAACAGATAAGTCAGTTGGATGCTTCATTCACAGGGACAAAACACGTTTCTGAAAATAATTAAACTCAAATGTACAAAAGGTTCGCGGATGAAGGGAGTTCGCGCTACTGCACCCCCATCTACATAGAGCCGAAGAGCTTGCCTTTCGCCGGCTGCAGACGAACTCTTGTCCCCACGGCACTCTAGCACATTTCATGCACCTCCCCCCCACCTCGCTACCTGCAGTTACCGCCCCCAACCTGGCCAATTGTATTACAAGGCACGGGAGTGTCAGCGAACTCCATCCCTTACCCGCAACCCTCACCCAACATAGGGGAAGTGGGTGGGCCAGCTGGCCAGCACCGACCTATCAGTCCAGCGTAAACTGGCGGAGAGCGCCCTGGCAGCCAGTAAAGACAAGGGCGTTTCAGCCATCACGGAGTGACGCTCGTTAGAATAAAAGTTTTTTCACTTACTCACCGGATGCCCACGCCTTGACTGAGAAAGTAAAGCAGCCTCCGAAACTACGCAGCGTAGCGGCTGAACTAGTTACAGCTCTTCTGAGTGGCCGGGTGTCTAGGAGGTGAGCTGCGTGGACCAGGCGGTCCTCTTGCGGCGCAAGTCGTCCGCTCCGAATCCTGTGGATTGCAGTAGGAGAGGTACGCCGCAGACAGGCGGACCGCTGAGTTTTGGAAGCTGTGGCGTATGTCACCAGTCTGCCTGTTTAAGTATCTCGCGCCACGAAACCAAAGGAAGAGACGCAAACACTGCAAGGAAGCCTGTCAAGACGTACAAACGAAAGCCTAGAAAGAGACGCAAATATGCGTAGCAGTAAATGAGCCGTTGATAGCTATCGCCAGGCGTTCAACTTCAAAGCACGTGAGCAGGCTAGAGTGCTCCGAGAAATTTTTGCAGGGAGCCGTCATCACGCGATCTTTGGAGTGAGTGTATTGCCACGAAACCTATGCTACATTAAGCATCCATGCGTGCCCCTACACTCATTTTCAATATGATCGGGTAGCTGACGATCGCCGCGCTATATTTGTAGGTGTGTTACTGTCCGATGATCCGCCTGTCCTGTTTAGACTGGTTTCAATACGGAACATTTTATTCTTGTCTTCACAAGTAGCACCGCAGTGCTAATATCGAAGGGTAAAGGTGGACTATACTAAAGTGTAGGGCAAAAAAATTCGCCATATTATACACACCCTGGAACGTACCGGCGCCACTGAACGCCCCTGATAGCACCTAGCTACCCGAACGCATAAACTGAATTCGTTGTAAAAAAAACGAATACAAAGAAAGGCATCAAAGTAGCTACGCATAAAAAAACCTGTGGACATTCACCTAGATATGCTTCGCGTACAAGAATGAGCAAAAAGCAAATGCGTAGTCCGGTCAGACGAAACGGGTGCTTTCTTGCCTAACTGGACAGGTCAGTGTGATCGTAACGTGTGCGCGTCGCCTCAAAGCGCCGTATTAGTGGAGCATCCTGCTGTAGCGGTCGTTTGAAGTGGGGGTCACTGAACGTTTTATGAGTGCATAAAGAAGCTCTGCCGGTGCATTGTGAAGTGAGGACATGCTTTGACGTACTGAGCCCTTCCTTTAAATAGTGGCTTCTAACGCGATGTGCCAAACTGCATGTGAAGCCCACACCACCGCGGTGGACAATGACAATTCCTCGGTGTACTTAAGTCTGCTTGCATGATTCGAACGCGAAAGCAATATGGCTTCCTCTGGCGACGCTTATGAAAGACTTGTTGATTGCTGTATCGTGTTTTTGTATCTTTCCTTGCTTTCGTTGTTTGAGTGTTTTGGAGCAAATTACTTCGACCGGCCGACAGACGACACTTCATGCCGCAGTTTTACCACATCGGTTGTACTCACGTGCCGTCGCGTGCGGCTGTTGCGGAATATGACGTCAGCGTCACACAATCTAGGCAAACTTTCTTTCCGCCTTTGACAACATGCGCAAGTAGCTGGTAGTAGCGAACTCCGCTGGAAACTCCGGTTCGAGCCGTATACGAGCTCCAATGCATGCAATTTTCTGTTCACACTAATTCGTTTACGCTATCAGAATGAGTCCTATACGCCTGTTTTCGGCGCACGTTAAATATCCCCAGGTGGTCAAAATTCATACGGAGCCATCCACTACGGCATGCCTCAGCCTGCTTTGCGTAGGCGCGTTAAACTCAACAATTCATCAAAATACGCCTTTTGCCACAAATTGGCTCATTCTGGCGTTTGTGCTTACAGCGGGGGCCATTTTTCTGTATTCGACAATGCCCCTTTTCGCGCATTAGGACATTTAGGGCTCCCTCCATAGAAATCGCTACGCGAACACTTTTCGAGAGCGACGCTATGAGCGGGTGACTCAACAGCACGACGCCTACGTGTTACTTGTGCCTGGCGATGTCGAGTGTCCCTCTGGTGTCGCGGCAGGAATTTTATCGTACATCTCCCAATGGGGAGGCGCGTCGCATTCTGGTTCAGCGTTCCTTGTTAAAACGACCCAACTCAGCACACGACGTACCTTGCGGCTGCGCTTCCTGCTGCTGTTCTACTACATTTTTCCATTTCCTCCTTTCCCCGCAGAGTAGCATGTCGGCGAACTGATGTCGTGAAACCTCTCTGCGTTTTCCTCTTTGAGAAAGAGTTTCTCTCTCTCTCTCTCTCTCTCTCTCTCTCTCTCTCTCTCTCTCTCTCTCTCTCTCTCTCTCTCTCTCTCTCTCTCTCTCTCTCTCGTAAGCACGTGAAGAGTGCGTATGCGCGTTCAGGGATCGAGCACGATTGGATCTTTCCCCCTTTCACTTCCGCGAGCGCGAGCCCCTTTACTGGCGAAAAATACAGGAATAACGGCCTCGACAGACACGTTTTGACATCAGAATGCATTTCATGGTCAAATGTGCTCGGGGCTGAAATTGCAATCCGTAACGACCATTGGCGGATTCAGAGGGGTTGTCCAAATGTCCTCACCCCTCGCCCCCCCACCCCTTCCACACACACACACACACTTAATTTTTAAATTTATACCCCCAAGAAGATGACCCCTCACGCCGTAGAAAAGGTCTAGTTGATTATTTTTTTTTCTATTTCTTGTATTCATGGTTTTCCGAAATTTCGGTGAATAATCGAGGCTACTACCCTCCTCCGCCTCCACATCATCATAATTGTCATCATGAATTATGGAAGCCGAATCCCAACAGAAAAAAACCTGATACGCCCCTGCTCACGACGTACTGCATTTCACGTTTTGTCAGATGGCACTGCCGTATTCACTCCCGATTATTTGGGGCAGTACAAATAAGCCATTCCACGTATAAGAGGAACAAGCGCAGACATGTATTATTAGAGCTCGCGTAGGGCATTCTTTTATCAAGATGCACCATTGTGTTTGCATAAAAATGCTTTTTGTTACCAAATTTACCAAATTTATATACTTGTTTGAATTATCATTTCTCGCCAGGTCACGGATTCGACTCACAGATATGCCGGATGTATTTATGACGGTAGCAACAACAACAAGAAAACGCCCGTGTGTGTGAAATTTCAGTGCACGTTAAGAAGCCGCAAGTTTTCTTAACTAATCCGCACTTATTCGCCAGGGCAGCAACCTTTTACAGTAACAGAACTGCACCCAGCGCTCAACACCCTTCGTCGCAATACGAGGCTCACGGAAGATCGAATAGCTTATAAACTACTCCGCAACCTACAGGACAGCGCACTGTCAGAACTGTTGGCTCTCTTTAGCCACGTCTGGCTCAGCGGCGAACTGCCAGCGTCTTGGAAACATTCTAAAATTATTTTGGTCCCGAAACCAGGCAAACCACTCACTCTTCCAAATCTTCGCCCGATCTCGCTTAGGTCTTGTGTTGGCAAACTGATTGAGCGTATGGCATTGTCGCGCCTTGAATGGTACCTTTCTTGCACATCTGCCTTCCCTTTAACTAAACTGGAGTCCGTCATTACATGTCCACTCAGTATACCCTCCTCCGTAGTTCCCACGACGTTTACGGCTTTCGGAGCTCTTCTCAGCTCCGTGGTATCCTTGTTGTCGACATTCATATTGCCTTTGACAATGTTAAGCACACCGCCATTCTCGCAAACTTAGCCAAAACTAACTGCGGATCTCGCATGTATACCTACATCCTCTCCTTCCTCTCTAACCGTACAGGTTCTCTCTCTATCTTGGGCTTCACCTCCCTCCCTTCTATCTATCAGCTGGTACCCCTCAAGCCTCCATCTGGTCACCCACCCTGTTTAACATCGCTTTAGCTTCGCTTCCTCCACTATTAGATACCATCCACCTTCTCTCCTACTCTATATAGGCGGATGGCATCACGCCCTGATCAATCAAGGGCAGCCCAGGTCTGCTGGAGGACACTCTTCAGCAAGCGTGGGACGTCATCCAAGGCTATGTTACATCTGTCGGCCTCTCTATTTCGCCTTCAAAATCCGCTCTCCTCGTAGTCAGTAACAAGCGTGGGGTGGCAGAGGACCTCTTTCTTTCTCAGGTAAAAATTTTTGGCAGCACTATACCGCACGTTCACACCCTCCGGGTCCTCGGTTTAACCTTGCATTTAGCGGGAAGCTCTGTGCCAACTCTGTGGACATTCCACAATCAGATCCCTTATTTCCCATCTCCTCCGCCGGGTCGCCAACCGAAGAGCTGTACTACGCGAACATCACCTGCTCCGCATCATCGGTACTTTCGTTATGTTACGTATACTGTATACAATTCCGTATTTGCAACCCTCGCCATCTGAGCTCTCGTCCCTCAAGGCCTCCCTCCGTACACTTTACCCCATCGCCGTGGTAGTACCCTGCTACGCCCCCAGCGCCACCCTTCTGGAACTCGGGATATACAATACCCTTGAAGAACGCATTGCGTGCCATCGCCATTCCCAACTCGAGCGGATGCAGACTTCTGCCCAAGGTCTTGCTATTCTTGACACACTTAACTACCCCACTTCGCAACTACCCCCCATACCCCCAGAACTCCCTCATTGGGTCACGTTCGCTAATTTACGCGTTGAGTCTTTGCTCCGCAACATGAATCCTGATCGAAAGCCTGCTCGTCGTGCACTGCGCGTTCAGGCCCTCTCCAAACGAATTAATTTCCTACTCTCCCACGGTTCCATCGTTCACTTTACTGACGCCAGCGGCATCCCCTCAAACTCAAAGGGCATGGCATCATTTCTCCAACTCCCTTTTTTAGACACTGCCATGGTTTAGACGCGGTTTAGACGCGGTTTAGACGTGGTTTAGACATGGTTTAGACATGGTTTAGACACGGTTTAGACATTGTTACGGCTGCGTGCCTCAATCGGCAGGCTCAAACCTCTTCATTCCCATCCCATCACATTCTTCACCGCATCTATCCTTCACCGCATCTATCCCTGGCCATCCTTCCTGTCCCACCTGTTCTTCCTACCCCTCCATCCCTCATTCTTATTGGGACTGCACCCCGCCATCTCTTGCCCCATCCCTCGCCTCCACCACTTCCTGGGAGCTCTGGCTGTCTTCACCGTCGACAGTAAACATCCAGGCTACCCAGGAAGCTGTCTATGAACATGTGCACCGGATCCGCACGGGCATCCTGCAGAACAACGTATACCCGCTGAATTGAACACTAAAATTAAGACCTGGACTTAGGTCCTGCGTAAAATGAAAGTTTGCTCTCTCTCTCTCTCTCTCTCTCTCTCTCTCTCTCTCTCTCTCTCTCTCTCTCTCTCTCTCTCTCTCTCTCTCTCTCTCTCTCTCTCTCTCTCTCTCTCTCTCTCTCTCTCTCTCTCTCTCTCTCTCTCTCTCTCTCTCTCTCTATCTCTCTCTTATAGCCCAGGTGTAGTCTCGGGGTCTACTAGCAGACAAACACGACTTGGGCGCCGTGAAGTTATAACTTCTGTAACAGCATCACGTTTGCGTTTCCTCGGCTACCTGCTGTGACGATCACGTGATGTAAAGGTCACGTTAAGCTTCCACGAACGTCCTACCGGGATCCATGCTTGTGGCTTTGGCTGGCCCAGGGAAAATAGCGTGTCTAAGCGAACAGCAACCTAAGTGTAAGTTCGAATGTGGTGAGAAGACGAGGAGAAAAGAGAAAGCAGAGAAGGGCGCAAATTTTCATTCTGCTTTTACAATCGCTCCTTGTCCGCGTTTGCCTTTCCTCGAAACGGAGCCAGGGCCGCGCGAGCGCTCAACCTGAAAGCAGCGGGGCAGGTGCGAGCGCCGTCCTCCCTCTGTTCGAACGCAGCGCGTTTCATCGATTTCTTTCTTGTCGCTTTACAATTTGGTTTGTTTGCTTCCCTTCTTATGCGCCGCCCGCCGGGAATCTCTCTCTTTTTCAGCCCAAGAGCTGGCTGTTTACGTTTAACGCTATGAGATCATTTCTAGCGCTCTAAACTGCAGCCTGTTTATTATTTATTGCTCGCTAATGACTTTACGAAGGAGGGCGCCTACCGCGGAAGGTCTTGTTTGTCGAGCGATCGCGGTTGCGATGGTGCGACCTTTACACCATTTACGATCGTCCTAACGGTTAACGTGCACTCTCCGCCGGCGAGCTTGCCCACTTAGGCAAACTGCGGGTTGAATGTTGGAGCTGAATACGTGAAAATAAGCTATTGCCTCGTTTTGGACGATGTTATCGGCCCGGAAGACGATCAAAGGCTTTTTTTTTTTTTTTTTTTTGCGCTGCGCGCGTGTGACCGATTTTCTAAAAGGATCAAAGTTATAGAACAGTCGTTGTTTCCGAAAAGCGCTAGCTTCGAAAAGAATCGCAGCCGTCGCACAGTAACAGAAAATCAAAGAGGAAAATGGGCTGAGTGAGAACTGCATAGAAGTGTTGGTGTGGGCGCCGCCTGTTGTTGAGGGGAAGTTTACTTAGAGATAAAAATAAGAAGCACTGCATAAATAAAATAGTGTAAAGGATGCGCATTTTATTCAGCTAGTTTTTTTTTTTTTTTTGAGTACAACGATAGGGTGGTCATACACAATTGTACGGCCTGGAAACACGGAAAGAAACGTTTCTAGTATTCATGTCCGCAAGCATGAAAAGCAGTTAATTGAGCACGAAAGAACTTCGCAGCACATTCGTTTCTCTTATTTTCGCATGCAGGTATTGCAAAGATTAAAATGTATATTTCGCCCTAGAAAAAGAAAGAGGAGGGGGCGACAGTAGCACTTATAAAAAAAACATTTAGAACTACGGTGTTATCGAGGGCAAAAAGAATCCTGTTGTCCGAAGCTATGCCTTTCCCTTTAAAAAGCACGACACAGAGGCCTAGAACGGCTTCGTAGCGCATGCGAATGCCGCGTTTTCGGGCAGAAAAAGGCCGCAGGACTTTATCGCGGTAAAGATCGCGGCCGCACTAAAACTTGTTTGTTATTAAAGAAAATTCTGGTAGCAAGTAAACGGATCATACGAACGGAACGAGAACAGCAATACCAGAACGAGAGCTCATGAAGGCCGTTTGTAAAAAGAAATAAAGAATGGGAAATAAAGAAGCGAGAAAATCGACTACAAAGAACACGAGCAAAAAGTAACCTACGAACGACCGGTTGAAGCTGTATGCAAAGGAAGAGGGTGTGCTCTTGAGCACTTTATGGTTTGTCTGGTTGTCCGTCTTTTTCCGGAATGAAGAGCAACCATTTCGGACCATCGCCAAGTGTATTGGTTCCGGTAACAGCGCAGCGTTACACGAAAGAACCATTACGCTTCAATAAATAAAGTTTCCATGGCAAATAATATATATATATATATATATATATAAATATATATATATATATATATATATATATATATATATATATATATATATATATATATATATATATATATATATATCAAGCGATAAAAATTCGAAAGGAGTTGAAAAAGGGGGAGCCACCAAGGAACGAAGGTACGCTATTGACCTGGGGCGACGCGCGGCCGAACGTTTCCACGAACGTCCAAGGGGCGTCTATCGTCGATGAGTGAAACAGAGCCTCTCGTTTCCCAAAATAGACTGCCGCCGCCGAATCGTCCGCCGTTTTGTTCGGCCCTCCCTCGCTCTCCTCGGCCTGCCTCGCTCGCCTCGCACGCGCTTGGCTTCGATGCGAACCGCTCCTGCTCCTTTTGTTCCGTTAAGTGGAAGGAAACGGAAGGACGCCGCATGGCCTCGGGACGTCATTTACCATTGCCTTCCCCTCGTGCAGACGCAAACCGTTAATGGACAGAATGCACTACGTTGAGCTCATCTGATGCACAAAAAATTGTTGGTTTTACTTGTTTGTGCGGACCAACGGCTAACAGCTAGCGCTGTAAGACGCATGGCTAGCACCGCACCGCTGATCAAACTACTTGTAACTAATTCCAGCGTGCTAATTTCAATAAGGTCTTGTTTAGGCATGTTAAAAGAGCTCGTGATAACAACTCGGACATTATGATGGGCGATAGGTTATTCCGCAATCTATTGTGGCCAACCAGCGTTTTATTAGGGGAGAACCTTTGCAATGGTCTTTTGCCTGTAACACATTTATACTTGAAGAATGGATGAAGGCATGATGAATACATTCGTTCACTGATTCTTAATGTACAAGTGTTAACTATCATAACGACGTGTTAACCGAAACCAAACGTCGACTGCTAGGGCAGCTAGGGAGAGTAAGCAGCATGAAGCTGCGGGAAATGATAAAACAGCTCAAGTCGCGATACAGAAGTGCACATGAGAGCGTTGTTTCAAGCGAACAGTGAGCGAGCGATTCAGACAGAAAAGTGTTCTCATAGAGAGCAGTTGAATTGTTAGCATTTTCAAATGCGTATGGTTGTTTGAATCTGACATCTTTTCTTTGGTTTGTTATACCTGGTAATTTGGTAACTTTTTCACCGTTGTTCTAGATGCAAGGGAATCAGGCCGAAAGTCGCGGCGACATATGATGATGCTTTATTGAAGATGCAGTTTTTTTTTCTTTGCAGAAAAGAATCCCCGCATCATTCTTGTTCTTTGGCATGGCGTAAAACAAGCCAAGAACGAGCGTAGCACTATGTATCATTCTTTCCTCCTCCGGCGAAGTTGTAATGTGCTACGAAGCCAATTTAGTGAAACAAGCGGTAAATGACTGGGAGACCGTTCAGAGTGCTCTACACTTCCTGTAAAGATGTAATGAAATACAAGGCACATTGAGCAGCCATAAAATATAATTGTAGCACTAGGGCTTCACTGGGAAGCAAGAGTGGGATACAATCGGGTTCATTGCAGGGTGTTGTGTGTGTGTGCGTGCGTGCGTGCGTGCGTGCGTGCGTGCGTGCGCGCGCGCGCGCGCGCGTGCGCGTGTGTGTGTGTGTGTGTGTGTGTGTGTGTGTGCGTGCGTGCGTGCGTGCGTGTGTGTGTGTGTGTGTGTGTGTGTGTGTGTGTGCGTGCGTGCGTGCGTGTGTGTGTGCGTGCGTGCGTGTGTGTGTGCGTGCGTGCGTGCGTGCGTGTGTGTGTGTGTGTGTGTGTTTGGGGGGGTTAAGTTTTTGTCGTGTATACATTCTCATTGAGTCGGTGACGCTTTATTCGAACACCAACAGCAGGGCGCCATATTGTGGCGACTACCATAAAGGAGGTACAAAAGGGCGATAAAGTTTGTGACGGCACAAACTTCTGCCGAATGCTAATGCCGCGTGTAGTTCTTTACGGGGGAAAGTTTGTGCACAGATATCAATCAATCAATCAATCAATCAATCAATCAATCAATCAATCAATCAATCAATCAATCAATCAATCAATCAATCAATCAATCAATCAATCAATCAATCAATCAATCAATCAACCAATCAATCAATCAATCAATCAATCAATCAATCAATCAATCAATCAATCAATCAATTTTATTTTCTTCGGAAAGGACTTCTCCCGATGCTGAAATGTTGACACCGGAGTGCGGCGTGAGAAAAAGTAAATGAAACATCTTTTATACCTCTCGCTTTTAGCCCACGTGTCCTCAGTTTTTATTTTTTTCTCTTACGTGCGTGTTTTCCGTGAGCAAGCCAATACGCCTTTCCCACCCCGAATATGTTTCCAATGTCCTTAGCTTCGCGAATTCTTTTGAAAGGCATCTTCTCCGCATTAACACCCTACGTGCAGCGGTGCACGCTTTACAGGGGCAAGAACGTTTTCAACGATTTTTTTCGGTCAGTTTCTACCCTTCCCATGCCCAGTTCATAGCCCGCCAACATTTGTTCATGGGAGCGCCCGCAGGGCAGCTAAATTAAAGCAACGTGTTTGCATTCATGTATCCCCCTTGGCATTTTTTAAAGCTGGAAGAATTATGTTTGAGTTTTTTAACTCTCCGGCACAATCTTGTACCCCATTAAAAGTCGAAGTCGTGCCGATGACTCGCTTATTAAGAAAAAAATAATTGAAGAAATGTTTAGACACCCGTGTTTTTGCTTTGCACGTGTCCGAGGCAATTACACACACCTCTAAAGCGAACGCTTTAGGGTCCTGGCGATTTACGCATATATGCCTTCTGTGTTTTTCATTTAGAATGTTGGCATTGCAATCGCATTCTTTGCCGCCCGCACTACCATATTGGGAGCGTGATGTATTGCCTATTCTTGCGGTGTGCTATATTGATTAAACAATTGGGAGACAAACAGAAAATGGCGCATAAACGAGGAGGTTCTTTTGGTATTATTTTACTGTTGTTCACAACTTTATCGCTATCATTGTTTGCTTCGTCACCTAAACGTATACTCTCTCGTTCTCGCAATAGGCAGATTTAGCATATCGTTACCGTGTTTGCGTTACCATTTACCGTGTTTCCGGAAGCCGCTGGCGAAGGTGAAGCCAGTGCCGGTAAGTTACCGTTCGCGTAACTCTCGCGCTGCGCCGTCTACTCCCGCAAACACGGTAAACGGTAACGTAAACACGGTAACGATGTGCTAAAACTCTCTAATACCTACGCCTGCACGACAGAATAAACTTTACATTTTGCCTGTTACTACCGTGAAGTTCCGATATAACGCCCTCCCCCAAACATCGCCCGCCTCAGATTAGGGGTGAAATATTCAATTTGCTACAAAACCCCTATGATCGCCCACCACCAAAAATCAATAGCTTTAGTGTCGATGAGTGAACAAAATAAACGCGAATCCTCTATTCATGTGTTGGTGAGGTCACTTGTTTGTCCCTTCCGCACTTGACCCGAAAGTTCGCCCATCCCCTATTCTTCACTGGACATCTCTGCACTTTGGGTGGGCGTTCTTTTACGGTATGCGTGTGGGAATTGTCCGCTACTGGAGAATATTCAGCTGCTTTGCTTGAGCCTGTAGTTCAACTGTCTTTTATTGTGATTTTGCTTTAACCCGCCGCGGTGGCTCAGTGGCTAAGGCATTGTGCTGCTGAGCACGAGGAGTTGGGTTCGATTCCCAGCCGTGGCGGCCGCTTTTCTGATGAAGGCGAATAGCAAAAACGCCCGTGTGTACGAGATTTTGGCGCACGTTAAAGATCCCCAGGTGGGCAAAATTAATGCGGAGCCCTCCACTACGGCGCGCCTCATCGCCAGCGTTGCGTCGGCACGTTAAACGCTACAATCACAATCAATCAATCGTCAAAATCAGTGATCTTAGCTCGGGTAATTTATAATGGGAAGGGGAACGTCGGCTACCAACTTGTTCATAAATGTAAAGGCATAACACCGCATACCTAATAATTGGCTGGCAGTTTCCCTAAATTCGTTTTTCATGTTGGAAAGGTACCTGCGAATGTAGCACATATTAACGCATTAGTTGCGATTTTTTAAACCGACTACTAACGTACGTTACGGCAATCGCGTCTTGTTGCACCTTCTTAACTCTTCCTACGCTTTTGTTTCTTTTTCAGTGCTAAAATCTCATTATAAATATCTAACATGACCCATGTACGCCTAGTGAGCACATCTTGACAAGTGTTATGGATAGATCGTTGGACGCATGAACAAATGTCCGGGGAGAATTGCCTAAGAATGCTCGCACGTAAAGGCACTTGATAATATACGTGTAACGAGTGTAAAAAGGTTTCTGGATGTTAGTAAACAAAAGATAGCCCATTTCTTAAGCTCGAATGACAACTCTTACTGATTTGTATTCCTTCTAGTCTCCTGAGCATTGTGAGTAAAACGTGCACCTATGTAGGCCGTGCCGCAGAGGCAAGTGCCGAACCGCAGTTTTGGGCCGCCAAACGACCGCCCTTTGCGCGGAGCGAAAACCGTGACCGCAATGAGGTCCCACACGGTAGTCCGGCGCTAGCCCTGAGTAATGGCTGCTCCAATGCTAACCGCATCGCAACTTAGTTCTCTTGCTGCTTAGTTTACCGATGAAAGCATTGCTGAAGTGGCGGGATTCAGTACCAGCCCATCGTGTTCGTGCCGAAGGCGCGTTTCTCTTTGATTCCCATTGGGCCCAGTGTCGAGCGACACGGTGGCCTAGTGCCGGCTCAAAGATGGAAAGGGGAAGGGGGAGAGGGGAGAGTCGTGCGTGACCGGGCCACGTACGGCATCGACCCTGGTGGCCTTGGACTCCATTCTGCCGCCGCCGCCGCCAACAGTGGAAGTGCACGCCGCTTGCTGCCGCCCTCCCCCTTCAGCCCCCCTCTCCCTCTCAGCTTTTCCTGCCAGCTGCCTCGACTCGCCCAATGACAGGATGAAAGAGCCGTTGCGCGTATGCACACAACTCGCGTGTTTGTGCGCTATCTCTCGTCGTCACGTGGCTCCGTGCGTCGCCACTGGATGGTGCAGGCGAGCCAGAGACATGTCTCTGGTTTAGCGTGCTCAAGGCACGGCCGGGGTGCGTATGCGCCTGAAAAGGTGGAAGGCCTTCTCCAATAACCGTGTGGCGCGATATTTAGCCGAGTGATTCTAGGGGCGCTAATGGAGCTCGCGGTAGGAGGGCAATTGTGTGCCGGTGTGCCTCAACACTGAAACGGAAGCTTGGGTCGTGTAAGAGGGAGAGGCGGTGAAGCTTTGTGGGATTGGATTGTTCTGACAACCCACTTGAGGATGACCGCGTTGCGGGAAGGATGACCTACGTTAACAGATAGGGAAGAGTCCAGCACATCTGAGTGATTGGTGCTTAGTGAAGAAGCCAAATGGCTGTAAAACTTCATGCTCACAAGAGAACAGATTGAAAAAAGAAGCTAAACTGATCTGTCAAGTCTTTTACCCAGAGCGCACACTGAAATGGCCAATCCGTGCGGCAAGAGAACAACTTCAGCAAAAGGCAATATTCAGCGTATAATTTGTCTAGAAAATAAGACCTGAGCTGTGACGTCACGAAATGCATCACTCACAACCGTGTCCAAGCCAGATGGACACCTTTTTATTATTATTGTGACCCAGACGAACAGTGAACAACTATAAAACAGCACCGAAAAGACTTTTTGGTTTCTGTAGTTAACTATCCTCCCATTCTCATATCCTGCTCTCGGCCCCAACAAGTTCGCCTGAGACACTTACAAACCTTGCTCTGGCAAAATTACAATAGCTTTTTTTTTCGTTCTTCTCCTGATCTGGGCATAAATACTGCTTATAAAACTTGAGACACCACTCAGCGCAATTTTCGGCCATGACCTTCATTTCGAAACGAGAGACAGATCATCCTTGACACCCTTTCCGGTGACTTACTACCATATACCTTACACCATACGCCATCTCCTCCTTTCCTCCTTCCTACCCAACTTCGCAAAAGCATTCTGGTACATTCGCCTGCATTTTATATCCCAGCCCACTATTTTTCACTGATATTTCCTACTCGTACCAACCCTGAGCCAAAACTACTCGCTGCCCCCAAGGAGGTCGGAAGCATAAGCATGATACCTCCGTGTTTTTCATTATTTGAAAAAAAGAAACAGCTAAAAACATTCCACTTTGCATTGCCTGGTGGTGCAGGTCGCATAGCATAACTAGTTTTAAAGCAAATGTTCCGAAGCCGCACCTTACTGCAGTTGATTACGTCTACATCGGACCCTCTTTTTGAATGCGTTCTTCAGAATCCTTCGAACTGCCTCACTGTTTTGAAGAGGTGCTCGCGTCACATGTTTCTTCCCCTTGTGTCCGTTTCTCGTGCTTTTTTTTACCTTAATCAATAAAGCAACTAGCCGACAGACATACCTTGCCGATGAGGATAGCATTTTATAGTGAAGAAATTGCGAGCACTGGGCTTTCATGACCCACATTGACTTCGTTGGTTGTAGGGGAGGGTCATTGTTTTGCAGTGTGGTGAAGCACTCCCATAAATCGTATTATATCAACCGTGAAACTTGAACGATGCGTAGACATAGTTTTTCATAGCCACTAATATGGGCGAAAAAATACAAAACAGCGCTCCAGAAAACACCAAAGTAACACACAGTGGTTCAGAGATATCTCCAGTTAACTTAAGAATCTTCAAAACTACACAAAAACTGTACTTTTTTCATTTTTTTAATTTTGTGTGACGGGCAAGTTCGTGCAAAATTTTGATCGATGACTTTCCAAGACGCGGTGTTGTCTTGGAACAAATTTTGTTCTGGCAACATATCATTATCTAGGTATTTTGCTGCGGATTTTTTTATGCCAAACATTTAAACATTATTAGTATTCTAGCCTTGAACATGTTTTGAAGTGAATCGAACTACAGTCTCAACAGCAGCTGGTTGTAAACAGGAATTGTCCCACAGAGCCTTTAGGTGAGGCGCGGTGCGTCAGTTGTGAAACTCAACATTTTTACGGTCGAGACTGCTTTTAACGTCGGCAAGCGAGAATCAATCGACCGCGTGAATGTAAATTCGTGCTAACAACGTTTTTTGTTGTTCCGGAAGCCGGCTTCATGTTAAACCTATTTGTGTTAATGATTGTGAAGTCGCGACGATAAAAGTCAATGCTGGCGCCAAGCAACGCTAATGGCTTGCTACCTGGGCCAGCCCCTGTCTGTAAAACTGGAATTGAGGGACGTTGTGTCGTGTCATAAACGAGCGAATTGGGCTACTAAAGCTCTTCTGATTTTCCTAAAAAGTGCAGGATTGTACCAGTGCATATGAAGAGCTCTGTGCAAGCATGCGGGTCATGGTCATTATCTTCATCTTATTTCTCATTATCATTAGTTTTTGTTTAATAATCTGGCATAGCAAGCCAGGCGTATTTGCCAGGTCAACATCGCCAGCCACATTAAATACTCTCTAAGCATGGGTTTGTATCACCTTCCCTGCTTATTACCTGTATTGGAACGTTGTAGGAAAATTAGTAATGCATACCCACGCTGGCGTATTTGACAACACTTTACAAGTCGTAGCCAACCCCGTATGACATTTTTTTTTTATTTTGAAGTGACTTTGAACACAACAGGAGTATTTCTCTTCTCCGAAATGTTGGCCTTTTCATAGCTTTTGCTAGTGGTTTACAACGCGATGAATGAAGCCTTTTTTTTTTTTTTTTGGCAGCATAAATAGACCTTCTCTCTCCCGCCCTCTGACTTCCTTGTTTCGTGGTGTAAAATAATGCTATGCGCTTGGCGAAGAAGGTACCGCACGGTTCATCAACAATTGTGCAAAATACTTACCGTGACCAACCGAATGTTTCGGCCGTAAGAACTACTTCAGTATAAGCGGGCACTTATACCTCCCGAAGCTCCTTCCGACGATGAAGGTCCAGCCTCGCTAACGCGAATGGGCTTAGCTCGCAGGTATGGGCCTGGTGAGTTGTAACATGCGCATAAAGCTCGAACAGCCTCAGTTACCTCGTCCCGGGCCATGAAAAGGCTCTCTTGAGCAACACTGGCGACCCAAGCGATAGTACTACCCTTGTTCTATCGCAGTAGTAACTTGGTATTGCGAAGTGGTACGTGCAGCTTGTTTCGTGTGGTGTCGGGCTACTTCTCACCTATAGAAAGGACAAACACAATTCGATATTTTGGCCAAGTGGCGTCATGGGATGCAATACGGGAGTGTGGGCGCTTCTGATATATTATCTGGATTGTGCTACGGCTGTGGAGGTTCAGAAAATTGCAAGAACTTTGTGCCTTGCGAGTTGTGTTAAGAACGAGTTGTGTGGCATTAACTGTAAGTCTCAGGGTTGGGAAGCGGTCATAGCGTTCTTCTAAATGGCGTTCTTCCAGCTGCCACGACCATGGTGGGTGGTCGTGGCGGCTGGATTTACACAAGAAGCAGTGAATATGGTCTTTGATGGACATCAAGAAAGGAAGCTGATGCGAATTAGTCAAGAGCCCTTTTCCAAGGGGTGTACAATAACTTTGGCTTTGGGTACTGAAACTATTTTTCCCTTTTTAAAATATTCAGCATGCAGAGATTTTACGTTCTCTAAAGCTATAAAAATGATTTCAAACCAGGTCTTGGTGCATTATTTGCACGAGTGTTGACTGTGCTTAAGTACCTCTTTGACCCTCATGAAGATGTAATTTGTGTGGGCAGCTTCTCCGCATCGACACCCGTCGTGCAGAGGTGGACGCTTTACAGAAGCGGCGCACTGCCGAAACTTCGTATTTTTTCGGGATTCTAATGTAAAATGGGACGGGGAGATGGAGCCAATTGGGGTAGGGAAAAGAATATTGCCTTGTGCTTTTATTTAATGCGTAGCATTCTTTGCCGAGCCAGGACCGTGTAACGCCCTGCATTTCCACAAAAACGCAGATTTGACGGAAGTAACACCTTTAAGCGTTATAGTAATAGGGCCAATGGAGATAATAGGTCGGGAAGAGCTTTGAAACACCAAAAAAATTTAAAAATAGAAAAAATAATTTTTTCGAAAAGGTTCAAGCAAAATAAAAAAATCCATTTTGCACATCTCTCCCCCCCCCCCCCCTCAAGAAATCCGGAGAATAAAACTCAAAAGTCAGCAAAAAAACCCTGCAAAATACGAATAACAAATAGCAAAAATGTCGAACCGTGTACTGCCCTGCAGTTATGCAAAAACGCAGATTTCGCGGAAGCAACACCTTTCATGATTACATTAGCGTAAATAGCGATGATTGGTATGGCAGAATTTCGAAAAACCAAAAGGTAAAAAGAATATAAAAAATAACATTTTCAGAAAAATGATCTGACAAAGCAATAACATGCATCGTATGCATCTTCCCCCAAAATGGAAGAATAAATAAAAAAATGTTCGCAAAAAAACTTTCAAGATGCGAATAAAAAATAGCGCAAACCAACCAACCTCGCGGTACACCTCGAATCTACGGAAAAAAAGAAAAGAAAACGTAATTAGCGAAGTAAAGGCACTCCATCGCTATAATGGTATAAAGTTATATAATTGGTTAAATAAACAAAAATCTTAAAAATAAAAAAATAAAGGCCCGTTCACACTTGCCACGAAAGCGAGCGAAAGCGACGAAAGCGACAAAAATTTCTGCCGATTTCGTCGCCTGGCATCGCTTTCGTCGCGCGACGAGAGCGATCGGTCTCGACCAGTTTTTTCGCCTCCGTCGCGCCGTCGCTTTTGAAGCGGAAGCATGAGGCGAGACTTCCTGACGTCATATCCTGCCAAAGCACCCAGATGCTGTCTCCCTACAAGCGGCGAAACTCCCGCGAAGTCTCACTGCGAGCGCGAGACAATAGCAAGAAAAGCAAAACGTCGTCGCCGTCGCTCGATGTCGCGTGCAAGTGTGAACAGCAAGGGTGGCAATCGCTTTCGCTTTCGTCGCTTCGTCGTGTGGCTTAGTCACGTCGCTTCGTCGCAAGTGTGAACGGACCTTAATCCAACGTCTCTCGCCACTCATAGACATATTTGGCTGTTAGAACTGGCATTCTAAACAAGTGGCATAAGAATGCTGCGCATTAGTAGAGAATTCTCTGAATTTCTGTAGATTTCTCTTTACAGGTTTTATACGGTGGCCAGTTCGAAGCCTCCAGAAAAAAAAGTTACGCCAACTGGGAACCGGTTTTTACTTTTGCCATCATGTGGCTTGAACGGCCGTTGTCGATTAGAGTTTCGTATCTTTTCAATGCAAAAGCGTAAATTGACTGAGTACGAGAAAGCGAGCCCCGTCTGTCATCTGCAAATAGCGTGCACAAAACATCTCATTGTCGTCACGTGCTGACTGCCCATTGGCTGCGACGCGTTACATAGCGTCTGTCAGAAAAAATAAAAGACAAAGAAACACTCGGTGCACGCCGAATTTCTATTGGCTGCGACACGCTCACAGAAACACTCGGCGTGTGCTCGATTCCCATTGGATGTGACGCTTTGCATAGAAAGGGCGTGCATCGGAAATATCGCCCCTAGTCTCGGTTGGCCTTCAGCTTCAGCGAAGGCAATGTCGGAGCAGCATAGATAGTGAGTCTGCTAAAAGTAGCTGCATTAAGTCCGGCTTTGTGGTTGTAGGCCACGGAGCAAGAACAAGACAGGAGGAAAAACGGCGGTTCCTGGTCCGGCCGGATAAAGCTTAACCTTGGCCAAGCGCTTGCTTGGCCAAGGTTAAGCTTTGATTGCGCGCCCGCCGCGATCCGAATTTCACTGCGCAGCCCCGGAATGAATTGTGGCCAGTATCATTTCGTCCAGTATAGGGGCCGCTATCCACTCCGTCGCCGTCGCAGTTACGAAGTTTTGTAGTGCGGGTTCGTTTTCATTGTGACATTATCTGGTCGCTCGCCAGTGCTTCCCGCAATGGGCCGTTTTGTCTCCACTACATTGTCTTGCTTCGTGTTGCAAGCTATAGTCCGCATTGGTGTAGGACTTGTCTTCGAACCTGGCCACAATAACAATGTTGAAGTTTCTGCGCTCATCCTGGATTGGTAGTGGAAATATGCGTAGACTGCAAAACAGCACTCGTAAACCGAATGTCCATAGCCAGCCCAACAATTGCATTCATCTGTTCTGCCAGTGTCTCTGTATCTTGTTCTTTCTCTCTCATCACACTATCCTTTGTCCTGCTAATCGACAAATACAAATATTTTTATTTTATTTTTGCTTTATGCGTCGTTATACGCTGGAGAACCGAAGCATGACATGTTGAGGTGATTGAGGGCTACGGAGGGTAAAGATTGGAGGGTGAATATGGTGCAAAAATAAGAAAGTTTGTGTAACATATATTTCTTACACTGCTGCCATGGGAGCCAGAAGTTTTCTTTTGCTTTTTTCCTTTTATTGATCCGACTTGACGGTTTGGTAACGCGCTCTAAATGTTTCTTTAAGCGCTATATTTTGTTCGTTCTGCTTTTTAAGATATTCTCATTCACACAGATCTTTATTTCGCCGTTTTGGTGCCTTATGTCAACACCGCGCTATTCGTGGTTTAGCGAATACCTGGAAGAGTCTCCAGTCACAAGATGTGGCTTCCGCGCCACCGTTCACTTCATCTGGGCTTGTGAGTGTGCGCGCATATCTTGCGCAGTGTCGTTTCACGCTGCGCTTGTGTGGCAGTAGCTACGTGTCTGTTCGGCAGCGGGTTTACTACGGCGGTGTTTCAGAGAAATTGTTTACATTATTCCCCTGCTCCTACTGTCCTTGTGAGGATTCACCTATCGTAAGATAGTGATTATAATAAACTCCCTTTGTATTTCCAAACGCGTTTTGAGGGAAAATGTGGAACCGTGAAGTTGGGGTGCGAACGATACATTAAAAATACCACCGACAGAGTAGCTGAATAGAACCTTCGGATGCTCTTGATACGCACATCTAGTCTTCTTATCGCAATGCTGTGACCAACGCCGCCTGTATAAACAGTGCCTAACGCGTGAGCGAAAAATGGCCAAACAGCCACTCTCCTGTTGCTCTCTCCTACCCTTCCCCGCTCCGTAGCCTTCCAGCGTGCTTTCGTGTCCGCCAGCCAGCGCCGCTTCTCGGAAACTATGCAAAATAGTGGAAAGTTTGTTTAGCGTTCCCCAGGCGGCGCTCCTACGCCTTCTTGTTTTTCACCATGCCTGCCTGTCTTGGTCTGTCACTGATAAAACTTCCTTTGTCACGAAGCAAAATCCCTTGCGCTGCCGCAGGCTGATGCCGGCTTTGCGCGCTTATCTACTCGGATCACAGGCCCTGAAATTTTCTGAGTGGGGCATCCCACCTCTATCCCCTCCGCATTTAGGTATTGCTTTGACTCCGCTGTTCGCACTCCACATCGGTACGCACTTCTAAAATTGAGGACTGTATACTGTAGAAGCACCCGGACAGTGTGGCGGGATCCCAGCTGCTTATCCTTTTGTTTCCTATAATTTTCTGAAGTTTACACGAACGTGATATTATTGGAAAGTAATCGTGAAAGTGAGCGCCTGAATAAAAAAACGTGCACGCAATTCTTTCTTCTCTAAATACTCCAGAAAGAAAAATATCAGTACAATAATGGCTGCCCCATCCGAAAATATCGTTTTTCTGCTAGCTATATGTCTACCCGACAATCAGTATGTTCTTACACTATTTCAGTCCGCCTCCGTCTTTATCTTTGGAAAAATGCAGCAAGTATGAAGCGAGCGGCACGTTGAACGAGATCCCCAGTGCGCCACAGAACTAGCGCCCCGTCGCGGCTAAGATGTAAGCGAAACAGCCCTTGAAGCCTAACAGGCAAGCTGACAGACACACGTCGTAGATGTGGGTGCAGCGTTCGCGACTCGCGAGCAGTGACGTATGGCGAAATGTCCGCCTGCACGCGCCACATAGTGGATCAGTGCCTGAACTAAGCGTCCCTACCCTTCCCATTGAAAAGCGCGCGACGCGTCAGGCAATGTTAATACAGGCGGCGTTGCTGTGACAAACGTGAGATAAATATTGGCGCCCGTTTTGCGACTTCGATCACACGCAGTCAACGCTGGTGACGATTACCACATGTGTTTCTTGTTGCAAAGAATAAGGACGAGATAATTTTCGCGTTCTGATGTTTTGCTTCAGTTAACCGATACTGATGCTTGTATGCGCCGCCACCGCGCGCATTATGTTGTGCTTATCCTGTGCCGGTGCGCACTGCGTTTTTTTTCTTTAATTGCTGGGCGCTCGAACACACGCAAACAAAGATTAACTACGTATTTCGCGAGTAAATCGGTTCGGTAAACGTGGCATATTCCAACTAGAGAACTGCTCGCTCTCGTGATCTCCAGTATTCGTTTGTCGGCACTGATGCGGGATAAAAAATTGACCGAAACAGCAAAGAAGTTTTTACTTCTTAAACTAGTTCGGCTTGTCGTACTGCTTCATTCATCAAACCATTTTTTTTTGCTGAGCTTACTCGCACCACACGTGCACAAATTTTGTTCCTTTCATACTTGAATATTTAATACACACTAAGATAATAAAAATATTCGCGTGGAAGCCAGGACGAAAGAGAAACAGACAAATGACTCGACGTAGTCCTACTGACAAACAAATTGTTTTATTTCGAAGGCCATTAAAATATATACCCCTTTTAAGGAAAATACACAGCCGCAGAATAAACACGAATGATACTGCAATGAATTTTCGTGAGTTATTGAGAAACGTAAACTGTGACAACGTGAGGCTGATAGAAGCCTGGCTAATGCCTCATTCTCCCGCTTTTGCGATGTGATTCCCAAATATGTACCTTCACCAGCTCGGCCAGCTGTCTCTCCTAATACAGGTGTTCCCTAATGGCTCCAGCAGCTGCCGAGAACAGCCAGTAACAGGGTTGGGCAGACACGGTAATGCCTTAACGCCAGGAAGCAAGAAAGTAAGCAGAAGCCGATTCGGGTCTCGTGTTTCGCCGGCCAGGTTACCAGCACCGAGCAGATGCGCGCACTGTGCTTGCACCGTACCCGGGAGTGAATAGTTGTCGAAGGGACTGCGAACGAAAGAAGAGCACACCGCGCGCCAGGGGATTCTCTGTCTCGCGCGCGGCGCTCACACACTGCCGAAGCAAGCCTACTGCGTCGGCCGCAATCCCGGTCAAGGCTTGACGCCGGAGGGCCGCCTGCCTCGAATCGCCATGGTGGTAGGAGGGGCCTCCTCTATGCTCTGCTCACGCTAGATGCTCATGCTCTGTGCATGCTCCACTGCTTGACGCCGCCGCCGCCGCCGCCGCTGCTGCCTCCGCTGCTGCTGCTAGCGCTGCTGCTGCTACTGCTGCTAACCATTATGATGATCGTGATGATGATGGCTGCTGTGTGCTCTCGGTCGCACCGGAAACCGGCCTCGGACGCAGCGCACTCTTCTCGCACCAATCCGTAGCCTTTTCGTTGCCCGGCCAATCGGTCGAGAACCTGTTGTCCTACAAAACGTTGGGCCCGTTTTCAGGAAGGATTATGTGCTGTACTAGATCAGGAGAAAAAACACCGGGATCAGGACAGCGCGGGCTGGTGTGAAGGCCCTCGTAAGAGAGAACTGTTCTTATGATTTGCGTAAATCACAGCCGGTACTAAAAATAATAGAGTCCCCGCGAGGTATTTAGCACGAACGTGTATAAGCTGTTGACCTCGATAGGCAAAAGCACCCCACTAGTTTTACGTTTGCGGTAGAGCTACGCAGACTGATTGTCGTACAAACAGACGCACTGTTTTTGCTAGAAGGAAGTAAAAGTTATGCCTTTGTTCTTGTGGCGCAGAGCCAATTAAATGGCACATATGCATGCCTCTAACGCGTTCGTTCATTATTTTTAAGCCGAGAAAAAGCGTCAGACCATTTTTTGCATCCCTAATTCGCTGAGTAAAAGAGTAAAGGAAATTTTACTGGCTTCCGAAGCAAGCTCACAACGGGGACATTGCATTCCGTCAGTTGCTGGTAACCGAATAGCACTGCATTCTTGCGTGTGCTCAGTCCATTCATTTATGTCGTTTTGAAGTGTGGTATCCAGCCTATTCCAAGCCCCTAGTGGGTACCGAGCTTCTCTCCGTCCTTTCTAGTCTAGCCTACACCCAGACAACACTTTGTGAATATTTTGAACGTCCTGTTAGAAATATTTAATCTGCAGCATTGCAACATCAGCACCTCTCTGTGTGTTCCGGGTACTATACGGGTTTTTTTGTTTTGTTTTTTCTATTGATTTAGACGTTAAGGCCGCAACGGTGTCTTCAGACCCGCGTGCGAGACGGCTATGGGCCCAGTCATCTTGCAAGGCGCTAGAGCAGCCGAGGCCGGTTTCCGTCTGCGATGAAGCTGTTTCTGCCTGCCCGTATCTCTGTTGTGGCTGTACTCACCGTTCGTCGCATGCCGGTGGTGGCGGACTGCATCGCTGTTGCAAGAAAAAAAAATGATTTGAGGCATTCGCGGGTTGTCGCCGCGACTACGCGCGAGCAAACGCTGCACCGGCGTCGCGCTGCCTAGCGTTGTCATCGCGCGAGCAAGGCCGCACCACGAACTTTATGAGCCTTGAGTTGCGTCGCCACGGGCGCTGTTCACCACGTAAGAGACCTGCATGGCTCGGAACTGTTTCAGCATGGACGTTTGACATAACTCGTATTTTTTTTCTCTCGTTCCTTCTACGAGTGTTCAGACCATACTCAGTGTCTCGGTGTTCGATGTTCTTTGTGTGTCTGTACGTACGGAAGCTGCTCGCAGAGCGCCTTTTAGATGTGGGGTAAACTTTGCCTCAGAGTTGTAAGTAACAAGCCTTGCTCGCATCTGTACCTAAGACTGCCCGGTTGTTGCTGCGTGGGGCAGCGTCCCTTTCACGCCACAGGCAGTTCATTTCCGCCTATGTCGGTAGGAGCGACTTCAACGCAATTCCTTTTGGACAGAATTACAACGGAACCTAACCTTTTCCCTTGCTTCAGCGTATGGAGAGCGATGGTTCATGCTATTTATTATAGCTCGACGCTTTCTTAATTCCTAATTTTGTCGGCAACTTCGCTTGCTATTATGAAGGAGGTGCTAATTTTATCCGTGGGTGGTTTAACGCTTACGGCGCTTCTTATCGAGTTTGCAGGACCTCGGAAATTACAATCTATGAAAGCCTTATCTCTCGGAGTTCATAGCCGAAACCCTTTGCAGTCGCCGTTCTGTGAAAATTTTATTCGTAAACGAAAGTGAGGACCTACACTAAAATAAGCGACTCAAGTACGAAAAACAGTAGCTCATTATAGACGTACTGCTTTAAACGTAGGCAGTGTGACCTTCGTTTTACAAACTTATTTAAACTGCCCGACCAGAAAGTCCTCTACTCGCTGTTCATCGTTATTGCCGCAACGCCACTAAAATGACACATTGAATGATTGGAGGAAGTACCGAGATGAAAGAATGAAGCGGTAAACTACCTGAAGACATTAATTGCGCGTAGACCCACCCTCGCGTGAACTCCGAGAAGCGTGTTAGGAAAGGGTAGTTAACCACACCAGGTGTGCCAGTATTCAACGGGACATAACACTTCGTTTCGTGCCATTCCTACGTGTGTTTTAAATTCATTTGTTTCTTCGGATGACACGCAGAGCTTACACCATTCAGTACGACGAACTAGCGTCGTAGTTCTGTTGGAACTGCCAACAGAGGTTGGATCAAGCCTCGCCACTGGTTAGCCCAAATCGTCAAAGGAGGATTTGCACTGCCTGTGGCGTTCTGATGCGGCGCGTTCGAGGGACCGCTGTCCTGCGCAGCGCGTGTAAAATCGAGAGAGAGGGAGAGAGAAAGGGGGTCAAGAAAATATTCCCGCTGCAGCGTGACGCTGGGTGCGCGTGTGCGGCTCGCGGAGTGCTGAGACTCCGCTCGGCCGGGGTCGGGTCTGTCGACGCAGGTCCTGTCGCTGGGCGCGGATGTGCTTCCCGAGTACAAGCTCCAAAAGCCGCGGACGCACAAGTGGACCATCCTGCACTACTCGCCCTTCAAAGCGGTCTGGGACTGGGTCATCCTCTTGCTGGTCATCTACACGGCCATCTTCACGCCTTACGTGGCCGCATTCCTGCTTGACCAGCAGAGGCCCGAGGCCCGCCGGAACCGGAAGTACGGCGACGACCCTATCGTTGTCATCGACCTCATCGGTGTGTGGCACACGTCGACACGCTTGTTGGAGCGAAGGGGGCCCTAAGCAGCGCAGATTTTTCAGAGATGAGCATGGAGCTCGGGCAAATTACTTACAAAAAATAGGTCCAACAATTTCCGCCGTTATATGCACCTAAAGGTGCATATAGCCACATTATAGAAGGAATCGACGGAATCTGAATTGCAATAAAGAGAAGTGCACCGCTTGGTTTACAATTGAAGTGCCCCCAACAGCCACCGTTTGATAAGCGTTCTATATAAAGTTCCATCAATCTCCCGGAGGTGTGATACCGATAGAACCGCAGTTCCAGCAACCTCCGAAAGAGGTGACATTGATAAAACCGCAATGTGAGCTGCGGTTGTGCAACTGAAAACGTACCGAGACAAAAAAGTGATACAAACTCGTTTTTGCATTGTATTAGGAAAAGATTGTTCTATTGTTTGGCGAACACTACTAAACTAAACTATTACACAATCAAAGGACAGCGAAAAATGCAGGGTTACGCCCGTTCTACACGGTGTGAATTTCAGTGCGAATTTGCTGCTGCGGCGCTGCTCGTTGCGGCAAAAAAGATGTATTTTTGTTCCTGCAGCAAATTGACAAATGTCAAGCGGCGTTCACAGGGGAAGTTCGGCCGCTTCAAGCATTTGAATATTTGCCACAGAAACGAAAATAGATCTTTTTGCCACACGAGCGGTGCCGAAGCAGCAAATTCGTATTGAAATCCGCACCACGTGTAGCGGGTTTTAGTCAGAAGACGATTTTGTCGATCCTTAAAGAATGAAAGACTACACTAAGAAGGGGAACATTATAGGGGGCCACAGAAAAAGCACCGGAAAGCCAACCTATGTAGTTCTGACGCGTCTTCTGCTCTTGAAGGACATGTTTTTCTTCATGGTCAAATTATTTACAGCATGTATTTTTTTTGTTACACACCAGAACACGTAGGCGACGTAATCTTTAACAGTGATCCCGCAAACCAAAATAACTACTTGCGCTTCCAAGGGTTTAGTCAACTGAAATAAAACCGTCAGCGTTTTTTAGGTAATAAGTAGAAAATAGGGAAAATAGAAAATGGAAAATATAATGTTTCCAGGGAACTTTGCGGGCGCTGAAGATCACACCGTTCCACTAACACTCCTTTAAGAGTTTATTTCATCTTACCCCGCCGTCTTGTAGAATTCTAGAGATGTGTGTTTTTAAATAAAGGCCATTAAGCTGCATAAAATCATCATTGAGTACCAGCGAGACAATGATACGGCGTCGACTGCTCGAGTTCCTAGCCCACTCGTGGCGTACAACGGTCAATCCGGTGCTCCCAATAAAGCGTGTGGGGGCGGGGAAATATTCCAGCTGGCTGACTCTTCACTCCTGTCGCAGTGGACATATTCTTCATGATCGACATCCTGATCAACTTCCGCACCACATACGTCAACTCTAACGACGAGGTGGTGTCACATCCCGGCAAAATCGCCGTCCACTACCTGCGAGGATGGTTCATCATCGACGTCGTGGCAGCCATTCCCTTTGACCTGCTCCTGTTCGGTTCTGAGACTGATGAGGTGAGAATGCGCCGCTCTGCTGCGCCCACATAGAATGCCCTTTGCAGTACTCGCTATTTTATTTCCATGCCTTGAAGTGGCCGGAGCCGTGTAGCCGTGTACACAGGGAAGTTCGGGGTTTAACTTTTAATCT
The DNA here is from genome assembly GCF_048455015.1 of Haemaphysalis longicornis. NCBI lineage: Eukaryota > Metazoa > Arthropoda > Arachnida > Ixodida > Ixodidae > Haemaphysalis > Haemaphysalis longicornis. Next base: position 245,282,492 of record NW_027526295.1, on the reverse strand, counting down.
GCAGGTTAAGAACACAATGGGAACTTGGCCTTTGCAAGGTAATTTGCACACTCGAGGATTGTCCATTGCAAAGTAATTTGAAACTTAATAGGTCGTAGTTATCGCCATAAATACACTTAATGTAGAAAATTGTCGTCTTAGGTAAGAAATATAGCCAAAGTGTCGTCACAACTCTGTCCGAATTATGTCGGTAGCACTGCGTGGTTGTGTAGAAGCTCTCTAGTGGGCCAGTTCGCCGAGTTCTGCGTTGGGTACCTGTCAGTAGCTGATATGTTGTTAGAGATTGTTCCAATGAATGCATAAACAAAGCCGGAATGCACGAAATTCTGTCTGTGCTCTAGTTTTTTTTCCTTCAAAGTAAGCACCGCAGTCATTAACAGTTCTCAATTCAGTTGTTGCGGCATCGATCGTGAACACTTTGTAATCGGTTGCTGGCCGATAAAATGCAACTCGCGACGTATGCGGCGCTCTAAATTAAGTCCCTTGCAGCGGTTGTACTGATGAGGTTTTAGTGACGGCACTGAACGCAGAAGCTAACCTAAAGCACAAAACGTGGCCAGTGAGACAAAAAAGCGAGCTACTCTGATCTTGCGAACCTCATGTGCTGTGAACGTATGCGTAATGACTACAACAACACGAAGCGAGGTTTTCGTCATTTTATAGTTTATAAAGTTTTGAAATGGCGATCAATGTTTGACGACTTTGACTGTAAGTAGTTGTTAACGGAATATGTACTTGCGACCAAGTATGTTATTTTTGCAGATGCTATTTTTCGCGTGATATCTAGCAACCCCCATTCTTGCAGCTCCACTTAAAATGTAAGCCAAACCTTGGTGGTCTACAGCTGTTCCGATTCTAAGCCTCTAATTTTAGCTCTTCTCCCTTTTTGCTTCATTTTTTGAAGGGGCGGGGAAGGGAACGTGCTCTCAGTACTGTCCTATGTTGCAATGATGTTTTTCTGCGTATTCACGAGAGTAGAAGAATAAATTACGTAACTTAAGATATACGGCGTTATCATGAGTGAACATGGCTCTTGAATCTTACATATTGTGGGGTTTAGAAGTAAATTCATCGGGTAGAAAGTAACGAACTCTCTGGTGTTGCACCTGAACTAGCACATAGTTTTCAACTATGTTCACTCAATACTTCTAATAGAACACAGAACCTGTGGACAATGCCCATAAGTTCCCACGTGGCTTAGTACATCTTAGGTTATCCTCTGCAATTTTTGCGTAGAGCTTGAGTTGTTCTCCGCATGTCGCGTAACATTCGTCGAATAGAAGAACCAAAATATTTTCGCAAGTAACGCTGGTGTAAACACTTTCAATGTACAGCACTTTCTAGCGTAGCCCGCACAAATGCCGAGGGCTATGATTACTGCAGGATTTGCGAATTTTAATCCGCATTACAATTTTTGTGAGTCGTTCAGAAGAGAGCAATTCAGGCCCACGAAGGTGGAATATGCTTGATTTGGGAGGGGCCATGGGAGGGGCCATGGAAGGGGTTGGCTCTCAGCAACTATATCTGAGTATCAATCGCCAATCATGAGCTAATGTGAAAGCAACAAAAGTTCGCCTTTTCTTCGTTTTTCGTATCGCCTATCCTACACTAACTGAACCTGACGAGCTGTAGACAATTAAAACTTTCTTCTGCCCCATGCTACGCATATGCATTACAACGTGGGGTGGGTTATTCCTACCCGGGCCCTCTCAGCGCGCACGTGGGTCTGTGATCGAACTGTGAATGTCCTTAGATCTGTAGTGAGTTCGCTTGTTTGTGAAGTGATTGTGCGCCTGCCAGACATGTCTTCTGTGCTGTCTTTCTGCATTGTACACGGGCAGTAGGCGGCGTGCAGTGGGCACTGGCCGCAAGGGACGGTACGAACGCCGTTTTGTCTCGGTGGCTCTACGTGTTTTTTTTTTTTTATTTAGGCATCCGTAGAGCAAGGGCCACTTCGTTTACAACTACAGTAAGCCGTCGTTATAACGAAGTCTCCGGGCCATAAAACTGGCTCCATTATACGCGACACTTCGTTAAATGCGCATATGATCTGCTCTCAATGCACTGCAGTGGGGCCAAGGAACAATTCGAATAAAGCGATGTTTATATTAAGCGGATTCGTTATAATGACGGTTTGCTGTGCCTTGCTAGGGAGCAGGTCTGGTACCTGCGACATGGGTTGACAGCATGCAAACGTAGTCGTTTTGTCCCCATCAATGTTGTTCTAAAAGCGGCCTCGTGAGCCACTGGACTGCGCAGGGTCAAAAAGAAAGGCTAGATTACGTAAGAGCAATATGACAGTTTAAGGTCTGTCTGATAAATCAGCGCTTTTTCCTTCACCGGCAACAAAATTGTTGTCTTCCTCTTTTCAGGCCGTAGTGTAGGAACTTTTATAAAGAATACAATTATGTAACGAAACATAAACGGCGGGGTTTTTGATCTGAGTAACTAGCTTTGTTAATCGTGCAAGTGACTTCAGGTGACTCTCCAGTGGCAAGCGAGCTTCGCGCTGTTCTTTGTCGGGGCTGGAATGTGTTGTGACTAACAATGCTAATTTCGTAGAAGAAAAAAATTGTCATGCTTGCAGCATCACAAGAAGTGTTCTTTTTCTTTTTTATTTCACTGCTGTAAAGTCACGCGCCTTCAGGACAGCCAGCTAGTGTCCACACCCACTAATTGCTTTGCTTGAACACTGAATAAAACCCACAAAAATATGTTGAAATACTATAGTTACTGCAGCAGTTACAACTTCCAGCTACCAGTCCTTTGATCACGTTAGGTTTTATCCAAAAATGGCTTGATGCTTACTTTTGCGTCCCTGAAAAACTCAAACTCTCACTCAGGGCGAGGAAGTTTTGTGAGCATCGTTTATTTTAGCTTGTTCAGTCAAGCTTTGGACACTGGATTATATAACGGGCCTGGTTGTTTGATCCTAATTAAAAAAAAAACGCAGGCACGCAGGAAGCATTTAACCCTATTATTCGCACATACCTCTTTTTAAGAAATAAGGATTGATTTAATACGTTCGCGGTCAACGAAAACTTGGTGTTTCTATCTACAAATGTTCCAAAAAAAGTTAGTTTAGTGTTTGTTCTCTGTGAAATTCACTTGCTCTAGAAAAATATGAATTAGCATTTAGACTGAAAATACGATCTAACAAGTACTTATATTTGCAATCCGAGCAAACTAACTGAATAATACCAGGCAAAAATGCCAAAACCTCGGAGTTTTTCCAACGTTCTCTGTATCAACATGGCTTTAAGCCAGCGAGATTGGAAAGTGGCAGCTCCTTTACGCAAGCACATCACTTCAGCTTAGTTTGTGTCGATTGCTGCAGGCGTTGTATGCTTGCGTTGTGCGAAGACCTGTAATGCTGTTATTGTTATTATGGGTGTGTACACTTAGGCTTTCCTCATGGCACGCAAAGATGGAATTGTCGATTGTCTGGGTGTCGTTGGTGTTGTATCTGCCCTCTTTTGAAACTTCCCTACCCCTCTCCCTGTGCTCTTCTATGCGTGATACAATGCCTGCTCACGAAACACCTCTACACTGCCGGAAACGACACCGTTCGATTGGCGGCCTAACGACGCCCAAAACTTTGCGCGGCCTCTCGGAAGTCGTAATCGACGCTCCGGGGCGAGTTTTTTGAAAACATTCCCCTCGACAGGGCGGATGCGTCCGCACCAAACGGCATAAGCGAAACAGCCGCTCTCATCAATATGTGGGGCACCTTACGACAACATGCGGACGAGTTCTTTTTTTTTGTTTTTTCATCGGAAAAGGAGCCGACTATTCGACCTCTTTCGGGTGGTTAAATGGAGGTCCTGAGTGCGGAAAATCGTTTTCTTTGAAATGTTAAAATGCGCTGTGGCGCCGTCATTGCAATTTTAAAATTTTAGGCCGTTGTCAGTTGTTTGCGAGAAAATACATCATCTGTAGTTATTTTCAGCAGTGCACGTAACAATTTCCGCCCCGAGGTGCCCCCCACAGCTCAATACCAAACGATTCCGGGAATTACTGGATGAACAATTGAGCTTCGAAGCCACCTCATTCTTGGTTCTTTACGACATCGTGAAACTGCCGCATTATTAGCTTTTGCACCCTGACGTAGTGCAGAAAAAAGGCTGAAGAAATTTTTTCATTCACTGTGCGTGCCCGTACGAAGGAGCGGCCGACCAGTGCAGATATGCAATCAACTGGCAGTGTAAAGATAGGTAAAGGGAAGGTAAAGAGTTACAAATATTCCTTACTTCAATCGAGTGAGGCATCGCTGTTGTTTACAAGTTAGTTTGCCTGTCTTTAAGTAGCGCGAGAAAACTACACGCAGTCGAAACGGACCACAAAGCATGCAGGTGCAAAGGAGAGACACAAAGAGAACGCGCCTCCTATGTCTCATTTCGTCAATTTGGTCAGTTGTATCTGTGCCGCACCGAAACCATCAAACACAGTGGAGGCGATGTTCTTTGAAACTCCTGATCGATTTCCAGTTTTTCGCTACATACTCAGGAGATTCGGAGTCCTTTGCAGCGCACCGTGCAGAGAGTGCGATCGGTAGGCCACGCGATATATAGTGCGTGTCGAAGGGGCCGCGTACTACAGGCATGAGTTGTGAGGATCGCCCCGGAGCGTTGCAAGGTTGTTGTACTACCAACTAGCCTGGACTTTGAGCGGGCCTTCCCGCAGTGTAGAGAGTTGGATCGTGCCGTGCGCACTGTGTGATGTCTGCGTGGTGAGTACTGACATGCGTGTGTCTCTTTGCCCCCGCGCGCCCGGTGCCCGGGTGGTGGGCGATCGGCGTGGCCGCAGCCACGGGCCGAAGCAGCACGGTGGCCCGACCATCAGCACGCCCGCCACGCGAACTCATCCAGCCGCGGTGTGCTAGAGCTGAGCGAATAGCCGTCAACGTGTCTTCCTGCTCCGCAGGTGTAGTTTCGCTGTTGATGCAGTCGCGCAACGGCGTTCACACTTAGCGCCCGCACGTGTTGTTTAGTTGGCACTAAGAACCAGTGGGGCGTGTTGGTTATACGTGACAAACGTTTACAGCGCAGAACAACGAGGACGAACAACTTCGTTTTGGTTGATTTGCGATGGAAACGGTTGTCGTGCGTCAGCACACGACGGGTGGTGCGGAAGGCCGCGCTTTGCAGTGAAGTACTCGTATGAGGCTACGCGAAAAAGTCCCTTGAAAGCCGTTAGTCCTAACGCGTTGTACATTAGTATCAGAGCTGTCTACGATGGATTTCAGGTTAGGTTTAGAGTATAAAAAAGACTCACTGCCTTTGTTACGTTTTTTGGGGCTAGTTTTTTTGTTCTTTTGCTTACTAATAGCGTCTTAGCAAAAGGAAGGCTGACTCAAACAAACTATTCCGTCTAGACACGTAGTAACGACATTGTTTACAGGAGGCTCTAAAAAGGGCACAAGAGCAGCAACTTAACTTGTCTTCTAATTGAATGTCACATATGCTAAACAGCAGCACGGTATTTCATCGATATGCCCAGTCCCCCTTCGGAATGGTGATCCAACCAAAACTATAGAGTTTGGGTCGGATTCACTCAACGCGAGAACCGCTGTCATCTAAAAATCGAGGGAATATCGGTGCGCCGTTGTTGCCGATAAACTAGGAAAAACACTTTTTTTTTACAGCGGAGCTGTTGTAGGTAAGGCCTTTTCGTTCGTCTACTGAAGGTTGTGCCTCACGCAGGAGTAGCATCGGGTTCCCACACCCGCCGGTGGCCCCTATCGGTGGGTTTGGGTACCGCCGGCGAGGTGGTTCCCAGAAAAACCGATAGAGGGCAAAGTGGTCTCGCAGGGTTGGTTCCTCTTTCTCCCGCTAGGGGAGGGACAGGGGATGCAGCATCCCGTCGATGACGTTTAGCTGCCGATTCCTTTGCGCGTACCGCAGAATTTGCGCGGCGACAACGCTGACGTTCTCGGGCAAGCGTCCGTTGCGGTTCGAGCTGACACAAGCGAACCACAGGTCCGCTGTTTCAGCAGTTTTCACACAACGCGTTTTTTTTTTTATTTCTGCCCACTTATTCCAACCAGATGTAAGGTCGGGCGCGATTGCAGGTAGTGATGTAATCGTAAGAATGAAACATGGCAGCAAAAATACAAATATAAAAGAGAAAAGAAAATGCAACCTGCCGCGTGCAACAGTATTAAGGAAGTAGCGCGCGTATCCTTACGTACTACGCTTAGCCAATGAGAACACGTGCTCGGAGTAGCCCTGGCTGAGGTTAGCGGCGTGCTATGGCCGAAAGGAAGCCACACAAGTAAGAAAAAACTGATCACGGCGAGGGGTAAGGGTTCATGAAAGGCCTCAGCTGCGGCGCTTAGCCAATGGGCCGCCGATTAGCTGCTCTCTGGAAAGCTCGTCTGCCTGAAGTGCCTGTTTGTGTGCCTGCGTGTCTGCAACGGTGCATGTCGGCGTCGGCCGTGGCCTGCAGCTTTGGAATGTGACCGTTGGTGTGGCCGCGCGTGCGCGCTGATGTGGCTGCCAGGCGCCCTCTTTGAAAGTTAACCGCTCATGCCGACGTCGCTGGGAAATGCTTACGTTGCACTGCTGCGCGCTGCTTCACTTTGAGCTACAAATGGCGTGGACTGCCTTTTCCAATTCCGTTGTTGCTGGGGAACATAACAACTGTCCTTTGTTTTTTTAGCGGGCATACGAAAAGAAGAATCACTGTTCTGCGCAGCGAGCCAGGGGGAAGAAAGGGGGATTAGCTGGTCGATGTTCTTCCGTTTTCCGGAAAATAATTGTTTTCGCTCTGTGTTCCGCTGTTTCTTTATTTTGGCTTACGTGGCTATTATTATATTTCACGCGTGCTATTGCTACCGCACCAATCGCTTTTCTTTTTTGGACGCCCAGCGCTTGCAAACGCTGTCTTCATTTTGCCTTCGCGAAAAAACAGAGTAGATAACTCTGATCAAAGAAGGAAGATGTGTAAATCGTACGCTGCTTTTTACCGGAGGTGAACACGAATGCAGAAGCACTGTCGTTGTTATGATTACAACGTAACACTAGCTGGTAGCATCGATGTCCTATGCAGTGACAATTACTCCTGGGCGCCGGTAGGCAAACAAGGCTTTAAAGTTCTTTGCACGCGGATGATGGAGCTTCGTGAAGGAAGCAAGAAAAGAGAGAGAAAAAAAAAACGAACAATACACAGTCCTGACGCCACGCTGTCAACCGGACGTTGATTCGCCGTTCCCCTAGATATAGCTATGAATTCAGTTAGTGAGCCCATGTAACAGTTTTTCAGCAAACAGTAATTTTGCATGTATTCTTCTAAGTTAAAAATGCATTTTGTAACGCCAATTATGCGATATAAGTACATTTATATTGCCACATAACAGCAATGGCAGGACATCAAAAAACTGCTGCAGTGCAGTTACAGTGGAAAGACAGTGCTGTTATTCAACTTCACCCCAATGTACAGAGTTGACCAACTCACGCAGGATGCAATGTAACTTTGGCGACTGGTGATGCTGGGCATACGATATGACTGAAAAGTTCGGTCTTCGCTGAGGCAAAACGCAATGTAGGTGTGACTTTCTGCGTGCAGAAGTGCCACAGCGGAGATCGCATTTTTGAGTAACACCGTGTGCAGGTTGGTGTCACTCTACCAATTTTCATTGTCGCCGCCATGGATTGGTCACTCGAATGAGTGTGGTAAAGCTGAAACGAGGTATTGCTTTAGAGTGTAGGTAACTTAGAAGTGCTTTAGCAGCTCCCAGTCAATGAGGAGGAATTCTGCAGCCCTAACAACATGATACTACACATCTTTTCGAAGGTCCTCAGGCATTTTACACATTCCGGACAGTTGCGCCTTATACATGAGGGCACACACGAGACTACGAGGGCGGAATCTTAGAGCGATGACGTGACTGACAGACCTGCTGATTCCTAGTTAGGGATATGTCATGGAAAACCCGGGGCCGAATTCACAAAGCCATTCGCTCGCAAAAACGGTTCGTAATTGGTGGGCCGCCACTTTTCCATGGCCGAATTCTCCGCCTGACGCCATACAACATGGCAGCCAATACGGTAGAACAATTTTGTGCATTCGACCCCTGCAATTTCCGCGTACCAAAAGTTATGTGAAAATGTGGAGCCAAGGCTAGCCGCGGTATCCCCGTTCCTTACTTTGTTAGCTCCGAGTTACGGGGAGCGGGTTGGGCGGCAGGTGAGTGATCGATGACGTCGTTGGAGTCGTCGTCCTTCGGTTACAACACGGTCTCGGAGAGTATCTTTACTTGGGCGTCGGCGGCGAGGAGGAGGGGCGGTCTGAGCAAGGTAGCTTGGGGGCCGCAACGCTGCAGACGACCACGCTGATCGGTCTCCTGAAGACGGCGCGCCTCCTGCGGCTGGTTCGCGTGGCGCGCAAGATCGACCGGTACTCGGAGTACGGGGCCGCCGTGCTGCTCCTGCTTATGGCCACCTTCGCGCTGATCGCCCACTGGCTGGCCTGCATCTGGTACGCCATCGCCAACGCCGAGCGGCCCTACCGGCAGCCCAAGATCGGCTGGCTCGACCACCTGGCCAACGCCACGCACCAGTTCTACGTCAACGGCTCCCAGGGCGGGCCCAGCATCAAGTCCAAGTACGTCACCGCGCTCTACTTTACGTTCTCAAGCCTCACCTCGGTCGGCTTCGGAAACGTCTCGCCCAACACCAACATGGAGAAGATCTTCTCCATCCTCGTCATGCTCATCGGATGTGAGTAGCGCCCTTCCTCTTGCTTTCCCCCACCCTCCAGACATCGCGAGTGTTCGCAGGCGATACTTGCCAAGTTTACGCCTCATTGTTTGCCTATTGCGCATGCGTGGTGAGGAACATAAATGTACTGCTCGATTTCATTGCTCCAGACTTCCACTTTGTTGCGCGCTATCGTCTGCAGCCATTGCGGGTGCTCTAACTGAAAGCACGTGTCTCTCGCACGCGGACTCCTCGACGGCTTCTCGCAGCTCTCATGTACGCCAGCATCTTCGGAAACGTATCGGCCATCATCCAGCGGCTGTACTCGGGCACGGCCCGGTACCACACGCAGCTGCTTAGGGTCAAGGAATTCATCCGCTTTCACCAGATCCCGAACCCCCTCAGGCAGCGCCTAGAAGAGTACTTCCAGCACGCCTGGACCTACACCAACGGTATCGACATGAACATGGTGCTCAAGGCAAGTTCCTTCCCACGCACTCCGCTTATCCTCTCTTTAAAAGGGTTCGCTCTGGCGTGATACGCAGTGGTCTTGTGTCTCTGAAATGAAGTTGCTGGTTTTCGAATGCTCCACAGCACTTGATCTTATAATAGCAGCAAGAAATCAGAAGGGGACGCCCGTGAATACACGAAACTTTAGGCGCCCCGGGTGCTGTAATTCACCTGGAGTAATCCATAATGGCACACGGGAAAACCAATTCGCTTTGGAGCGTTGAATCAGCTAGCTATGTAGAATTGGTTTAAAGGTTCGCTTAAATTGTGGCGCGTGTTACAAGAAAACGAGTTCACAAAAGAATAGCCATTGAAAAATGTTTCTCTAAGTAATTGCCCGGAAATGTTTTTCCAAGGCGGGTTACAGAAAAAATCCTAAGTGCGAAAGGGTGGTGGAAAAGTGCCAACTTACATTGATTGTACAATGAAGCTGTTAAAAGCCAAGTGGAAATGGCAATGGCGTAGCCGCGGGGTGGGGGGGCTTAGGTGTCAGAGCACCCCCCGAAATTTTATAGTGGGGCATCCCACCCGTTCTTTCAGCCTTTTTTCCGCCCACGTTTTTGGTACGCTTCATCTTCACCGGCGTGGCATAACACCCCCCCGAAAAATATTTCTGACTACGCCATTACGGTACTGCAAAATTATTCATAACCGCATTTTTAACTGCAATTTGAATCCTTTATTTGCGCCAAAGACGGCAAAGGGGATAAACGTCAGTACAGTGCGCAGAGTTAGCGCACTAAGTGCTCGTATATTAGCGCTGCCTTTTTTTTTTTTTTTAGCGCTGCCGAAGTTTTTTAATATGTTTCTCGCTACGCTTTCCGCCCTACCAACGACGCAGCTTTCGTAAGTTCTAGGGAGTGCTGCGTAACGGGTTCACGTCCTCTTACATAAAGTACTTTCATCTCTCTAACAAAAATAAGCCCTTACTGAAAATATATTTTCGCCTCTGGAGAGAACCCTACGCGCCATTTACTTCGTTTCCTAAAAATCCCAATCCATAGACGCGCCGTTGCTCTGATGGTTGCCGATGCGCAGTGTAGCTAGCGTCTGACATGAAATGACGCGCGCCAACTTCTCTGTTTAGGCTAGATAGATACTCGTTTAACGCGCGGCCAAGTTCGCTGGCTTCTCGCGCTGCATTCATTGGTATCGCAACTACAACTCACTCAAAGCGCGTGGATGCAGCAGCGTAGGATTTTGGTCTTCTTGTATGACTGGCTGACGGCGACACGACGCGAATAACTTTGTTTACTCCAACGCGTTGTTGAATAAAACGCAGCATGAATATTGACCCACACCTGTGCGGTACACATTGTGGGGTTTATAAACACCACTGGCCGTGCTCTGCGGGGCGCAAACTAGCCGTCAGTCTTCGCAGTTATCCGTCTACTTGCAAGTTCTTTTCAGCTCGGTTTTCGGTTCAATATGAAGTCGCTAAGTTCCACGAAGACAAAACACAAGTTTGGTTCATTAAAGGGACTGCTTTGTCCAGATAACAATAACACGAATTTCATCACAAACAAATAATGGAGGTATTTAAGCGAAGCTTGTATTGGCTGACTTGCGCCGTCGGTGGTTGCATACGCCAAAACGCCTTGCGGCAAAGCCAACTTTATCCACGTGCTCTAAAGGCGACGGCAACGATGATGATAATGATGATGCTCTTGAAGTGTCTGGCAGGTGCACACTCGGGGGTACTGGCCAGGGATAAAGTGTTGACTGCGTCAACTGTATCCGCGTGCTCTTGGGGCGCAACTCTCGCTCGACGTTCGCAGCTGGTACGGGCGCGCGCACACAAGCGTTGCGCTGTATTAAGTCGCAATGGCAGCCAATCAGCGTCGTCGCTCGCATCCCACCACATCGCAGGTGCGGCCGCTCGCTCTCGTCGGGCGGTTCACCATCTAGTACGGTATGGGTAGGCCGCGTGTGGTTCACTCCGCAGAAGAGCAGGAAGCCATTGAAGAACGTAAACGTCCCTGATAATCGCAGAAGAATGCTTTACAATAACGTATACTAAAATTTGCGTTGAGGTAAAGCTCAGTGAGATGAAAGGGTTTCGTTTTGGTTGATCGATGGTTTTGCATTTTCATTTCAATCATTTCGTTTCGATGTTGGTCGTTTTCGTTTTCACTGAGGTCGAGCTTCGCGTGCACCCCTGCTTCCGAGGAGGGGGGGGGGGGGGTTGGGTTTTTTTAGGGAAAACAGGTAAAGCAGTTGTGACTCCCCAGCCATTTTCCAACAACGTGTCAGTGACGTCACGGAAACTTGTTCTTTTTTTTGCGATCGGCTGCCGCTGACAAAAGGCACCTCCAGTAAACGTGCCTGTCCGATAGAAGGGTCTCCAGTTCCGTTTGATTGTAACACATGAATGCTAACCCGCAGTTTACACAGTGATAACAATGTAAACCATGTTGTTGGTGCCTACTGCCCATATTTCGTCAAGGCAGCGCGAAATTTAGGTTCTTCACTACTTTTTTGTATTTTTTTTGTGTTAAAAACGACTTTCGTGGCTGGGATGGAGGTGATGGAGGTGATGGAGTTACCAAAGGCTAGTTTTTTTCTTCTCCAAATTGAGCAGAGTTATACTTTGTCTTCATGGGCCCTTTAGCGTAATCTGTGGGGGCGTCCTTTAACGCAGGGGTTTCCGGAGTGCCTTCAAGCGGACATCTGCCTGCACCTGAACCGGAACCTGCTCAACAACTGCCCAGCCTTCCGCGGGGCCAGTCCCGGCTGCCTCCGCGCCCTGTCGATGCGCTTCAAGACCACCCACGCGCCTCCCGGAGACACGCTCGTTCACCGAGGAGATGTCATCACGGGCCTATACTTCATCTCCCGCGGAACCATAGAAATACTCAAGGACGACATCGTCATGGCCATACTCGGTACGGGCGACCCACTCCACGTTAACAGCGCAAGCTCTACTACGCCATGTCTTGCAAGGTCGCTCCACCTGCAAGGGCAGGTGTGACGTCACACCACATGGTCCGCTGCGGAGAGGCGTCACAGCTGCCGCTCGCTCGTAGCCTCGCCGTTTCAGTACCACGTGACTAGGCGAGGGTTTAGCGGCTGCTTCGCCGGCGCGTGGTCGCTGTTCTCGCCGTGGATGACGCTGCAGTTGGGCCGTCTGTGGGTGCGCTTCAGCGCAAGCAACAGGCTGGATACAATCATTCAGCAGCCTAACTGTCATAAAACACTCTGAGCACAGTCTTTCAAAAACCAAGCCAAACAGACATTTCACTGGTGATAGCTAGGCTTATGAGTGTTAAATCTGACCCATTTTTAACCGCTGCCCGTCTGGCATCGGTGGAATTGCAGCGCCCGGTGCGGAGTGCCCAAGTGGCTTGTTCCGGAAGTCGGTCGTTGTTGTTCCTACAACGTTTGGTTTCGGCTGCGACCGACAGGGTGTGTTAAATGCCCACCGGTAACTCTAAGGCACTGAAGTATACCTGGATATGTTTACATCGCATCCTGTTGGTACGCGATAAAACCGCTCGAAAGCGCTGCACGCTCGTTTCTCGGTGTTGTGAGGGAACGACATGATGCACCGAGTGCAAATGTTATGGGCATGGCATAGCGGGGCATCTCAAAGCTAATCTGTAGTGGAAGTTTCGGAGTTGCGGACACTTTGAGGAAGATTTCTAAATGCGTGTTCGCAATTGTTTACACTGCGGTTTTGCAAAGGCATTGCAAATTGAAAAATTTTTATTTTACTTTCGCCCAAGAAAAGAAAAGTGCACAGCACGACACTTTGTTATCGAGGTGGAAAATAAAAAAAATCTAATTGCAGTACTAAGGGCAAAAGGAGCTTTAGAAACAAAATTTTGACCGCCTGGTGGGTTCAACATTACGCCAATATTCACAACAATGCACAAATCAAGGAATCAAGGAACACAACGTGCAATCCGATGGATTGGATTGATTAAACTTTATTTAGGCCGGCAGAACGACGTTTTTACGCGCCGCGACGCGGGCCTCGGCGTCGTCCTGGTGGCTACTCATCCGAGACGTGAGCTCGCCGTTGCCGACTCGCGAGTCTCATGCCTGGCGAGCGCCCGCAGGACCTGCTGGACGGCCCAGTGTTGATTTTCGTAGGTGTAGCTCCTTGCGGCTTCTGCAAGCCGTGGCGGGATGGTTCTTGACCTCGCTTCCATTGGGCTCGTGACACAGTTCCATAAGATGTGTTTCTGGTCTGCAGTCTCCCTGCAGCAGAGCTGGCACATGGCAGTAGGGTATGCTTCCGGATACATTCGGTGCATCAGAGCCGGGGTGGGTAGGGACCCGGTTTGAAGCTGTCTTAGTAGCACTGCCTCCGCCCGGCTCAACCCCGGGTCCGGAGGTGGGAAGGTCCTCCGAGCCAGGCGGTAGGCTTTGGTTATTTCGCTATAGTCTGTCATTCGGTCCTTAGCACCGAACCACGTTGGACGGTCAGTTGCGGGGGCGCGGTTGGTGAGTGCTCGCGCCTCCGCGTGTGCCGTCTCGTTGTGGTTTGCGTTCTTACTCGACACGTCCTTGCCCGCATGCGCCGGGATCCACTTCACTCGAACAGTTCTTGCGCCTTCTAGACATGCATTGCGTAGCACCTGCAAAGCTTCTTTGCAGATGCGTCCCTTGGCGTAGTTCCGAACTGCAGTTCGTGAGTCACTGATCACCGACTGGCAGCCTGCGTCGGTAATGGCCAGGGCGATGGCCACCTCCTCTGCGCGTTCTGCATCGGTGCACTTGACGCTTGCCGCCGTCACAGTGTCTCCCGTGGTGGCCTTTACGACAACGGCAGCGAAGGCTTCGTGTGGATATTCCGCCGCATCTACATAGCGAGCGTGCCTATCCTGGGCGTGTAAGTCGACTAGGGCTTTAGCCCTTGCCGCCGAACACTTTTTGACGCTGCGCAGGCACACCGCCCCTGCACCCTTTTTAGCTTTCACCATACTGCAACAGCATCGTCACGGATCCAGCCGATTCCGGTAGTTCCGAAGCATTACCAGTGCTGGCTACAGGGATGACGGCGAAGTGTAGCACCGTAGCAGACGACATGCTTGGTACGCTTTATCCTGCACACGCATTCACCGACCGCCCCCGGGCGTTGCCCAGCAACGCTTTCAGACACACTAGGCTTTATTGGGCTACTCCAGCGCGAATATTTTGGTCTGGCTGTTCACCCCTAGATTTTGGACCCGGCCAAAAGTTATAATCAATTCTTGAGTAAGACGTTTATCCACGCAATACATTTCCAAACTACAAATCTAGAAATATGCTCTAGATTTGTCGACATTGTTCACCAGAAAGATTATACTAGGCTTATTTGAGGAAGAAAGTCAATATATAACTGGTACTTGCAGTGTTCTTCTAATTAAAAATTGGGCCCATCTCCCCGCGAGGGGGACTCGAGTAAATGCGTCGCATAGGGGGTGGGTGTATTGCGTTAACGTTTAGTGTTTGGGAGTTGGTGGTAGTGAATGCGTTGTATCAGCAGCTTCTTGACGTAGTTTGAATGAGTCAAGGATATAAGGCGCGTTCGTAGCCTTTGATTCTGTGTCGGTTTTGTGGCGCAGTGGGAAGAGCACCATTTACCTCGCGTTCCGCCCACAGGTAGTGAAGGCGTTGTATCAGCAGCTTCTTGACGTAGTTTGAATGAGTCAAGGATAAAAGGCGCGTTCGTAGCCTTTCATTCTGTGTCGACTTTGTGGCGCAGTGGGAAGAGCACCATGTACCTTGCGTTCCGCCCGCAGGGTCGTGGGATCGAAACCAGGCGCCGATAACTATTATTTTTTTTGTAGTGTAGGGGGAGGGGTGCGTACAACGCTGAGGGACGACGGGTGACAGTGCGAGTTAAAGAAATGCCCTGCATTTAAAATAGATGCGTGCTCGATTATTGGGGGAACAAACTAAAAAAACATGCTGAAAATAATGCTTTAACCATGACATACAGGCTGGCGCCCGAGGCTCGCCCTTGTGGCTCGAGCACTAAATCCCAACAGTCCAAGCAATGGCGCAGCAGTGCGAACGCGGGAAAATAAACTCCGCAAACCTACAATGTATAAACCGAAACAATAGGGGAACAGCGTGACAGGTGGGCGGATAAGACAGGAAACGCAGTTACTTGGCAGGGGTGGCAGATGACTACCGTCCTTCGACGAAATTTGCCGCGATGCGAGCAGACGCACGGCCAATTTTTCTTTTGTTTGTGCCGCATTTCCCTTTTCTGTGATCTTGACGGAGAGGCTTCACACTCCGACAGAACGACGTTGCTTAGCAACAGTTTTGCTGTCATTCTTTCCCTCTGTGACCTCGATTGATGCACGACAGACGCCCTTTTTGGATCGAGGTGGGTGTCCTAGCGCTAGAACTGCCTCCACGGCCTGGATCGAACCACGTGCTTGGACTCAGCAGCACAACGCCAAACATTGCGGCGGATATACGGCAAAAATTAGTAACGCAAGAGCTTGGAGGTGTTACAGAACCAATAGAGGCATGCTGAACGAGTCGGCTGAAATAAGTAAATGTGGTACTGATTTCATATATGCAGGAAGAAATGTAGTATTTGCGGGGGTGGAAACAATTTCGCTAAAAAAATGTGCTGTGGTTCTGCAAGATATGCCTGATATAATTCTAACACGAACGTGTTTTATTCCGGGATTCACGAAGATTTCACTTACGTCATATCCGTCACGGAAGTGACGGACGCCAGCACAACGAAGCAAGCGGTCTGTAAAGGGTGCACACCTGCACACAGAGTCTTCTTGCGGGGAAGCAAGTTTTAGTACTAAGGAGTACGTTATACTTCGGGTTGTTCGTTTTCGGGTTGTATATTTTAACACGAAATTGTGTTATGCCGGGATACACCAAGATTTCACTGACGTCATATCCGCCACGGAAATGACGCCAGTACACTTTTGCCGAAGCAACCCGTAAGCAGGACGTCACTCGCAAAGCACACTGACGAGACTGCCACCGGCCCGCAAATGATGCTCAGCTGCAGATTTCGCTACAAATTTCACTTTCGGGTTTTACTGATTCCTACGACAGAGAAATCAATTACAGTTTTTTTTCTCTCAGAGCCGGAAAGGCATGGCAAGGTTGGGCGTTCAGTGACATGCCGTAGCGCCTGCAGGTCTCGCCTTTCTTATAACATGGAGTCAAACACATTTCAGGTGCACTTACAAAAGCGCATAAATTACAATAGAAGCAACAGCACGCCAAGAAAGTGCTCATATTCTCCAGACGATTCCATCCAGGCGGCAAAGTTGATCTCCAGAGGCCTACGTTCGTGTTCGTGGTGCACTACCCAGCACTGTACGAGATATCCGTTAGGTTCGACGCGAAGTAATCGGATGGTGGCGTGTCTACCGCAATAACGCGTCCTTGAAGGAGGACAAATTATAAAGGGTACGCCACATTCCTCGAAATTGTTCTTTTTTTATGGAATCAGATTTCTTGGTTTCTTCACCCTGCCCATCACACATCATTTTCTAGCCATACAATCGAACCATATTGCGTTAACATTGATGAGGGCAGCGCTCTGGCACATTTGACCTGCGCCCTTAAGCGATGAGGTTGAGGTGCGGAGAAGCTTTTCATAGTGACAAAAACTAGCTCACAGACAGCGGTAAAAAAGAAAAAAGATCATGCAGTGCTGGTCATCGCCCCCCTGTTTCAAAAACTCTTATGAAGCCGGAATTCAATATCCCTCGTAGGGCCGGTTTTAATATCCAGTGCTGTGTTGAAACTCCCCAGGGCGTGTGGGAGGTGAGAATGCGAGGTACCCTTCTATTTCGTCGCCAACTCTGTTTTCTGCTGCCTCATCTTGCACAACGTTCATGGACACCCCGCCTCCCCGCCCGTCTGAAAGCGCTGCCGCATTTATAATTGCTTTGACATCTTTGAAGAATGTAGTCCATTTATCCAATTTTTAAGAATTCGTGCCGTGCAACGCTAGCCTCACATTAAGTTATTATTCCGCCCCATGTCCGTGGCCGTTTCCATTGTTTGCAAGCGAAGAAATTGACAACTAAGCTTTTCAATGAATCGTACCTACATACCCGCGAGCGGGAAACCGGCAATACCGCCGGCCTTGCGATTGGGCCCTCCCCCCTCTTAGCGACGGTGTTGTTGCCAGCCGTCAGCAAAAAGCGCGGGCGGGCGTCATGCACGACCGGGCTTCGCGCAGTCGGCCGCGGTGTTTTGAAGACGCGACTGGGAAACTAGCTCGGGGATCGATGGTGAAGCCCGACTGGGGTCTCTCTGATCTGGGGATCAATACGCGAGCCGCCCAGGTTTCTCCCGGCACTGCAGCCGACCGTTGTGTTGTTTTTGTGCGTGACTTTACTTGCACTGCTGCGGTGTCCATTACCTTGCATTCCGGCCAAGGCAGAGATTGAGTCGATTACCTGTTGAGCTTACGTCTGGGCGTAAAACATCTAAAAAAAAGAACAGAAAAACAAGAGAGCGCACGGGCACAGTGTGGGCTATCAACTAAAAGTTATGGTTTGAGAAGCACTGAACTGGAAAAGGCAGATGATACGTGAGCTCAGACTATTTGACGATTACATGAAGATGACATGTGTCTTGTGAAACATGTTTTCGTAAATGTTACCTGTAGTACTGATTGCTGCGATTTATTTGTTTATTAGTGGTTTTCAAGGCATTGTTTTTGTAATGTGTTTGTTTTTGTAAATATATGATGAGCCTGAAGTCGCATATCATCTGTCTTTTTTATTTCTTGCTTTTCAAGCGATAGCGAATTTTCGTTAGCGCTATGCCCGTGCAGTCGGTTCATCGGCTTGCGTTAGTTTTTTCCAACTGTTTCGCGATTAAGTAGCTTTCAGTAACTCGAAAACTCTCGTCCCTAAGCAATCACGAACTCTTCCCTAACGCAAAATTCCGTTTTGTTGGAAGTTATGTAAATCTTCAACAGATGTGTAAAAAGTGTCTAAGTTGCGTTTTCTTTGCAAACCTGTTAAATATTCGAGCAACGTTTACATACTTCGCGATGTTTCTCACAAAGAATCTGTGTTCCGTTTGCCAACGGTAGCTGTGAATACTCGTAAAGTAGAGACAGGGGTCTGAGTAACGAGTAGGGGGTACTAGTCACTCGTTAAAAAGGTACCATCGACGAAATTTGTCTCGAGATTATGAGGCTGGAAATGGCATCGTTCGCACTCACCAGTGCTGCCGTTGTCACTGGAATTAAAACACTCTTTCTAACAGAGAGGAGCAGTTACCCATCAGCGATTGCATCGGTGGAAAAGGGAGGCTGAGTAAGAGAAGTTTCCAAATGATGCTCTGCGTTTTTGGAGGATCAAGACTAGCAAAGCAACGTTACTGCATATACTAAATACACCGAAATTTCTTGTTGCAACTGCACTTACCGAGCAAACTTTCGTAGCATGTGCACCACCGCTTACGCTGATGAGCTGGCTGTTTGTGCGCTGCAGGCAAGGACGACATCTTCGGCGAGAACGGCTGCCTGTACGGCACGGTGGGCAAGTCCTCCTGCAATGTGCGGGCGCTAACGTACTGCGACCTGCACAAAATTCTCCGCGAGGACCTCCTGGACGTGCTCGACATGTACCCGGAGTTCCACGACCAGTTCTCCGCCAACCTGGAGATCACCTTCAACCTCCGCGACGACGACCAGCAAGGCGTGGACCCCGACCTCTTTCGGGGGAAGTCGCTCCACAACCGGCCAGCCAGTTCGCCTGAGGAAGGTGGGGTATATATACCATATCCCCGCCGTCTCCTCTAACGAGCTTATGACGTCCCATTCATTATAATAACGCTTCGTTCGGTGGTGTGCCGACGACAGCCAATGCACCTGCCCCCTTTTGTTTTCCCATGAATAACACGAAGAATTCATACTTTCATTTCTTTCCCTCATTCTTACTTACTTGCATTTGCCGCGCACATGTGGAGCCAAGTACGCTGTCCTTGTATACAGAATAATAACGATATTACGCAGAAACTTCCTGCCACCACTGTTGTCAGCCTCTTTTGGCATTTGTTAATGGCAATGTGCGAACGCCCGTTGACTGCGGGAAGGACCTATTGCACGTACAACGCAAATATCAACATGATCTTAAGAGAAATTTTGCAGACAAGTTATTAAGACAAAGCTGTGAATGCATTTAAAAGCTAGTCCACTGTGCGTGTCGTTTTTAAGTGGTGTGACTCTAAAGTGTGTACAATAGCAAATTCTTCTCCTGGTTGGTGGGTGCACGAACTGGGGAAAGTAGTCACTCCCATTGCCATCACTCCCATTGCCAATAGCGGCCCCCCTGCCCTTCTCCGTTACCCAGCAGGTGAATCCCGCAGCCAGGCATACCAGTACCCCCGGGCTCGGCGGAGACGGCGCAGGCGAGGTCGCCGCGGCTCCTCCAGTGGTGACGACGGCGGCGGCGGCGTCGGCTTTGGCGGCGGCGTCGGGGGCCTGGGCTTCTCCGACGACGAGGACGGCGATGACGGCGGCATCGGCCCCACGGGCAGCGGGCGCCGCACTGAGTCCGGCCGAGGCATCCTCGAGTTCTCGCCCGAGAAGGCCGGCCTCGACGTGACGCCCGCAAACTACGACTTCCAGGACGGCGGAGCCGCCGGGAGCCGTAGTCCCAGTGTGGAGCCCCGACGCCGAAATGGCACGCTCAACTCTATCGCCGGTGGGAATCTGGCGCTTAACACATAAAGCTCTTTTGTACGGGTGAAGCCGGAAAGAACCCATTCCCGTTTGACCCCGTCCCGTTGGAACCCATTCCCGAAACACCCTTTCCGCTTGACCCGTCCCGTGTGCGCCCGCTCCCGAAACGACCTTCCCCTTTGGGCGCTTCCTATTTCAGCCCGTTCCCAAAACGCCCTTCCCGTTTCAATCCGCTCCCAAAGCGCCCTTCTCATTTGAACCCGCATCGTTCCAACCCATTTGAATTTCTGAAAATGTGCGTTACTGTCTTCGAAACTGTAACCCCAAAATGGGCTTACAAGCAACGGGTCATGCACGAAAAACATGTATGCAGCAATTTTTCCGGAATTGACCGATATTTCTGGCCGATAAAAGTTTTCGAATGCCTTAGGCCGATACTGCCCTCTTGACACAATATTTGCAGCTGCGAGAGTGTACTAGAAAGATACCCAATCTCTTGAGCAATGCACGCATTGGATTTTTATGCAGTTGGTGTCCGTACGTGTGGCTGAAATTTATTTAACAGCCGTTCTTATGCTCATTGTTTGGCGCATAGCTTTGTCTTCGG
This sequence comes from Haemaphysalis longicornis, assembly GCF_048455015.1. Classification (NCBI taxonomy): domain Eukaryota; kingdom Metazoa; phylum Arthropoda; class Arachnida; order Ixodida; family Ixodidae; genus Haemaphysalis; species Haemaphysalis longicornis. The sequence continues at coordinate 245,262,049 of NW_027526295.1, read as the reverse complement.
GTTCGAGAGATCTATAGATCAAAGATGTCCATAGGAGAGACTTAAAAAAAGCAAAAATAACGATTGAATGTGTTAACTCGGCCAATTACACATTTTGCGAGAACGCAGGCGGTTTTCTGTCCTGCGTTTTTGTTGTTGCATAAAAGCCTGCGCGTCTTCTTTGTGCAGGCTCTCCTGAAGTGTTCGAGGGGCGCTAGGAGCAGCCGCGGAAGCACTTTCCGCGTTTCATCGTTTGTCTAGGGAAGCCGGGTAGCGCGTCTAGCCGATAAAAATAATCCCAGCCAGGGAAGGGTGGTTAATGTCCTTTTGGGGGGAGCCGCACCTTTGTCGTCTGAGGTCTATACGGCGCCGAGGGTACCGTGTGACGCCGGCAGAAGGTCTCTCTAGTTGCCGGTGGTAATTACCGCATTAGAGCATGCAAAGAGCGGGTGCGTCCTGGTCGGTGGGGTTATCCTCGATGCGGCGTCATTCGTGGGGCTAGAGATGAATAGAGGAAGGCCCGCCGCGGCGTTTGGAAATGTTGCACCGGCCAAGGTACGCAGTGAGGTTCGAATTCGTAACAGGTCTACAGTGTCACCGCTACAACGTGTATATGTGACGAGAAACTGACAGCTCCTTTTGTAATGAACACGGCTGGTTGACAAAGCCGGGAATTTCTTCGGGGCTGAGCATATTTTCGGCGCGCGTCGTAGGAACAATACTTAGAGGCCGCCCGAGGGTCGATGGCCAGCGCTCGGAGTTGCTATGGGTCGGTTGGTTTTTATTAGTTATTTTCTCGTCCTTTGACGAATACCTTGAAGCTTGAGTTAAAGTTAGCTTTAGAGTGTGGATGAAATTATTGTTTGCGCATAAATTTTTGGTTGACGTAGTCGCGTGTGTTAGTAGTCCCTCATCACACTTTTTTCGGGACATGGCCATGATGGCGTCGTTTTAATGTGATAAAACTTAATTGTCTCGGGGTTTTTAGGGTGGATCTAAAGAAGCTAGAGACGAGGGTCAGTCGACCGAACAAGAGCAAACGAGGGCAGACGCCGTGAGACCCTCGCGACCTAAATACGTTTAGCTTAGGTATTTCGCTGTTTTCGTGTAAATTGTGTAGATTTTTAATTGGTATGACTTGAATTGTAACCATATTTCGACGTCTGTAGATTCAAAAAGTGAACTCGAGGTTTGAAAAGCATTCAAGGACTCTGGCTGTACTGAGCATGCTCTCGCAGCGGTTGTAAACAAACGGAAATAAAGGAAAAACAATATGAAAATGTTTTTATAACGTTTCATAAACTGGGTACGTTATTCAGGGAACGGGCTAAAATAACAAACGGGAAGGTTCTTTCGCGCCGGGTTGAAATGGGAAGGAACAAACGGGAAAGTTGAAATGGGAATGGGTTCAAACGGGAACAGGCGAAGTGAGAAAGGACGAAACGGGAAGGTCGTTTTGCGTCGGGTTGAAACGGGAGGGAACAAGCGGGAAGGATGAAATGGGAATGGGTTCAAACGGGAACCTCCCCTTTTTTACTAAAGCGTGTTAGCCTCATTTTCCGAGCAGGTTTAACACGTCTCTGGTTAGAACAAGCTCAGGAGCAGTGTGATCGCACTCGATCGGCTTAAACCCTTGAAAATATTCTTTATCCCGACATAACTAATGCCTCCAGCATGCCAACTGACCGAAGCAGCAGTAGGCTAAACATACGGTGCGTGGATGGGCAGGGGTGCTGCAGCTATGCTAAGTCGTGAAGGTACGCATAAGACAGAGCTTCGTGAAGCACACTAGTTTGTGTCTCATCGGGGTTGTAATGAAAATGGGCTCACCAAGCTTACCTAAAAACTGAACAATTTTGTGATATGCACCTTTTGGGTGCTGTATGTTGGCTGCTTATATGGGTTATCACTCTTGAACTCAATTTTCACGCTTAGAAAGCCAAGGTTTTTTTTTTGTTTAATAAGCAGCGTTTTGACCTTTTCTGTCGGTCAGATGTTCGATACAGTTCGCCAGATAGCCGGGACTGGTCACTTAAAAAGGCGTGGAGAAAGCAAACATTTTGAATGTTCTATTCGCCGAAGCCACATTTGGATTAAGTTGTATTGGAGGGATCCGGATTAATTTAGGGGATCTGACACTTTTAACGAATTCGACATTTCGAACACCCGGCCGCTATCGTTCCTCCCCGCCGTGAGAACAGTGGCCAGCCCGGTCGGAATGACATCCACTTCCTCGGGCTCATTGCGACGTCCTTAATTGCTCAGGGCCAACCGCCTTAATTGTTTAGGGGATATATCCCCTGAGCAATTAGGGCGGTTGCCAATCAGCTGTGTAGACGAAGGGTATACGGTAGCATTTATGAGAATAGGCTTAGGAATTGTCTTCATCCTTTTTACGTCTCCTCTTCACACTGAAGATATGTATCTTCGCATGCGTTTACTTTGGGGTTTCTGAAAAAACCCTTTGTTGTTGTTTCTTGCATATATGAAACGGTTACGAAGTCTGAAGCTAAATATAAATAGCGAGCGAAGTAGATATTACGCTGTGATCGTTTCACCAAAACACGCGAGACGGGCTCATTCCACCGTCGAGCTTATGACGCCTGCGGAGAATAAGTTATATTGCTTGAGGTGCCGAATTCCAGCAGAGAGTTTTAGGTATGTGCCCCTACTTATATATTTCTCAGCTTCATGGTAGGGAGACTAACCGAAGATCTCGCGCCAAGAGTATATTTTAGACACTGCATGGCAAGAGTTTGTACCTTCCACAATCACCACTATATGCGGCTTTACCGAACAAAGCCTCGCGGTAAACTGGTATGAGCTCAGTTTCTTTTTATTGTCGGAACTACAGCAATGTATTTCATATCTCGGCAGGAGCCATAACCAGCGTGGCGAACCTCACTAACGCCGTGTTCGGGAACGTGCCCGGGGCGGCGCACGGTCACAGCCCCGTCCCAGGGTCCGGCTCGGGTCACGGGGGGGCATCGGCGCTAAATACCGGCCGCACCTCGGACGAGCGCCAAAGGGCGTCTTCTACGGGACACGCTCCGTCGCCTAGAATGGCCCGTAAGTTTACCGCTGGTATAGTGTCACTTGTCGCATCCCAATAAATTATTGTCGCTTTTTTTATTTTTGAGCACCTGTGAGGCATTTTTTTTTTACTCACTGGCTGTTGTAGTCGTGTTTCCACGAGCGAGCTGCCGATTTCACCGTTTACCTAGTCCCTTTCCTTGAACAGCGTTTGAGGCTCCCGTACTGTAGCTTAAAAGAGGCCGAGCACTTTTCTCTGCAACTTCCCGATTTAACCCATGTATAATCAAGCTAAGGTACTGTCATTCTTTGACGTGTCAAAACGCGCTCATGGTAGTCACACAGGTCTTGCATAGGGCTCACAAGTCTTACATTGATGACCTGTCAATCGTGCCGTTTTGAAGACACTTGTAGGCCGCTAGAAAGCTCCTACCTAGACTTCTTCGAGGGTTGCTGTCAATGACAGAACAACCGATAATAGAAAAATCTTTGCATGGAAAATTAATCCGGACAGCTATCTAGAGGTCGCAACTCCGTTGCTAAAACTGCATCATTCCTGAGTGTGAACAGGATTTCTTCCCAGGGAATACTCAAGCCGTATTAAGTGAATAAGGTGAGGACGTTGTGAGAAGGGGGGGGGGGGGGGGCATGAGGTATAATAGTTACCAGAATAATATCGGAAGCCATTCTGTTTTAGGTCGCGCTTCAAAAACGATATATTTAGCCTAAAATTACGCTTCGAGTTTAAGTGTTCAACTGAAGACTTATGCAGCATAACTTTTAAACATTCGTAGTACGTGGATGGAAGGATTGGAAGTGGGGATTACGAATAAGGCCACTCGCCCTTGTCGTCTACTGTAAGTCTTTATAATACAGGGAAGCTCCTTCTTCACTAATTCCAGATGGCCATAAAAATAATCCTCTCAAATCATTGCCACAAAATATCCTACTCTCGGCGAACAGTGCGAGAGGTTGATTGACACATCAGGCGTTTTTTTCTTCGAAATTAGCCAGATTTACCTAACGCGAATTCGAGAAACAAGCGGAAGTTTGCTTCCGCACCTAAATGCAATGCTTTCAAAGTTATTATATGATATATTTTACATTCCAGCTAGTGCAAGTTTATGGCCACAAGTAATTAAAAATTGTGCGATGAACTTGACCAGTATTGGGGTGACAAGTTTGGATTTGGCTCATATTGAATTGAAACACTCAAGTTAATGTGGCATTGTTAAGAAAACTTCATTTAAATTTACTTTCACGAATGGTGCGATTGAGCTTTGGCGGAAGAGTCATTAAAGATATGCGGAAGGGCTTCAAGAACATGGAGAGCAGCAGGTGGCCCCTCTTGGCACCATTAGCAGCTCTTTTCAAATTTTCCCTTGGATAATTTTCTTGGGCACGCCCGAAAGCACATACGAAGTAAGAAAGCTCTTCATTGGCTTGCCATAAATTTCCAAAACGCTTCACAAGAAGGGTCCTCATATCTCCTTCTCCACCATAATGAAGTGGTTCGTACTCTCAAATGGTTTGGTTGCTAGGACCTATAAGCGGCGGTTATTTAGTTAAGTACTAAAATGGCAAATATGGGAGTAAACAACAAATATAAACAAAGTTACTCCATAGGGACAGGACAGACGATATGAAATCATTGTTTCACATCTCTCAGTTTCATTTCGTTCACTTCTTCAGTTCACTTCGTCGTTGACATCTGCGGACAAATTTTTCTCTGATCTTGTGATTGCCGTCTGAATTCATGATAAGCCAGCTCTGAAAAGAAAAAAAAAGAAAACCTCTGAAAACACCCCCGAAACAGTCTGTACAGACAAGCCAAATCAAATAGATTTGGCTCGTTTTGATGCGTGAAGCAGCAGGATCTGGCTCTTTTTTGATACGAACTATGATCTGCGTACGCGTTTTCAGGGCGTTATGTCACCTATTTTCTTGCCGCCATATTTTTAGGGGATAGTTGCCGAGTTTTTCATGTCACTGCAGTTTTATCCGACTTAGTTAAGGTTTCTGGATCTGGCTGATTTCGAGAAAAAAACGCCTCACATGGGGGCACATAATCGCACATGATGATGATGATCCGAAAACTTTCACTGAGCTGTGCCATTGTTTTATGAATGGCAAGCGAGTATCCCCACTATCATAATTTTGTTTCTTGGACCACTCCCAGAAGGAGGGGCTTGTTCCGTCTGAGAAACGCGTCAATAAAGCCTAGTGGATTTGGCACTCACTTCGGCGGCAGTACATGGCAGGCTCTATCCACGCCACCGGATACCCGCGGTGTAAACTGGGTTCAAGCGCTCCTTCGCACCCTCCGCGCCGGGGTTTCCAAGCGGTGCCTGGGCTTTGGAGAGGTCCTCCAGGCATCGCCATGCCATCCCAAGCGCCCTATGGTTCGACGTGTTTATCTTAACCTTAATCGGCGTCCTTCGTTGATCGCGATCGCGCCTTATCGCTCTGCGGCCGCTGATCTGATCATCTTTTAACGAACCAACAGGTAACAAGAATGCAACACAAAAGATAGCCTGCCCTTACCGTGGCTTTGTTAGGCCTGACTTGTCCTCTCATCGGGTGTGTCAGCTGTCGTTTTCGTTTGTCTCTGCTTCCCACACCCCGGTATAGTCTTTTCTCCGATCGGGGTCGCCCGTCTTGGAGTGACATTTCTGTTTCCGCGCGCGTGATTGCGGCGCAGGTTCTAGCCGCAGCAGCCCCGGCTGGTCTCCCAAGGGCGACGTGACGGCGCCGTCGACGACTGCGGCGCGGGCGGGCGAAGGGGCGGCAGCGCTTCCGGCTCCTCGCGCCTCGGCTCAGTCCAGCTCGAGCGTCACGCTGCCCGTGTCGTGCAGCCCGGTGACCGCCGGCGCGTCTCCACCGCAGCCGCCATTCCCGCCAGGAGACGAAGCACGCTTGGGGCTGCTCGAGAACAGGATCGACCAGCTCGCCAGGCACGTGGTTTTTGAAGACAAGGCTCTTTGGTTACTTACACCGAAAAATTTGGTCCGTCTGCCCGTCTGTCCCTCAATTTTTGAATTAGACCTTCACATGGGCAAAAGATTTCCAAACTACTAAATCTCGCAGCATGCTTCATACTTGTCAACATTGTTCAGCAAGAAAAAAAAACTTTAGGAATACACGAGGCAAAACATAAATACGTAACTGATACAAGCAGTGCTCCTTTAATAAAACATAGATCGCGTAACTTCTACGATGAAAAAGAAAAACTGCGCGTTGAAAACGATAGTTTACCCACAAAATACCAAAATTGGCTCGCGCTCAAGCCCCGAGCTTGACTCCCGCGCCAAGCCCTACAGTAACAAAAGGTCCCAACAGATGGCGCACCAGCAGTGCGCGCGCGGTAAAATTGAATCCAATTCGGGCACTTCGAATGCTTTTATCATGTGAGAGCTGAGACAGGTGGGGAACAGCGCGATAGCCCGGCAGAGGAGGGAGGAGAGTCAGTTACGCAGCAGGAGCGGGAGAACACTGTCATCTTTCGACGAAATTTGCAGCAGACCGAGCAGATATGCGTCGTGTTCTGTGTTTTTTGACGATAGTCATATTTTGGTCTGCCTGTCTGTTTGTCTGTGTGACTGCCAGAAAAACAGGCCAAAGAATGCTTAAACATAAAGTATATTTAGAGATGGCGGTTGCATGGCTCATATGTATCCACATTACTCGGCGTAAAGCAAACCTCGGATAAATTTGAGGTGAAATATGAGTACATGATCCTGAGTACTCGGTTTCTTTTAATTAAGAATACACGATGGTATGTTTTATGCTAATGAAAATGAAAAAAAAATAGGGCTGTGAAAGCGGTGTGTAACAGAGGTGAGGTAAAAGCAAAGAATATCACCAAAGTTGTCAGCTCGAGCTGCTTCGAGAACAGAAACAAACTTTTAAGAGATAACGGCACGCAAACAGTGCGACGTGGCAAAAGGGGAGTGAGAAACCATTGCATTCAACAAGGCTGGAGTGATAGGGTAATGGGAGAGGAGCATGAGGGGTGCGATGGGAGAAAAGGGAATGTTGGTGGGAGAAGCGGCGGAAGGCACTATCGTCTTCGGATGACAATTGCACCGAAACAAACATACATGGCCCATTCCTAGTTTCCCACCTTCTCTTACAAGAGCGCAGAAAGGATTGTGCTTATCAACTACGTGCACAATATTTGACAAAGGCTTGTAGCTCGAAGCGTCGGAAACCATGGTTATAAAATCCTGTAAATATTTTAGCGTAATGTTAAGACTTGTCAGCAGCGAGAAAATATAATTATCAAAAAGGACCTAGATCCGCGGTCAGTCTAATGGCGACGCTGTCACAGCTGAGAGAGCACCCACGAGTAAACGTCCTCTTCTTCAAGCCGGTGTGCAAACACATGGTCTCGCGAGAACGAGGGATTGACGACAACGCCACTCTGCGCTGTTTGAATGTCTCTGAGCTGCCGTCGAATTACTGGACTGTGGTACCGCCCCCTTCATCGCACAGAGCATCGCCTCGATGCTCTAAGTGGGGTTCACCAAAAAGAAATAGATGACGTCCCCGAAAGGAGATAACGCAGTGCTTCGTTGCCGAAGGGTAACCGTCACAGGAATTGGGAAGAGAAAATGGTCTGTCCATCAGCGCGTTTCGGATTCACGTGGTGGCGATAAGCAAGGCTCCCTGTCGTAGTACGGCTCCATTTGGACTATGTGCACAACCTCAGAAGTTGGCCGGATGCGCCGTGAGCAGTGCGCCCTGCCACCAGGTGTCGCTTCAAAGTTGTCTTTGCTAAGGTGGCGAACAGCTTTATAAATACCAACGAAGCAGTTTCTCCGTATGTGCACGCTGTCGCACTGGTGTCCAAACCCAAACCGCGTCCCCGGGTTCATAGAACGGGGCCCGCCTGTGCTTACTGTAGCGAGCAGCATTGGAACCTTGCTGCCGTGCTAGCTGGCGTGCTTCCTCGGCTCTTTGTGCAAAATAGACGACGTCGCTGTTCTCATCCTCGTGAACCGGTAGCATGCAATCAAGATTCATGGTGGCAGTGCGACCATAAATCAGCTGAAATGCATGGAGTCATTGCTGTGGTCTCCTGGACTGCCGTGTTGCACGCGAATGTTGCGTATGGCAAGATCTCATCCCACGTTTTATGCTCTACGTCGAAATATATTGAGAGCATGTCAGTGAGGGTCCTGTTAAGTCTCTCAGTCACGCCATTAGTCTGCGGATGGTAATCAGTAAGCAGTGGTGTGGGTTATTGTCATGATGGTCTACATGAGGCCAGCTATGAAAGCTGTGCCCCTGTCTGCTATGACAATCTGGGGAGTGAACGAAGAACTGAGTTACCTCAGCCGCAGTTACTCTTGGGACAGGTGATGTCTTTGCTTACTGCGTGAGGTAGTCGGTCGCCACCACGGTCCATCTGTTCCCCTTCGTGGAGGTAAAAAATGGGCCCGGAGGTCCATGCCGGCTTGCTAGAAAGTCGGTGGTTGTACGGTATGAAGAAGCCCTGCCAGTTTCAAAGGCGGAACCTTCATCCTCTGCCACTCGTGGCAGCTCTTGCCGTAGTGCTGCACTGTTCACAATAGCTTCGGCCAATAGTATTTCTGGCGAATGGTCGCCAGTATACGGCTGACGCTTAAGTACCCAGCCTAGGTTTGGTCGTGGCAGGCGTAAAAAAATTCCTGGCGCATTGCTGTTGGCCCAACAAGCAAGAACACGTCTTTGCTATTTCTGAAACTGCGCTTGTACACCACTCCGTTCCCGAGGTTAAAAGGTTTCTGCCAAGGGCGTGCGGAATTTTAATATTGAGGCCTTCCAAATGCTGGATAACAAGAAGCAACTCAGGGTCTTCTCGTTGCATTTGAGCCATTTCAGGATCAACGCCTCCTAGAAAGGGAAAGTCGTCGTCGGTGTCTGGGCGTGCCGAATCGACGGGAGCCCAAGACAAGCAATCAGCATCGCTATGTCTTCGCCCGGACTTGTAAACGACCATCATGCCGTACTCCTGCAGCCGGAGACTCCATCTAGCCAGGCGTCCAGATGGGTCTTTTAGGTTTCCCTGCCAGTACAGCGAATGGTGGTCACTGATAACATTTAACGGCCTGCCATGAAGCTACGGCCAGAACTTATGAATGGCCCAGGCGACGGCTAAACCTTCCTTTTCGGTTGTTGAGTAATTCACCTCTGCGTTTGATAGAGCGCGGCTGGCATAGGCTAGAACTTGTACGGTTCCGTCCTACCACTGAACAAGTACTGCACCAAGAACGATGTCACTGGCATCGCTATGGGTCTCTATCTGCGGGTTCGTCAAAATAAGCCAGTACTGGCGCTCTTTGTAGCCGGTCCCGCAGGTCATTGAAGCAAATTCTTGCTCCTCTTGCCATGCAAAAGGTGCGTCATATTTTGTCAGCCGCTTCAGTGGTTCCGCCAGGTCAGAAAAATTCTCTAAAAGACACCAGTAATAGGCGGAGAGGCCTAGGAAGTGCCTAACAGCTTTTTATCGCCCGGTCTTGGGAAGGCTGCTACACCTGCCATCTTCTCAAGGTCTGGTGCCACACCTTTTAAGCTGATGACTTGTTCTAGGAACTGCAACCGCTTGTAGCCGAAGTTGAACTTTTCTGGATTTATTGTCAAAGCAGCCGTCTTTAAAGCGTCCAGAACGAGTCTAAGCGTGTGTAGGTGTTCATCAAAGGGGGCAGAGAACACGACGACATCGTCCAGGTAATCGATACATGACTGCCATTTTAAACGGGAAAAGACAGTCTCCATCATTCGCTGGAACGTCGCTGGTGCCAAGCAGAGAATTGACGGAACTACTTTAAACTCAAACAGCCCATCGGATGGGAGAAACGCGATCTCCTCTCGGTCTCGCTCGTCAGCCTCAATCTGCCAGTACCCATTTTTGAGATTTAAAGACGAGAAAGACTTTGCTTGACGCAGCCAGTCTAAGGCGTGGAAGTGGATGTACATCTCGTTTTCTTACACCATTCAGCTTTCTGGAACCGACGCAAAATCATAAGGTTTTGTCTTTCTTTTCGACAATCACAACAGGGGATGCCCACAAACTTGTCGACGCTTGAATCCCGTCGTCTCGTAACATTTCCTTTACTTGGCTCCGGAAGGCTTCTTTTTGCTTAAAGGTCACGTGGTAGGGGTGTTGGTAGACTGGCTTGCTCGTTTCGTCGACGATGATTCGATGTTTGGCCAAAAGCGTTGAACGTTTGACAAGGTGGAGAAACATTCGCAGAAATCCTCGAGAAGGACTGTCAGCTGCTGCTGTTGGTCCGGTGACCGGTCCGGGCTGATGTCGGTTAATTCGACAATGTCTTTCGGAGCCGATGCTACATGCCAATCTTAATGCCGCCCCTATCTCTCACATGTACATAGTCTTAATAAATGGTTTTTATTACCACCACCCACAGTACAAACATCTGCCGCTGAAGGAATTCGTGCAGGATGGCGGTGCCTTTTGGGAGGTGTTGAAGCTCGTTCCCGAAATTCGTCAGCACGATATATGCACAGTCGTTATGCAGGAGGGCGAGGCTCCATGCAACACAAATTTTCCGTTCTAAAAGAAAATTCATGTTGCTTTCCGCTAGCCGTTCGCAATTTTCAGCCACGTCTCGTTTAACGAGGAACATCACACTTCTTTATGGCGGTACCACAATGATTTCGCCTACTACGTGGAGGGCGCGGATATCCCCTGCTTCTGAATCGTTTCTGGTGATGGATCATTCTGTGGAGAACGTAACCGTTCATGTCTGCAGGCCGATGATGGCGCCATTCGTTTGCAGGAAGTTCATACCTAGTAAGACGTCTCTCGAGCATTCCGGGAGTACAATTAAATCGCCCACGTAGGTGTATACCCCCATATAGTAACTCCTACCGTGCATTGTCCTCTAGGGGTGACCAGGTGACCGCCCGCTATGCGAATGCGAGTACCACTCCGCTGCGTCAACACCTTCCTGAGCTCTTTTCCCAGATTGCTGCTTATTACAGAGTAATCCGAACCTGTGTCCACCAGTGCAGTCACGTCGTAGTCGTCCATACTCATGGCGAGGTCACATGTGGCTCCTTTTCTGTAACTTTCTAGCTGCGTCGGTTCCAGTGTACGTCGTCATAAACACGATGGAGGATCTTCGCTGGTTTTCTTTTCAGCGGCCTCACCTCCAGAGGTCGCTGGTTTCAGTTTTAGATGCAGAGCATCTGATTCACTCGCCTTGTCTCTCCGGCGTCGTCGCCGTCGTCGGCGTCATCCGCCCCTCCCCCATTCTTCTCGCCGCGCCAGCTGCGCTCTCCGCCGCTCACCCCCTCTCCTCTCCGATAGCAAACACTCTCTCGCGAGGGGCATTGGATTGGATTCGATTAGATTGGCTTGGATTAGATTGGCTTGGATTGGATTGGATTGGATTAAAGTGGATTGTGTTGGATTGTGTTGCATCATAGCCGCGGCACGTTGCGTCATAGCCGCGGCAGACGCGCTGGGGCCGGCGCATGTGCAGTACTCTCTCTTCCGCGGTTTCCTCTCCTTCGGGTGCGCTGCGCATATAACCGGTGTGCCGTTCTCCGGCGAAGCAACATCCACGCTTGGCTCAAACACCTAGAGTCCACGCCGCTTTACAAGTACGCCAACGTCGTCATCGACTGGGACCGGCTTACGCAGTCCCCTCAACGTTATGCGCGCTATAAAACGCGGTCCCTTCGCCGCTCCGCCTATGCGTCGCATCTACACAGGGGTTCCCGCGAGGGGAGGTGGGAGTTTTTCCTGATAAGAGCTGGGCGAGCGGCGCTCAGACGATCTAGAGAAGGGACGAGGGCTCGGCGACCTGCAACAACGAAACGATGCTGGCCTGGTTTCCGTATAGGCCTCCTGCGCTGCCCAGGGGTCGTTGCACAAGCGGCTTCCGGGCAGTACTTCCGGGTAGTACAAAGCTGCGCGGGTCCCATAGGATCCCGTGTTGACAGAAGCAAAATGAGCTCGAGGCTCCCGATTATTTTGCAACGTGGTCAGCAGCTCATCCTCGACGCGTCCGATCTATTTCGGTGATCAACTTGGCATTAGGGGGAAAAGCATTGCAGCGCTAAACACGTTTACAGCGCCGACGAAAGTGCCGGGACCGTGACGGCGTCTGCTACTCGCAGGTTTTCCGATCGATGGTCGTACGAAGTGAAATTTTAGTGAAATTTCTAGTTTAAACTAATACTCTAGGTGACAAAGACTTCTCAAAAACAGCCGATCAAAGAAGAAAAGCCGGGCTCGCTGGCTTTAAAAAGCTAGCGAGTCCAACGGACCGCAGGCTCGCCTGCTGCGGTGCGCCGCTCTTTTGCGTACCTGCACACTATGCGTGCACTTTCGCTAAACAGTGCTCGTTTGCGTCGCCGTTACGAATACATGGTGCAGCGTTAGCTTGCCGTTTTGTTGCGTGTCTCAGTGACAAAATTCCGCGACCGTCAGAAGCGTGAAATCTGTTTTGCGGTTCCGAAATTAGTGGCCGTAAAACAAAGTGGTCGGGCGAACTAAGAGGCCTCTCGCTTTCCTTGTTTGCTCTCACTTTACTTAATTACGCTCTTGCAGCATACATTCCCAGTTCGCACTTAATAGCCTAAAATGAGGGTGAGCAACGGCCGAGTTCCATGCAGCCGACACGGCGGAGGGCTGGACGGCAAATCGGGTGGGAGGAGGAGGGGGGTTTGAATGCAAACAGAAAAAAAATCAGCGAATTTCTAATAATATTTGACAATTAATAATCTGGCGAAGTGTGAAGATGGGGGGGGGGGCCCGCACGGGGCACCTTGAGTAATCTTGGTGACGGTACTGGCGATACCGCGGACCCCGAGCCCCCAAAGATAAGCTGGATCCAACCGTGGCGATGTGTTTATAGGTGGAGGGTTAGAAACCACGAACGGTGGCCGTCGGAGCCCAGGTCAAGCTCCGGCGGATGGGCTCCCTGTCTGTTTACCAGGCAGGGAGCTCCGGGACCTCTCAGGCTATCAGGGTAAGGTTTGAGAAGAACGTACCCCTGTCCCCTGCTTCTATTACATGCCATATGGTAAATCGTAAACCCCCCCCAAACATGATCGGTCCTTGAAAAGGGTCCGCACCGAAGAATCTTTTCCACGTCTTCCTGCCATCAACTCACCGAAACCTGACAACTACCCACGTTTTTTGATAGTTGAATCGGTTGACAACTCCAAGCCTCTTTCCTCACAATCTGTATTTCTTGTATCCAAGTTTCTTGAATCTATCCTAGGCAACACATACAATGCTAAAAAACTAAGAACTGGCGAGGTCCTAGTTGAGGTTAACTCACAGAAGCAAGCCACAAGTCTCATGAGCCAAACCCGCATGGCAGACCTGGATATCAGAGTCACACCCCACCGCAGCCTCAACAGCTCCCAGGGTGTGATATCTGAGCCAGACCTCCTAACCGAGAAAGAGACCGATCTGCTCGAAGGCCTAAAAGATCAAGGCGTGACAGCAGTAAGGCGCAACGTCATTAGGAGAGATAACAAAGAAATAGCCACCAAACATCTGATTCTGACTTTCGACCGCTGCACACTGCCCGAGCATATCAACGCAGGTTTCATCCGTTGTTCTGTCCGGCCATGCATCCCGAACCCGCGGCGCTGTTCCAAGTGCCAGAGGTTCGGGCATGGTACCAACTCCTGTCGTGGCAGAACAACATGTGCCAAATGTGGCCAGCATGATCATCTATCTGACAACTGCACTGCAACCAACCTTACCTGCCCGAATTGCCAGGGTCCACATGCAGCATACTCTCGCGCCTGTGAAAAGTTTCAACTGGAGAAAAAAATCATTAACATAAAGGTAACAGAAAACATCACCTTCCCCGAGGCGCGAAAGAGGTTCGCCTCTTTTCCCCTGGGGAGGTACGCCGACGCAGCTCGCCGGGGGGCGGAGCGGCGTCTGGTTTCGGCGGGGACCCAGTACCGCGAGTCGGACTTGGTCCCGCCCCCGCCCCCCCCTGGGTTGCCTCTGGCAGCCCAACCCGCCTCCGCACCGCTCGCTGAGCCAGCAGCGGCTGTGGTGGCATCCACGTCCGGTGGGGATGCTGCTGCACCCACCGTTTCCCCCTCTCCACCGGCCCGAAGCACACGCGAGGGCCCGGACGAGATGGAGACGGAGGCAGTCGCAGCGACCCCCTCTCTCTCCTCACTGCCTGTGCCATCTGGGGTGCTCCCCACGCCTTCGGCACTGGCAGTGCAGGCAAAGAACACCCGAAAGGGTACCATGTCAAGGGGGCCCAGTCCGCTGGGCACCCCCTTGCCTTCAGATGACGACATGGACGTCGAGCCCTTCCGGCTTTCATCGCAGCGGAAGGAACGGGCTGCGACGTCCAGGTCAGTAGAGAAGGTCAGAAAACCCCTTCCAAGAGTGCAAGCCCCGAAAGACCCTACATAAATAGTCACACTCCAGTAGCTCTGAACACATAATAATGGGAAGAGAAAATATTGTTCAATGGAACTGCAGAGGCCTTCTGAATAATCTTGACGACGTTTATGAGATTCTGCATGCCAATCAGCCAAGTATAATGTGTGTCCAGGAAACACATCTGAATTTCAAACACACAAATTTCTTGAAGAGTTACATGGTATACAGGAAAGACAGGGATGGCTGCACACACTCTTCTGGCGGTGTTGCCATAATCACCCGCAAATCCTTAGCATGTCACCCTGTCACCTTGAACACCGTCCTTGAGGCATTAGCCGTCCACACAATAATATTTAATAGATTGATAACGGTATGCTCCATTTACATTCCTCCTGATGTTTCACTTTTAAGCTCTGACTTCGAGGCGCTGGTTGACCAGCTGCCCGAACCATACATCCTGACAGGCGACCTTAATGCTCACAACGCTCTTTGGGGCTCTTCTCGCACGGATGCCCGAGGTCGCCTTATAGAAAAATTTCTTACATCTTCAGGAGCATGCCTTTTCAATACTAAACAGCCTACATACCATAATATAGGACACAACACATACTCATGTCTTGACTTGGCGATTGGCTCCGCAGTTCTTTTTCCATGTCTTGAGTGGGGTGTGGGCACTGACCCATATGGCAGTGACCACTTCCCCACCTCACTTACATATATAGGTAAAGGCCCAAGCAGTTCATCTTCCCATAATAGGTTCAATGAAGCACGAGCTAACTGGAATACATTTACAGAGACATCCAAACTACACCACACATCCACAGGACACCTACACGTTGAAGAAGCTACCCAACTGCTCACGGCGCACATCCTCGACGCCGCCGAAAAGTCCATTCCCCCCGCCTCTGGTGCCCCGCGCAACCAGCGGAGGCCGTGGTGGAATGAGGACTGCAGGCGGGCGCGAGAGGCCCAGAACAAGGCGTGGGGTGTCCTTCGTCGGTACCCCACGTCGGGTAACCTCATTTTGTTCAAACGGGCCAAGGCGTTAGGAAAACGTGTGCGCCGTGAGGCAAAACGAGAGAGTTGGCACACCTTCTTGACATCCATAAACTCTTACACAGACACACACAAAGTCTGGACACGAATACGAAAACTAAAAGGACAACAGACACACAGCCTTCCCCTGGTTAGTACAACAGGGGACACACTGGAAGCCCAGGCTAACACACTTGCACAACACTTCGAACACGTGTCCAGCTCAGCACACTACACAAACACTTTCATGAAACACAAAACATCTGTAGAAAAGAAGTCCTTGCGGGATCACAACAAGTCGCACACTTCTTACAATTGTCCTTTTTCAATTCATGCGCTGAAGGTTGCTCTCAGCACATGTAAGCCTTCAGCTCCAGGTGCAGACAAAATCACATACACCATGATACAACACCTACACCCAGACACTCTTGAAACACTCCTACATCTATACAACAACATATGGCTTTCGGGGCACATTCCTCGCTCATGGAGGGAGGCCATAGTGGTGGCTTTCTTGAAGGAAGGAAAGGACCCTTCCTCTCCCGCCAGTTATCGTCCCATTGCCCTGACAAGCTGCCTGTGTAAGCTCTTTGAGAAGATGATAAACAGGAGACTCGTGTACTTCTTAGAGTACCATGGTCTTCTCGAGAGCTGCCAGGCAGGCTTCAGGGCGGGGCGATCTACAAATGACCAACTTGTCGCTCTTGAGTCATACATAAAGGACGCTTTCATTCACAAACAGTTTTGCACAACGGTGTTTTTTGACCTTGAGAAGGCATATGACACCGCCTGGCGCTACGGGATCCTCAGTGACCTGAAGTCATTTGGTGTCTCAGGGAACATGATGAACATTCTTGCTAGTTATTTTTCCGAAAGAACTTTTCGTGTGAGAGTTGGTAGCGCACTCTCAAGGGTTCATGTACAAGAAAACGGCGTTCCGCAAGGTGGAGTTTTAAGCTGCACTCTTTTTATAGTTAAAATGAACTCCCTTGGGAAGGCATTGCCACCTACAATTTCTTATTCCATGTATGTAGACGACGTCCAGGTATCTTTTAAATCATGCAATATGTCCATCTGTGAGCGTCAAGTCCAGCTCGCTGTCAAAAAACTTGCCAGCTGGGCAGACAAGAATGGGTTTCAACTTAATCCAGAAAAAAGCACTTGTGTTGTCTTTTCCAGGAAGCGTGGGATCCATCCGGACCCAGACATTACACTTAATGGCGTTTCGCTTCCTGTGAGGAAGGAACACAAGTTTTTAGGAGTGGTGTTGGATGAAAAACTTACATTCATACCTCACATTAAGCAATTGAAACATAAATGTCTAAAGGCTCTCAACATTCTTAAAATCTTGTCCCACCAGTCTTATGGAACGGACAAGCAACTCCTCTTACGTATTTTCACAAGCCTAGTGGGGTCCCGATTGGACTATGGAAGCGTCATTTATGGGTCTGCAACAAAAACGGCACTGAAAATGCTCGACCCAGTGCTGCATCTGGGTCTTCGCCTTGCATGTGGTGCTTTTCGCACTAGCCCAGTCGAGAGCCTCTACGCCGAGTGTGATAAATGGTCCCTATATCACCAGAGGATTTACATGGATTTGTTGTATGCCTCGAAAATCATGGCCCTGACTAACCACCCTTTTAATTCCACCATTAATAACACATCCTCACAACAACTGTTCTTAAATCGTCCATCCATCTCTCTGCCCTTTCACTTAGGGTAAGAGAGGAAGCCTCTGAGCATGAGGTACCCTTTTTAGACATTCACAAGACACCCATCACTGATTTTATACCACCATGGAATCTGCGCCCTGTGCTCTGTGACCTGTCTTTTACGCATCTTGATAAGAACATGGCACCAAGAATTGCGATTGAGCAGCATTTCATGTATCTGCAGGATAAATACAGGGCTGCAGAGTTTTTCACTGATGCTTCCAAAACGTTCACTGCGGTGTCTTGTGCTGCTCATGGACCCAATTTTGAAGGAGGTAGAGCCATGAATGCAAAGACAAGTATTTTTTCGGCAGAAGCATATGGTAGCTTTCTGGCTGTAAATCACATAGTTGAACATAATATTCCTAAATCTATCATCTTTACAGATTCGCTGAGCGTCGTCCGTGCGTTATCATCTGGAAAGTCATCGAAAAACCATGTAGTTAACCTTCTCTTGAAATCAATTATGCTGGCGTATTCTTCAAACCTTGAGGTGACTGTGTGTTGGGTGCCAGGCCACTCTGGCATCGGCGGAAATGAACTGGCGGATGAAATGGCCGCCAATGCTGCACTCCGAAACACAGTAAACATAACAACACTTCCTTACACAGACCTCAAGCCACACATAAGACAGCAACTCCGTAAAACGTGGCAAGCAGACTGGAGCGAACAGACAGACAACCAACTACACGTAATAAAACCACACTTGGGACAATACACTACTGACTCACACAACAGACACATTGAAGTTACCTTAGCTAGATTACGGATAGGCCATACACATGTGACGCACTCGCACCTGCTCACGGGTTCTCCAAGACCCCTGTGTAGCAGGTGCGGAGAGGCCCTGTCCGTAGTCCACATTCTCATACAATGTAAGGCACTCGACACAACACGACGCAAACACTTCCCTCAACTACACACACGACATATTCCACCACACCCGTCGTACTTCTTAGGAGACGATGCCATGTTTTCTGTTCAACGCACCTTTCAGTTCCTATCAGAAGTTCACTTTTTACAACTCATCTCATACCACCCATAGCTTTTACCCCTGGTCCTATACACCAGCCACCTTATTTATCTTTAAAGGCCAACTGCACTCAAATTTCACCTCGGCCAAATTTGTTTTTAATGCGTAGTAAGTACCCCCAAATAAGCTGAGACACAAGTGGTAGCCCCGTGAAACGCCTCGTTAATCAGTCAGAAGCGTTTAAAAAGGCTCCGCCGCAGACCACTCTGCACCTGCCGGCGGATCGCGTAAACAGCCATGACGCGCCTGTGACGTTCCAGCCGACGGTGGCTTTTTCCTCTGGCCAGCCACGCAGCGGGAGAACCGGTCGAGCTCTGCTGCCCCGTGCGCGCGTAGAGCTTGCGCGCAGACATTCTCCCGAACTGGTGACCGTCCGGCCGCTCGCTGGACGGCTGCAACGTCACTGCAATGGCCGCGCTCTCCTCGGTTTCGGTTTCAAAATCGCCGATTTTTGCTGGCCGCTTGCGGCGTCCACGTGCGTATTTCAGCTGTTGTATTTTGCATGTTGCTTTCTTTTTGAGCAGACTATACGGAAATAGGGTTTTCAAGAAGTCGAAATTTTGAGTGCAGTTGGCCTTTAACCACTCTTGTTCTTCACCCTGGCCCTTTACACCAGCCGTGCTCATAGCTTTTAACTGATTTTATTTCTTGTTCTCTCCTCATCAAATCACTTTGTGTTTGGCGCTCTTTGCCCATGTCGGCCTTGCGCCAATAAAATCAAACCATCATCATCATCAAGATGGGGGGGGGGGGGCAATTCAAATGGAGGGCGCCAATTCTCTGTTCTTGTCTGGCTGTCTAACTACATTTGAAGTCAAAATTGGCGTGTCGGCGTTCACATTCGACGACCCCTGCACTAGAAAACCAACACAGTCAGTGATGATCGTATGTAAATATTCGGGGCCCCGCGCCGTGTATGCGGCTGTGTTATGTTATGCTGTGTTATGTGATGCTATAGAAGTACACATCTCTGCAGGCAGCGGGCGTGTGATTTGGTGCATGTTTTGCGTCCTTTAATAGCGCTTAATTTGTTTATTTGGCGCTATTGCCCCACCTACTCGCTAGTATACATGTACCCTGCCGTTCGTAAATCGTGCGGCGTAAAACGTTACGCAAGAATATTTTAGTTTGCGAAAATACGAAACAAAATTTCCACTCGTTTAAAGGGACACTGAAGTGAATTTGTCAAGCTACCGTTTTTGCTTGCACTGCGTAGACTGGCTCAAATTAGCACACTTTTCATCGTTTATCCGGTTGACAAATCGGTAATTATTTTACAAAGCGCGAAAGAAGAAAAACTACCATGCGCGGTTTGCGGCGGCCGCACCAACTAAGGCTGTGACGTTAGGAGGAGGGGCGCCGTGATCGGACGATGCCCAAGGTTAGCAATCAAACAAGTTTCGGTTTCGGTTTCGGTTCTGTAAAACATAACCAATGGCGTTGTTGGATGGGCATTCTCAATATCTCAGTAATCATCGTACCGCGCTTCTGCCATGTTGTCGGCTGTAAAATGCACAAGATAAGCCTCCCAGGACGGCTTGTAGTCGTAGCATTCACTAGCCGAGACCTACGCAGTGCATGAACGCCCTTCCGCGTACCCGCAGACGCCCAAATGTCATGCGCTTTTCCCCCATATTTGGAGCTTGCCTCCCTCATGCCTGTATCGTAAAAAGCGTGTTCGCACCAGGCCAAGGGTCTGTTCATTCTGGCCTGTGCCCACTGCCTGCAAGCAGTCGGTGCTTATGGCAACAGCACGCCAACGAGAACTCGCTAGCGCGCCAGTGCCAGCCTGCGCGCGTTTTGTGAACTTGTTCGTGTAGCCATGAACGTTGCGGCCCAAAAAAAGGTGAACTCAATATAAAAAACATCGGCGGAAAACAAAAAAGTTAAGTTACAAAAAAAAAAAAACCACGTATCCGCGGGGATTCGAACTCGTGACTTGCAAAACACCCCCGGCGGCATACCCAGCACCCCAAACCACTGAGCCACGGAGCCGGATGCGAAGGGTTTGCTAATATAGGGTATATATTGTACAACCGGTTTACACTTTTATTTCGTTTTGGCATTTCAAGCAGCTTAGGTGACTATTTGTTGTAATGCGCTCGTGCAGTAAGCGTCGCCCGAGTTTCCACAGTAGCTCACGTCTAGCAATTGCATTTCGTAGACGGAAAAGCGTTCGCAGATGCGTAGTCGTGCTCCTGACCGCTGTGCTTGTTCGCCCAGCGCAAAAAAGTGCTTCCCGCGCCCTAGTTTTACGCTGTACGGTAAAAATATCAGTTGATTTTATTTCCTTAGTACCTATATTGACTTCGCTGACTCTTCTCCTCCCTTCAAGAGGCCTTATATTTTCCTACTGGCGTACCAGTCAGCGAAGCGTCGCATGTGCGCTTGTGCAGCGCTTGTGTGAAGCGGCCTTGTCTTGGAGCTAGATACAGTGTACAAACAAACCAAGTAAAGAAAGGCACATTCTTACATTAACAAACGTGTCCTGGCTTCGTTTCAACTAAGCGAACGAATTGCGACCAAGCAATTTTTTTTAACCTCCTTGATTGCGACGACCCGCCGGCGGCCGGCGGACGAAACGCTGGGCCGACTGACTCTATCTGAAGGCTGGGGAGCCGTGCAGTAGCGCGCAGCCAATTGCCAGCTCATCCCCTCCTGACGTCACACGAAAACGCCACAGAAAATGGGCGAGCGTAAAGAGAGGAGGACAGCATTTTCGAATTAGTTTTTCTACTAAATAAAATCGCGTAAACGCGCCTAGAGTGGTCGAAACATGGCCTGGGGACTCCGGACTACAATTTGCGCTAGTAATCCCGCAATGTTTACATATCACTTCAGTGTCCCTTTAAAAGGCGGTGCCAGGCCAGCAGTGTCAGCTGAGTCGGCTGCGCAATTCTTGCGTTCGCTTGCATGCTCCCGCTGAAGCAACCTTTTGCAGTTACCTCAGGATATAGGATGAGCAGCGTTCCGTGTTTATGCTACTCGTGAACTTTCCTTTGTCGACCGCACGCAAGAAGAAAAAACTGTAACTGTCGTCCAACAGTTAAACCACCCGACCTGGCGATACTGTCCCACGCCGCGACCACCGCGACAGCTCGCTCAAAAGAAAGCCGATAAATCGGCTTCTTTTAGCGGATTATATTTTGATTTGCCTCTGCAACTACTTTAATGGCTTCTCTGGCGCTCTTTGCCCTTAGTCGACCTTGCGCCATAAAAACCCAACCATCATCATCATCATACTTTAATGGCTATTTCATACAGTATGCAGTCATTTAAACACGCCACAAAGCGCCACAACCAACTTTCACTCTGCCTTGTAATTGAAAACGCATGGAGGGCGGCGAGGGTCGTCTGCTTTTGTACTACCGAGAGGCTTCGGTCGCTAGGGGCGCTGCATGTCGCCAAAACTCCAGCGCAGGAGGCTGGCGGAACGCGCTGCGCGAACAGGTATTCTTGAATTGCAGCAGGTCTTTCAGCGTCACGGGGGCAGGGTGCATTCGGATGGAAACCTCGAAGACCAACACGACCGTATGGGCATGACCTGTACAGGTGACCAGCTTCACCGCAGTGCTAACATAGTGGCAGCCCGTCCATTGTACGCTACCGTTCTGTCTTTCGTACGGCGCTCTGTCCAGCAATCGGTACTGGTCAGTTTCCAGGCTGGCGACGAATAAAGACGAAGGTAGTCGACGGAGCGTACGCCCCAGGAGTAGCTGCAGAGGGGTTCGTAGCAACGTACGCAGGGGCTTATTGGAGAACAGTGGCGTATGTCGCCGTGTTGCCCGAGTTGCGTAAGGGTGGCCCCAGGTCTAAGTTCACTGGTTCTTGAACCACTTGCCTTACTTCCTGCTTCACAACTTGGGCTAAGGAAGCATACGTCGGTGAGGCCTGAGGCAGTTGCGGTAGGCGAAACTGTTCTCTTATTACTGAGCGGATGAGCTCTCGCAACGAGTCTCGGCTGGCCCCCAAGGTAGCAGATAGTACATCCGCCGACGCGCAATTAGAAGGGCGGTCGCATTATCTGGCACGCTGTTCTAGCGTCTTTTCATCGTCGACGCTTCCGTAAAGAATTCGGTCACGGTACGCGGGGGATAGGGCAAGCGCCCAGCGAAAAGCTTCTGTTTCACACCTCGCAATAGGGGCCACGGGTTTTTTTCCTCAGCCATGCTCCAGTCTGCACGTCGGAAAGGACGGGACATGTCCTCGGAGTAGATGGCGACGTTTCAGTGGGCCCCGGTTTCTGGAACACAATTGTGGCATCAGCCTTTTCTTTACGGTCACTCCGCACTTAGCTGGTCACAAATCTGAGCCGGATTTGATCCCAGTTTGTGAACTCATTTTCGTGGTTTTCGAACGACATCTTCGCGCCGTCGTCCAAGGTGAAGTACAGGTTGTGCAGCATCCGAGCTTGCTCCCATTTATTGAATCTTGTGACCCCCTAATGCAGCTCCAGCCAATCCTCTGCATCTTCACAGACGTTTTCATGAAAATTGCTAGGCGTTCGTGGCTACTGGAACACGAACAGACCTTGCTTGGTGTTGTCGCTTGCCATTGTTGGGCCCGTGGGGTGTGCCACTGCAACCCTTGACAGAGCGGCCATAATAAAATCCGGACGCAGGAGAGGAACCTTGAAGGTGACGACTGGTGCGTTGATGAACAGGCGTCAGCTCTGTTTCATACGCCCCATCTCCAGGGACGGTGTCTTCGCGGTGCTTGCGAGATTCGCAGCTAATCCGGCTCCTCCACCAGAAACGTAGCGTAATGTTGAGACCTGCAGAGTAAGAAGTTAATTATCAAAAAGGACCTAAATCCCCGGACAGTCTAATGGCGACGCTGTCACAGCTGAGAGAGCACCCAAGGGAAAACGTCCTGTTCTTCTTCAAGCCGGGGCGCGCACACCCGCCCTCGCGCGAACAAGGCATTGACGGCATCGCAAGTCTCCGCTGTCTTGAGCTGTCGTCCAATGACTGGACTCTGACAATATGCTACTTTATTCAACTTTCTGGGATTCCAAGCTACTGATGAAGGGAAGTGCTGTACCTGTTTTTTTGTATCGATCATGTCACCTTGTATTTACGCTCGCAGCGACCAGACTAAGCTATGCCGGTCGTAAGGAAACCGCCATGACTATCGATTTTTACAATGAGTGCATGAGCAATAACTTGAAGGTGTTTGGCCCCATGATCTAGAGCTGCTGTGTCACCTTAACGTTTCGCTACAAGCATGACAATCACTTTTCTAGCTCAGGTTGGTGGCTAGGTCACTAGGAGAAAAGTAAACTATAACCTGTTCTTTCTGGAGCCGCGGCGAAAGAGAGAGAAATAGAGGGAGCGAGAGCTCGTCGTCTGTCGGGTGACACCAAGCGCGTCTCATGTGCTCGCTTGCTATCAATGATGAGAGCGCCTTATGCAAATTATGGTTGTAGAAAAACACGATGAAGTAGCAGAGAAAGAAGAAGTATCTAGGAATGGTGGCCTCCACTTCATTTTCCCTCTGAGGAGTGATCTTTTTCAAGGCATTCAGTGGCCGCGGTGCCAGAGCATACAGATGGATCTAGTACAGTCATGGCTTCAGCCACTTCACGCAGACCTTTTTTCGGGTCCCGCCTCCTTGTATTAGTGTGTCACCTGTGAAAATAAACTTTGATAATATCTTCCCCCCGAATGCAAAGATGTTTCCGGCCCGAATCCTCAATGGCTTGCTGGAGGATCATTTGTCAGCCCTTCATTGCCACATCGTCATTGCTACCGCTGCCTGGCAAAGTGATGAGAAGGCTGGAGTCGGGATATTCTCCCAGTCCCTCGATTGGCCCTTTTCAATTCGGTTAGCTTATCACACTCCTATTTTCCAGGCGGAATTATTGGCAATGATTTTGGCTCTTCAAAAACTTCCGCATAGATTTTTGCATGTTGTTATTCTTTGACTCCCTCTCGGTGTCTTCCGCATTAGCATCTGAAAAAAGATTCTTCAATTATCTGCACATTCCGGTGATTTGTTCATCATCAGCTTTGTGAGGTTAGACTAGTGTGGGTTCCAGGACATGCAGGAATCTCATACTGTGAAGTGGCTGATAAATTGGCCAGTATGTCTTTTGGTGGCCCTGTGTTGTGCAACGTCGAAATCATAGCTTTATATTGGGAGCGAAATTTAGACGTTTACAAATTCCACAGACTTATCGGTAAGACGCCCTTCTATCTGCTAGAGATTATAGCCACCTTCTTTGTTCATGGAAGCCGATGTTTTGTGAATCAAGGCTATGCGAGGTAGCAATCACTAAGCTTCGGGGCAAAATTCCGCCTGTAATTTTTTATCTTTATAAATCTGGTATGGCGCCATCCCCGCAATGCCCTTTCTGGGACGAACGGGAAAAATATACATTTCCTGTTTAATTGCCGCAGCAGCTTCTCCCCTATGTGACGCACGCATCTGGATTCAACCTTTAGGCGCCTCCACCTTCCGTTATTTACTTTCGAGGTTCTGTCACTAGGCGCTGCCGCCATAGGGGTCTGCAACAGGAATGTTGTGTCCGCCCTTCACTCTGATGTTGCGGCAACAGGCGGATTTTCCTGCTAGCCAGCTAAGCGATTACATTTATTTAAATTTTCTTCCTGACTGTATTTTTATAATATATATATATATAGTAAAGAAATGAGGGGCTCGTTGGGGAAATACAGAAACATAGGTCGGCAGTGTACAACGCCAAAGGAGGCATAAGGGTGTGGTTAGGCTCTTTTTTTTGTACTACGGTTAATGAAGTTAAGATTTTTTTTAAAATATAAGGAAGAAAGAAAGAAAGAAAAACACGCGCCCAGAGTGGGGACCGAACCCACGCCTTTCGATTAGATCTCGAATGCCTTACCAATTCGGCTATCTGGGCGACTGTGTTCTCCTTCACTTTCTGGGCTGTTTATATTTACTAGAAGTGTATCTGACGCTTGAGGGTGGTAGCCAGCGCCACTCAGACTACACGGGGAGAAGGGGCCCAGAAAGTGAAGGAGAACACAGTCGCCCAGATAGCCGAATTGGTAAGGCATTCGAGATCTAATCGAAAGGCGTGGGTTTGGTCCCCACTCTGGGCGCGTGTTTTTCTTTCTTTCTTTCTTCCGTATATTAAAAAAATAGTAACTTCATTAACCGTAGTACAAAAAAAAAAGAGCCTAACCGCACCCTTATGCCTCCTTTGGCGTTGTAGACTGCCGACATATGTTTCTGTATATATATATATATATATATATATATATATATATATATATATATATATATATATATATATATATATATATATATATATATATATATATATATATTGTCACGAAGCCAAGGACGACGCAGTTGTCTTGCAGGAGAAACAAGTTTATTGGAGCGAACTTGTGCTCCCCTAACAACTCAAAAGAATACAGAGGCGGCGAAGCAGCGGTCAACAAAGTGACTTGCGTCAGCGAGCGTCGCAGAATCGAATGCCCCGGCGTCTGCTCTGCAGGCTTTTTATCTTTCGGCGCGCGTGGTTCTCGAAACGTCGATTCACATCGAGAACATAGTAGATCCAAGAAGATTATTCTGGGCTGTTCACGTTAGATCGGAATGCTCTCCCTATCACGACAGATAACACATGCGGCACAGAAAGAAAGAATGGAACACGCGCTTCCCTTGGCGCAGAGATAACACAGACCGGCGCAGCCGGGCGGTAAAAGCAAAACACAAATAAACAAACCCAATGTATGGTTCGCGGCATAACCCCCCCTCTAAGAGTGCATCGACCCGATGCTAACATAAGCGACAGTCCGAAAATAAAAATAAAATTCGTTATCGTCCGTAGAAAGGTTTTAAGCGAACCACGTGAACGACTTCGGGCCGCGTGCGTCGTCGTGATGTTCCGGAATCACCATCGGGGATCACCTCGTAGGTAAGTTGGCCGACACGTCGTAGAATCTGGTAGGGTCCGAAATACCGTCGCAGGAGCTTCTCACTGAGTCCGCGTCGTCGGATGGGAGTCCAAACCCAAACACGATCCCCTGGTTGGTACTCGGCGTCTCGGCGTCGGAGGTTGTAGCGGCCCGCATCCACCAGCTGCTGGTCCGTTATACGAACTCGAGCGAGCTGGCGGGCCTCCTCCGCACGTTGAAGATATCCGTGGACGTCGGCGTTGAGGTCGTCGTCTTCCACGTGCGGAAGCATGGCGTCGAGCATCGTAGTTGGCCTTCTACCGTAGACAAGCTCGAACGGCGTCAGCTGCGTCGTCTCCTGGATAGCCGTGTTGTACGCAAACGTGACATACGGGAGCACTTCGTCCCAAGTCTTATGTTCAACGTCAACGTACATTGACAGCATATCTGCGATTGTCTTGTTCAGACGTTCTGTTAGTCCGTTCGTTTGGGGGTGGTACGCCGTCGTTCTTCGGTGATCCGTGTTGCTGTAGCGTAATACTCCTTGCATCAGCTCCGCAGTAAATGCCGTTCCGCGGTCGGTGATTAGGACTTCCGGGGCTCCATGTCGCAGCACAACTTGGCTTATAAAGAACTTTGCCACTTCTTGTGCAGTCCCCCTCGGAAGAGCGGCGGTCTCTGCGTAGCGCGTCATGTAGTCTGTCGCTACGACAATCCACTTGTTCTGTGATCGTGACGTAGGGAACGGGCCTAAAAGGTCCATTCCAATCTGTTGAAATGGTCTCGATGGGACGGCGATCGGTTGCAGAAGTCCGGCGGGTCTTGTCGGCGGCGTTTTTCGTCGCTGGCAGTCACGGCAGCTCCGGACGTAGTGGGTGACGTCAGAGGTAAGGCCGGGCCAGTAGTACCTCGCCTTGATTTTTCCAATAGTGCGCGCTGTGCCGAGATGTCCGGAAGACGGGTCGTCGTGGCACGCTTCCAAAATTTCGTCACGAAGGTCCGCGGGGATGACGAGAAGGTAATTCGGTCTTGTTCCGGGGCTGAAATTCTTCTTCACGAGAACGGAGTTTCTCAGGCTGAATGCTGGTAGGCTGCGTTTGAAGGTCCTAGGAACGGCAACGTTGCATCCCTCGAGGTACTCGATTATGACACGTAAGTCGGGGTCGGCACGCTGCTGGGCGGCTAGGTCGCTCTCCGTCACGATCCCGAAGAACGCGCTGTCTTCATCAGAGTCTTGTGGTGGTGGGTCGACGGGGGCGCGGGACAGGCAGTCGGCGTCGGAGTGTTTCCTGCCGGATTTATAAACGACTGTAACGTCGAACTCCTGCAGGCGTAAGCTCCACCGCCCAAGACGGCCAGAGGGGTCCTTCAAATTGGCGAGCCAACACAGCGCATGGTGGTCTGTTACAACCTTGAATGGCCGTCCATACACGTATGGGCGAAATTTTGAAATCGCCCATATAATAGCCAGGCACTCTTTCTCAGAGGCAGAATAGTTTTTCTCCTCCTTCGACAGACCACGGCTGGCATAGGCGATCACCCTTTCGCAGCCGTTTTGCTTTTGGACAAGGACGGCACCCAAGCCTATATCACTGGCGTCCGTGTGCATTTCCGTTTCGGCATTTTCGTCGAAATGAGCGAGCACGGGCGGTCTTCCTTGGGGCAGGGGGTTGCGCCGCAGGTGATCGGGCCGGCGAGAGGGGACGACGGTACGGAGCCTCGTGACGATAGGGTGCAGGTGGGCGAGGGCGATGTACAGCAGCCGCGTAGGTCATGGCTTGCGGCTCGCGAGGTGCTACTGGCGTCGTTGAAGTTCCCAGCGCTTGCTGCACTTCTTCTCTAATGACGTCGGTAAGAGAAGCGACTTGTGGTTGCAGCGGCGTCGGGAGCAGTTTCCGCAGCTCCTCCCTCACTATTTCGCGGATAGTGTCGCGTAGTGAGTCGGAGTTGATAGCGCTGGCACCAAGCGTCTCCGAAACCAGCGCATTGATTGGGCGGTCGTACTGCCTCGTTCGGATTTCGAGCGTCTTCTCCATCGCGGCGGCCTCAGACGCGAATTCGGACACGGTCTTGGGGGGGTTGCGAACAAGGCACGCGAAGAGCTCTTGCTTCACACCTCGCATCAGAAACCGTAGTTTCTTTTCTTCCGTCATTCCTGGGTCCGCACGGCGGAAAAGTCGCTTCATTTCCTCGACGAAGATTACGACTCCTTCGTTCGGGTGTTGCGTTCGAGTTTCCAGTAAAATCGCAGCTCGTTCTTTTCTCACCACGGTCGTGAAGGTCTTAAGGAACTCGCTTTTGAATTGCGTCCAGTCGGTCAAGGCGCTCTCGTGGTTTTCAAACCAAGTTCGGGCTGCATCCTCCAAGTAAAAGAAAACATGCCGGAAGGTTTCTTCATCGTCCCACCTGTTGAAGATCCGCACGCGCTCCAGCTTCTCCAACCATTCCTCTGGATCTTCAGCGGGGGCTCCCCGGAACGATGGCGGTTCCCGGGGCTGCTGCAGCATGATTGGCGACGTTGTTTCTTGTACCATGGTGTTGGTTGCAGCGTTCCTTCTCTTGGGCCCTTCTGGCATCAAACCGAACTCGGGTGGTAAACCTTGCAGGCGGAGGCTGGCTCTTGTTGGGCTGGCTTGGCGGCTTCCCGAGGTTGCAGTGGGCATGAAGGGTGCTACCCCGCACCTCCACCAGATGTCACGAAGCCAAGGACGACGCAGTTGTCTTGCAGGAGAAACAAGTTTATTGGAGCGAACTTGTGCTCCCCTAACAACTCAAAAGAATACAGAGGCGGCGAAGCAGCGGTCAACAAAGTGACTTGCGTCAGCGAGCGTCGCAGAATCGAATGCCCCGGCGTCTGCTCTGCAGGCTTTTTATCTTTCGGCGCGCGTGGTTCTCGAAACGTCGATTCACATCGAGAACATAGTAGATCCAAGAAGATTATTCTGGGCTGTTCACGTTAGATCGGAATGCTCTCCCTATCACGACAGATAACACATGCGGCACAGAAAGAAAGAATGGAACACGCGCTTCCCTTGGCGCAGAGATAACACAGACCGGCGCAGCCGGGCGGTAAAAGCAAAACACAAATAAACAAACCCAATGTATGGTTCGCGGCAATATATATATATATATATATATATATATATATATATATATATATATATAATTTTTTTCTGTTCTGTATTTCCTTTTCTAAATTTTTAGATCCTTCTGATTAGGTGCAAAGCTACAGGGGGCAGGGGGGAGGATGTTGAACAGGTGGTTCATGGAGTTGGGCGTGCATCTCCCTTGGAAGGAGAATGTAGAAAAACATACAGTAGTAGAGAAAGAAGGAGTAGTATCTCGGAACGCTGGCCTCCACTCTGTCTGCTGTTAGTCCGTCCCTTTGTTAACAATGGTTTTCAAGCGACGTTCTTTTGGATGTGCAAAGCAGAATGGAGCCATGTTTTACGTTTTTAATTTCCGCGAAAACGCACTAGAATTATAACTTGGGGTTAAATCGTATTTTTTTATGCAGTGCCCATTGACAGGAGAGTGCTCCCGAATCTCGATTCATACCAACTTCGTTGCACTTTTATGGTTCAGCTATTTGTCTACAAGGCAACTGGCGTTAAGTACAATGGAGAAGGCATTGTGGAATCGATTTTAGGCGTCTCTGATTTAGGAAAGGGCCTAAGAAGACATGACAAACGAAAGCGTGATGCTTGTTTAGGCAATGTCGATATACTTGTCGTTTCAGGGGTTGTGGAAAGCTGAAATGTTTTTATTTTTTAAGCTCGGGTCGGAAGAACGTGTTTTCGGCAGGTTTACGCACATCATACTTTTTCAGTCCTTGATCTGCAGGATGCTTTTCCGTTCACACCGGAAGCAGACAAAGCACCCGCAGCTAATGCTTGAAGGAGCCATTAACAACAGCTACTTTAAAGGGGTCATGCAGACCAAATGCAGGTTTGGTTCATTCGAAAGATTACCTCGTCATGATGAGACCGACCCCACATTTATCGAAAAACGTCGCATAAATAAGCTACATAATTAGGAACAAGGGGGAATCGCCATGCGACTCACTAGCTCATTTCCCCCACTAGAACATATGACGTAATATGCGCAGCTGTACGATTGGCTAAGGCCGGCAAAAGCAAGCGCAAGTTACACATGAATTATAAGCATGAAGAACGCGCTTAAGTGTAGTGCCTGTTCATTTTATAGCATTGAGAATGGTGGAGTAAACAATGGAAGTAATGAAAGAACACAAATATAGAAGTACCAGTCAGTACTGCTATTGGTCCTGCGCACACTGTGCTTGTTATAGCTGCACAGCAGTGCGATGCTTCATGGTTGTCTTACACGACACTGCCCGATTGGCGTAAGCGACATTGCCTTGCGTGACCCTGTTTTCCGAGCATACCCGATGTTTCACGAAACGGTTACTTACTTACCGTAACGAAAAACAAGCCAGGTGCAAATACGGTCAGATACAAACGCAAAAGCGGACAGCGGTACGGCGCAGTATGGTGGCGTCATTTAGGAGGACTGACGGTAAACAAGGCTCCGCACTCCGCTGCAGACTCAACAGTTCTCTGAAAGTTCGCTTGAAGACCCGTCTCTGTTACGTCAGGGCAGACGTCACGAAACACGATTTGGATTGAGAAAGAATAGTTTAAGTTAAATTGATTAATTTCACAGTGAACAAAGCATCGTTTGCTGCCGGACAAGCACTGGGACATTATAAAACACCAAATATTTCTAATAAAACAAACTTGTATTTTGTCTGCGTGGTCCCTTTAATCCCGGAGAACCGCATTTCGTGTTCTGGGTATCTATCAGCACCAGGTACGACGTCGGTTTATTAAACAGCTACAGCTTGTTCCTCGTGGCATTGTTTCACCTTTTTTGCCGCCTATAGTTATCACAGAGCACACGCAACTGGAAGCTCAACAGCGACGTGGGCACTAATATGCACAGTCCATATACGTCCAGTTGGGGGGCGTGAAGCGATTTATAAGAGCGCATTCCCCTAGCGGTTGTCGATAAAAAAGTGCGCTCCTTCTTGTTCCCATTCAGGCAAGTTGCCGCCATGGAGTCCCGGCTAGCGCTGGACATGCAGACCATCCTTCGGCTGCTCAGTCCCGATGGCTCGGAACGGCGCTCCGGCGATGCCACAGGCAGTTCGGCCGTACGCCCCGCTGACCTGCCTTTAAGAAGCGCCACTTCTCAGGGCATGCTCCCGCCCTCGGCGCCGAGTACCCAGTCCCCGGAGTCTAGCAGGCAAGTTCCTTGTAGCAATCGAGTAGCGGCGATTTCATCAAGTTGTATTACGCTATAAATACCCGTGATGATTGTTGCGATGATTTATCAGGCGCTTGTACGTTGAGAGTGCGGTAAGCTCAAAGCTGTAGACTCAGCTAGGTGGTGTCTAAATGCCACTGAATACGAAGCGATGTCTCATTTGTAAGCGGGCTGTCTATCTCTTCCTCTACACGTTGTGATGTTGAATTAGTTATTTTTAGAACATTACGAAGGGTGATGAAACAGCTAAATCTTATAAAGCTTCGCATTAGGATTTCTTAATGGCTCTCGCACAAGTGTGACTGAATTAGAGTCCGCCAGAAGTGGCAGCCACCCTGGCTTTGCTTTTTCTTGTTAGTAGGGGGTGTTCCCAATGTATAAAATAGTCCACCGTCATGGGCCAACTTCACTGTTGGTCACAACACCGTGACCCTCGCGACCCCACACCTGCGTTCTAACTTCCGCGATTTACATTTTAACTAACACTTCGTAAAAGATAAAACAAACCATAAACATTGTGAACGGCACATGGAGAGACATGGGAAATCGCGGGGAAAACAACACACCGTTCACTACAGTCTTGAGCGGCTACTGATGAAGGAATTAGTCTTGACCAAATGAATATGTTTCTGATGGTCCTTGCGCGCGCAAAAGAAACATAGTTTGGAGCGTATTTTTCACATGCAATATTCATCCGGACCCAGTGTTATTTAGTGGCACAATGCTCCATCTCATACTGGAGAACCATGTTGTTAACGCTCCCGTGCATTTTAGGGCGACGGTCGGCTCGTGCACGTGGCCCGCTGGTTCGGACCCATGGCAAGAGCCCCTTCGGAGTGCCTCATCTGTACCGGGAGAACTGGCTCAAGTAAGTGGCCGCCACCAATGCGCGTACCCTGTGAACCGTTTAGGCATACGACACACAAGCTTCGCGGAGAAATTTTTCTACGGTGATGAAATCTACGTCGCCAGTTCCCATCGTTTTTTAAAGTGCGGAGCACGTTAAGAGCCAGTGATGTCATCCGTACAATGCCGTTGGAGTCGTGCAAGACGAATGATGCATGGCTTCTTAGGGGAATTGACCAAGAAGAGTGTGTTTTAGCCATGAAAATGAATTAGGTAACACAAAATAGACCAGTAGAAGAAATGATTTAGTAAGTCAGTTCAACGGAGAAAAATGAAAGAAAGAGGCGTGGAAACTAAAATAAAAGTAAGCCTGACCGAATAGTTGTAGCACGACGGAAGAGCCGTCTCTGACACGAATGAGTGGACGGCGTTACGCACTCCCTATGGCAGTGGCCGAGCTCCTTTGGGCAACCTTGGCAGTGGCCCAGTTTCTTTCTGCCCCCGAAGGTCAAAAGCACTGGAAGGGACAATGGCAGTCCTAGACGTCGCAGGCGAGTCTCCAGCAGCCTTTTCCGATTTTTGCTGTTCCTCGCTTTGCTGCACATGCCTATGTGGGAAACTGGCATGGAATCGGGAATATTGAGGGGCTATGGGCAATTTCTGCAATGCGACAGAACCGTAGGTGGCATAGACTGGCTCTGCACTCGGTACTTCGGGCCTCCCGCCTGCTCCTCTAACGGTTCCTCGAACCGGCGCTCATCCCCCCGCGATTTCAGGGGTGCCCTCCGAGCCCCGAGGAGGGATTCGTCCTGGCCGCCACAACTCATCCGAACATGTCCTAGAACACGCAAAAGCAACCCGGCGTAGTGCAGGCACAAACCTACGCCACCACACCCAGCAACATTTCCTTTCCCCCTCGTTTCCCTGTGGGGCCTTCGAGGATTATCCCGTGCGGTCCTCACCCGAGGACCAGCTCGCCCACTGCGCTGCTCTCCGTGTTTATTGTGTTAGCTTTTACAGCGACTGCATATCTTCGGCAGCAAATGACTCGCCAGCGGTTAGGCTGACAGCGGGCGCCCCAAGGCTAGGAGGCCCACCATTTGGGTCGCTTGTAGGCGTGCCACCTGGGACCGCACCTGGCGGATTAGGCCTATCGACTGTTCCCGCTGCCCCGGATGGATATTCTCTGTAGCCGCCAGCAGGCTTGTTGTCACCTGTGCCGGCTGTGCTGCTTCACGTCATGCTCCCTGTAACCACTCTGGGTGCGGTGAGCTTTTCGATCGCAGCTGATCTCGCAACAAGCTACTCACCCCAACTACCGCTAGGCGCGCCGCCTGTAGCCATCCGGTTGCAGAGACAGCCCAAGAATCTCCGCGATGACGCTACCAATTAAGATGCTATGATTGACTCAGAGTCAATTTACTCCGACACTTGTGATACGGTCACTTATTCATACGCCTATGGCGACGCAGTGGAACCTGACGGCGTTGGTAAATACCAGCCCTTGGGAGGCAAGCGACGTTAATGAGAATCAAAGGGGTCTCTGCCAACCGCGGACAACAATACTCATGTGAACGTGCCGAGACACGGCCTCACTATGATTGTAAAATTCAACCATCCCGTTAAGGTCATTAGGCGTGCTTTAATTCATTATCGTTGAAAGCCTGCTTGGAACTTGTAGCTTCTGATGGTGTCTTACAGCGGCGGCTAAATCTCCTAGGGGTCTACACGAGAAACGTACATCCTACGGCATGCTCGCTGAAAATCCCCAGTCTTATGGGCATCCCTTTTAAAGCCTATGGGCCGCGTCCAGACAGCTGTGCCGCTGGTGTCATCCCAGCAGTGCAACTTCAGATTTGCAAGGCTGCAAAAAGAGGGAGGCTACTGCAGAGCACGCCAGTGAAAACAGTTCGTCCGTCCTGAGAGAAACGTCGCAGACTATACTAATGGTCATCAATATCGAAACTAAACCTGAGCATGTGATCCTTGGTATACAGTATGCGACTACACCGAAAAACCAAAACAATGTTCTCTGTGCCAGCAGCTCAGACACATCGCTGGCCACACAGTCTGCTGCACTCGGTGCGGAGGTGATCATGATCATGCCTATTGCCAGGCTGAAGAACTTCAATGCCCAAACTGTCGACCGACGTATGTAGCGGCTTACTCCCCTAGCCCGACTCTTCGCCAGAAGAACCTCTAGAGGTGGAAGAGCATAAAAAAAGTTAAAGCACCAAAAGCTGCTGTCGTTCCTAACGAAAGTTCAACGCACCAGTGAACCAAGCAGTCCCAAGTGAAGAAACAAGATCCCCGACCGAAGGCGGCTACACTTGATGACTTGCCCAACATACAACATACAACAGCAACCATACAACAGTGGAGCCTCAATAACATCGTGTGCCTCTAGTTTGAAAACTGTTTTTCGGTCCTCAACACCACTACTGATGGCGTGGAGGGGTCCTCTACGAGCCGAAGCAGGTTGGCAGCAAGTGCGCCTACTCACAACTCAAGTTCCTCATGACAAATGCTGCTGTTAGCTGTACGGCTCTTAGCTCCTTTCACGTCTCCGGTGGTCCGTGTGATCTTAACCTTAATCGATGTGGTTGCTTCCTTCATACAGCACTGGAATTGAGCATTGGCACGACAATGCAGTTACCAAATATCAGGAATCAGGCGACCATATTTCAGTGGAATGCCTGTGAGCTACGCTCACGATGAGATGACCTCCGGCAATTTGTCAGCAAGCCCAGCTTCTCGATAGTGGCCATATCTTAGCTTAACCTGCGCTTCCGGGTTCGAATTTCTGGCTATTCACTTTTAGAATCCATGATCGACATGAAACGAAGCAGGGTTCTACCAGTGATTCACAATGACCTGACATTTGCTGTCCGCTGTGTACCCCAGGACTCTTCTAACGAGTCCATTGGAGCTACGGTGACACTCAATGACGTAAGATTTGGGGTCATCAGCGGCTGCATACTTCCTCGAGCGGAATTTGACACC
Source organism: Haemaphysalis longicornis (assembly GCF_048455015.1). Taxonomy (NCBI): domain Eukaryota; kingdom Metazoa; phylum Arthropoda; class Arachnida; order Ixodida; family Ixodidae; genus Haemaphysalis; species Haemaphysalis longicornis. The sequence goes on along the minus strand of NW_027526295.1, from coordinate 245,226,853 downwards.
AAGCGTCTGCATTCCATTTTGGCCACCACGCTACGTCTTCATGTGCTGACGGGTGACTTCAATGCACATGAGCCGGCTTGGGGCTGCAGAACTCGCAGAAACCGCCTTCTAAACGTCGCTAGCAGTGCCAGAATGCACCGGATTGCATATTTTAAACACGGGCAGCGCCACATTAGTCTGCTCAAAAACAATCAGGGCCTTATATGTGGCGATGACACGCGCCTCCTTGATGACAACCGCGTCGTTGTTCACTTATATAGAGAGCTTTAGTGCTGACCGTCTACTCACATATACAGCCATCAAGGGAATATGTGGCGTTCCACAAAACTCCGGGTGTATATCATGAATTGGGAGAAGTTCATAGGTTTTCTAGAGACAGCCGTGTCACTCTTGAACCACACGGGAAGTTTGCTGACGCTGCTTTGAAAGCGGGGGCTGCATCCAAAAGGCGTTGTTTGTTCCCCAAGATGACCTCAGCGGGAGAATAAGCAAATGCGAGAGGATTCATGCACTGCGAAGGAGAGCAGAGCACAGAACACAAAAAACGATGTCTCCGGATGATATTTGAGCTGCTAGACGTGCGGAAGCACCTCCAAAAACATATTGGCAAGCTCGCTAAACAGCGCTGGAGCCAGTTCTGCTCGCGGCTGGGAGAACTCCTTGAGAACTCCTTGAGAACTTGAGAACTCCACCACGCCCACTTCACCCCTTCTCAGCGGTTGGTATTCAGAAAGGCGTTAGTGAAGTGTGCGTTGCAGAGAAAGTCTGTGCTAAAACCACCACTCTGCCCAGCAACATGGTAATAGTCTCCGAGGTGTCTGCGTTTTTCTACTCCACCACGAACTCGACGCTAATGGATTAACCTTTCGCCATTTAACACTTCACCTCGGCGTTGCGAAATCTCAACTTGTCTTCCTCTGCTGACGAGGATGGAAGCACGTATTCGCCTTTACGTCACTTGGGCCCCGAGGTTCTCCAGAACTTGTTCTCCCTTTACAACCGATCATGAAAGATCGGGCGTCTTGAGGCCAGCTGGTAGATTGCCCGAATCGTGACGATTCTCAAGCCAGGTAAACCGGCAACAGATATGGACTCATACCGGACAATTGCACGTTTAAGTTGTATTGGCATGTTAATGGAGAAGATGTCGCTGGAACGGCTTGTTTTGGACGTGGAGTGTGGATACATTGATTCATCACAAATGCCTTGGTTCACAACAGGACGTACAAGCGTAGACAACATCCTTTTCTCGTTGTCAGATATCACCCAGCAAATATCAGCTGGAAACATCACTATAGCGGTCTTCTTTGACATCAAGGTAGCATTCTACAGCGTCGCACACGAAACCAACCGCAGAGAGATAACATGCATAGGAATAGCCAGAACGCCTGTTCAAGTGGTTATGGAACTACTTACAAGATCAGTAGGTCGACATGGTCACCAGTGATGGCGAAACGGCCAAACATCCCGCCCCTGAAGGAGTTCCTCAGGGCGGGGTCTTGAGACCGGATACTTTTAAATCTGTCTCATACGCCTGAAAAACCTCCTGCCCAGAAGTCACACTACGCAGACGACATCTGTATATTTGCTTCAGGCAGGAACCGTGGTAGCATCTGCGCCACACTCCAGACAGCAATTGGTCAGATGGGAAAATACCTCACAGGCTCAGACATCTCAAAATGTCTGATATTTTCCCCTCGAAAGTGTGCTGCGGTATCATTCTCGCGGCGTGATGTTTCACGTTATAGACTCAAAGCATAACGGTGCTCCAGCACCTTATGTGATGTCCCAGGAATTTCTTTGTGTGACATTAGGTCTCTCGATGTCGTGGGCTCCACGGATTCGTCAGATGAAAAAGCCGTTTCTGTTTTTATGCGTATTCTGCGTTTGCTCGGTGGTAAGCCCTGGGTCTGCCCTGTATCCTCACTCCTTTGCCCATATAAAGCCATATTTGTCGGCCTCTTGCTTTATAGCCTAGCGGCTCTACGTCAGCTCTTGCCTACGCGGCTGAATTTCATGAGCTGGGTGCTGGCAAGAGCACTGAACACCTGCCTGGGCCTACCGAAATGCACATTGACAGTTGGAGCATTATGCGAAGACCGGTGTTTTTCCGCCACAGTGCCACAACGTCCGGATGTGCTCAGAACGCCTTTGCGCTCGCTCTTTAACTCGGTGTCATAAGTATCGTTTGACAGCCGTCTCCACACAGCATGTAAGACACCTGTTTCCGGCGAATTTTCAAAGACCTCTCAAGCCGACATTGGCACCGTGGATGTTGTCGCCTTAGCAAATTGGAGGGAGGCTAGAACTCTGTTATTTCCTCGGGCCCAGGGAACTGCTTAATTATGGGGTTTAACAGGCCAAATCTACACAGGGTATGAGGCGCGTCGTAGTAGAGGGCTCCGGATTAATTGTGACCACCTGGGGATCTGTTACATGCTCCGGAACCTCGAACACGCGCGCGTTTTTGCTTTTCGCCTCCACGAGAAAACCGGCCGGCGCGTCCTGGAATCGAACCCGCGTCCTTCGGCTAAGCAGCACAGCGCCTTCGCTACTGAGCCACCGAGGTGGTTCAGCACCTTGCGAACTAAATGCTCTGTATTCTACGGGAGTCTGAACTGGAAAGATATCTTGAGATTGTACAATGCAAACGTCTCAAAATATGTACTCTCGCGCGCTGTGAACTTTGTATGTTCCTTTTTATTGGTTTGCTGTTCGGTTTTCTTACATGGTTTACTTTGTATTTTTATTCTGACTTTACCTGAATGATTTTCTTTTCAAATAATTTCTGTCCCAACTTTGCTTTCGTCATTTCCTTGTATCTTGTTTTCTACCTTTTGTTGTTTGCTCTGCCGGCAACTGCTTTGGCTGAAAGGAAGCTTGGTTTGGTAGGGGAACTCCACTGGCGACTTGGCGCAGTATCTATAGGCCCATCGGTTCGTGCTATGCTTCATTTATTACTGTGGATGAAACAAGGTGGCGCACGTCGCTAGAGCGGCTCTAGACTACTTAACACGGGAACCTGCCGGCCACATCCTCTTATATCACACAAACTAATTCTATACCTGATGGAACAGGGAGGGGGGTAAAATCTAGTATCATTTAGATACGTCGTGTAACTTTTTTTCTTTCGTAGGCTGTCTGCGTATGTGTGTAAAATAAGTGGTAGGCATTTGATTTTTACTAAGAATATGTCTTGGAGCACGGGATGTAAACAATCCACAGCATTTGGTAAGGAGAAAATGCGTCCTAGTTGTCTGGAACACTGGAATTTTGTTACGCCCCTCAATGCTGTGACGAGTTGCCAGGAGAGCGGGAGTTTTGAGAAAATACAGTCGTGTCTCCCGCGGCTTCTCGAAGTATTAATAAGTGGTTAGGTGTTCTTCTTACTCGTCTTTACGCACTGACTCTCGCTTCTCTCCCGTTCGCAGTCGAAGCAGCAGCAGAGACCTCGGCTCACCCGGTCTTTGGTGGAAGACGACGAAGCGCGCGAAGCCGGCACGCCTGCGTCGATGACGGGCACGAAGGACAGAGTGGCTAGTCGGACGTCGGACGTGTGACGGCGTGCAGTGGTGGACCCAGGCAAGGTGCTTCGCCGGGCCCGGCGGCCCGCGAGCTCTAGTGTTCGGCGGCCTTGGTGTGAACGGTGCTGGTTTCTTTTCTAAATCCGCAAAGCTGGCTCTCCTTCGCGATCTGCCTTCGCTTCATTCAGTGCCTCTGGGGTGAGTGATGTGTGATTGCTGACGACGGACCAGTCCGGACGAGAAAGCCTCTTCTGTCCGACGGGATGTCCGGTAGGGTCGATCACTTCCAGGGCGGCTGCCTCTTTTGGAATGGCTTATGGCAACAGAACCAAGGGATATGTCCTTGTTTTATCGCCTTTTATGGATCACATTGTCTTGTGTTTCTTACATTTTGCAAAGGTCAGACTCCTTGGGTGCTGGGTAAGAAAAGCTAAGTTAAGGAGGGCAACGCTAAACATTTAACGCCTAAGGACGCAAGAGTTTGTCTTCACTGACCATTCTTTTGCATCCCCTTTCACGGTGTGCAGCTATTACTGCCAAGTATAAGCGTAGGTTTCTTGGGCTATCTGACAGCCTAGCAAAAAGTCTTAAATCGTGTTCAAGTACTTGAATTTGACGCTTCACTGAAGTGTAACTAAGACAACACTTGTGTGGGCTGCATAGTGAGGCAAGCGAGAAGGAGCAAAGTTATCGTTTCTGTGACGAAAGCGTGATTCAAAGAAAAGAGCGCGCTCACTACTGTCGTGGTCGCCCTTTCCGTCACCCACCAGCAAAACCCTATCAGACAAGCGAGGTGCGCTTGAGTGATCGCGGATTACGAACGGATGGGTTCGGTGCGTTGTGAAAACTACGAAAGGCAAGTCATCTTGACTGCCAGGATTTAAAAGATACAGCCACCATCCCACTTTACGAATACCTAGTGTCTGTTGCCGTGATCCATTCCAAATGATCAGTGCAACTAGGAGTGGTCAGCCCCTCAACGCGTTTTTCTAGTCCTGTTCATCGAAAGCGAGAGAGACTTCCAAGACTACTCGAAAGGACGTCACTGACATTCCTGGGAATCTACGGCGTGGCTGCTGTGCGACGCCATATTGTTTGTGCTTCTGTGATTCCTTCGTGTACAGACAGAGAGAGAGACCGTACGTGCTTACGAAGAGCAGGACGGGAGCATGGTTGACGTTTCTGCTCCGCGCCCTGCACGAGCCGATCTCGTGTATTAATAAGACGTTCGTGTATTTTGAATTGGTGTCACCTCCGCGTACTTGGACCGACGAGGAGCGCCTACCGAGGTGGCATGGGGATGATGGTCGCCGCCAAGTTGTGTACGCACATTCGAAGGACACCAAGTGTTTGTCTGTCTCATTCAGACACTTGCGCGTAACCTCTTCTTTTGTTCTGTTCTGTCCTAGCCATCTTCTACTTGGCATATCGCCTCTCTAGGATCATCACAATGAAGGTTAGTGCTCTTCGAGCCCGATATCCCGTAGCCGTCGTGACAGCCCTCACTGGTGAGTGCTCGTACCATAAGCCCACAGGAACAGTGTGTCCCATCGTATGATGTCTCGGGTTCCTTACGGGGTGCGCGATATCTCTGCGTAGTACGGTGGAGAGAGATTTGATGAGGGCGCCCTATGTAGTACGCGCCTAAGAAAGAAAAGACATAGAAATAGTGACACAAGAGATGAAATTGGCCTGTTGACATTGAGTAATTACAGCTCAGGGTGAAGGTAATCCCGCATACTCCTGAAACGTATTACGGAGCTGTGTAGTGGGCACACGAAATCCCAGAATCTGTCTACACGGACACCGACGCTCCGATCAGTGCAAAATTCGAAAAAGTGCGGGAGCAGATCCTTTCTGATGCTGTAAGAACAGCGACAGTCGCCTGTTAGCGTCCGGTAAGAAACGAACTAGCACTCTAACTTCCGATTCCGCACACCCGGCGTCGGATAGAAGCACGAGCGCAAATTATTGCGCGCGTGAAGCAACTGGCCCAGTTATACTGGCGTCAAATCTGCACCATTCCAAACGCGTATAGGAATTTTGAAGCATTAGCCGCCACCGTCTAAAATGCACATACTTTCGTGCACCTGTAAGCCACCGATAGATCCTGAAAGATACGGTTGGTCATTCTGTCTTCACCGGATATAATATAAACTAGCTCTTTCTGCGTACCACGCCTAAGTATTTTTTTCCGATTGCAACCTCCAGTGATACAAAGCCTCACAGCGGCTTCAAACTAGCAAAAAGCTAGCTCACATTGGCCTAAACAGTCTACGCATGTATCAGAGCATCTTATCAAAAGCACCCTCGTCTTGGTTTGACTTTTCAAGACAGCGAAGCTCGTGCAAACTTGACAGTTCCTAGCGAATCTTTTTCAACTCACATCTTAAAGTTTCTGGGTGTTGCCAAGACTGACTACTAGGAAATTTATATAGCTATGATCTGCTCCTTTAACTGTAACCAGTTTCTGTTGCTTTTCGCACCAATCAGTCTGCACCCATATGAGCGCACTTAGATCTACCATGTAGACAATTTCATGGAGCTCAGTCATAGATATACATCGTTTAAGTGAAAGTTCTAGGCTGAAATCACTGGCATCATGGTAACACCGTAATCGCGGTTATTGTGCTCAATCAGATGGATCAAGCTTATCAGAACTGTAGACTGGCACCTAGCTCAAGTAGAAAAAAAGAGGTCGGGCGGCTCCTGCGGGGCGTTATCTGTAGAAATGCTAATGAGCAACACCTGCATTGTTATGCTCTCTTAGTACTCTCAACTCACGTGTAGAAAATAACACTATATATGCAAAACGAAGCCTCTAGAGCTGGAGCATTTTTGCCGAATTACTGACCTCCGTTTAAGAAAAGAAAACATTGCCAGTATACGGACATTGTCGGTTGATCGGAAACAGTTGCAGACTCCTAGACCGCCTAAACGCGCCTGCGCTAACGCGCCTGAACAGTTCTAATTTTTCACTTAAGTTTATCAGAAGGGAAAAGTTGGCGCATGCACTCCTTGAAAAGGGCAGCGCGACGACTAATGGTAACAGAAATACAATACGCAGCTCAAACAACACCCTGAGCAGTTCCTTGCTGTTCTGTTTGTGTTATTCGTCACACTGTCCTTTTCAGGATTCTTTTTAAGTGCTAGCTAAATAGAATCTCATGCAACGTTGCAAGCGATAAGTATGCGTTCCTGCACCACCCCAGCGCAAACTGGAGCTAGAGTTTGTGTGTCCTCATATATACTAGAGATCAGAGGTGATGTAGAGCGATCAGCATAGCTACTAATAATGTCACAGGCTGCACCTTACTCTTTCTTAAATGCCCCCCTTAAAGCCATGTCCCCTCCAGCTCGTATATTCCTCCGACTTCGCGCTTGTCTGCGGAGAAACTGGCTCACGAGCAGCCACCTCTATCTCCCCATGTTAGGCATTCCCTGGGCGAAGAGGTGGTGTGGTGGGTTAAAAGACTCTCAGTTTGAGAGGGACGTTCCGTGAAGCGTCCACCGAATACTCCTTTATTCCGTTAGAAGGTATGGAGTAAATACTCGTTTATACCCATTCCCCTTCCCGCACATAAGCACGCCAGAATAGCCCTCGCCGAATGGGCAGCAATACTCATTTCTCACTGCACGTGCGGAGGGAAACGCACCCGAAATAAGTGCTGAGTTGAAGTCGAGACGCAGTTGGAAAGGAAGCAGAGTAATTCTCGCGGTTTGTCTGCCCGCTACTTGTCATCGCCGAGATATTTGGGGAAATTTGGAAATGTCCGTTTCGGAAATTTCGCTACGCTTTTTCTGCCAGGTGAAACTATGCCCTTTCCCGTCCTTCCCTTTTTTCCCGCCACTTTCTGTACCCCCAAGTTAGAGCACTTCGTTGTTCTCACTGGCAGGTGTTTGAAAGGAATGTTTGTGGCTGGGCTTTTTGTAAAGGAGCAGGGCTAGAATGATTGGCACGACAGATAATAGTTTCACTATTGGATTTATGCATTATACATTACTGCAGTTCACTATTCCGGAAGTTAATTCAGGCTTCAGGTTTTCACCTACGGGAGGGGAAAGGGAGACGGTCGTCAAGAGTAGCGCAATCACCATCTTTGAACGCTATTTGCAAGTGGACCAACGATGTTCATGCGAAGTTGGGCTACTATTATTATTGCCATTACTGTTTACATCTTGCAAATGTTTCTTTTTGCGTCAGAACACGACGGTGCCACCTTTTTATGGTACAAAACAAAAGGAAGGTCTGCATTTTATAAATTTTATTCGGTATGTGTACCAGTTAACAAAACGCAGCATGATGTCTGTGCTGTCTTTGAACACAAAAGCAAGCAAAAAGAAAAGTGGGTTATTTTCTGGCTTGTTGAGGCGTTTCAACAATGCGCGATGAAATAGTCTTTACACCTCCATGCGATAAAAATGCGAAGTGCGCCATCCTCTTGTCATAAGAAAAACTGTACTTCTGCAGACCGACCACCCAGGGACACCGTAATTAGGCTCAAGCTCCCTCTTCCTTTTTTACTGAACCCCGAGCTGCACCCAACACTTACTGTTTCCTACCTAGAGGCCATTACTTCTATTTCCCACCTTTGTTAACGGGCAGAATTGCCTCTGCTATAACCGGTAACACTTAATCTCCACACCCTTTGTGATCTTCCTGTGTTGGTTCGGTTCAGTGCCTTTCCTGTGTCCACAGATTCCTCACCGATTCTGCTGGGGAAAGTAAAACGACGAGGTAGTTTAACCAGTTTTTGCTCAGGTGCGGCAAGATTCACTTTTTGATTTCCAGCCACTTAACGGTGCATAGGAGCAATTACTGGGTGCAGGCCTTTTCATGCAACTAGGGAGTGACTGTAGCACTTAAAATGGCGTCGAACACGCCACATGTGCTCCCGTACTCCTTGAAAGCGGTTGTGAAAAAGCTCGCCTTACCCCAACCTTTGCTACCCTGTGCCCCTTTTTGTTCGCATCACCCACGTAAAGCACACTCAACAAAAAACTGGTCGCCTAAAATGGCAAATCACGGGCAAAGTAGAAAATCATCGTGTGAGGAGCAATGAATCCTCCGGGGCATGGTGGGATCCAAGGAATCGAGAGGCATACCGTGTTACCTCAGCAATGTCTTAACTTGTGTACGAAAGCGCTTCATCGTGCGAAAGATAAGGATGCGGACAATCCGTTAGACACAGGATGCGACCTGACCAGACGCAGATATACTGTACGCCCTAGCAGCTATGACGACCGTTGTAACTTAAACAGCAGGGAAGTATTGCTGTAATCTGTAACAGTGCCTTGCAGTGCAGCGGGAGTCACAAGGTTCCTCTTCTCGTTCACAGCTTTCTTAGGGATAAAATGTTCCATTCCTGTTCCGCCCGTATGTATTGGTCAGTGGAAGCACTGACTATATCAACTAAGGTCTTTCTTGAATAATTTCGGCGCTCAGGCGATAGAGTAAGTTGGCCCGTAGCAATACTATGTGCGCACTGAAAGAATGCTGTGCTGGATGAGTCGGTTCATGACTTAAAATAAAATAGTCCACTTTAAGTTTGCTCGTGTTTGTTTGTCCCTGTACTTCTGCGCTGTAATTTATTTTAAGCTACGTGAGCCGTGTCTGCATGGTCCTTGAGAAAACCAACCGCTGGCCCAATTGCCGTGTCCAGAATTGGGAAAATGTTACCCAGTGGGAATGTAGACGTGTGGGTTTGAAATTGCCGAGTTGAAGTTATCGCTCGACATCGCACCAGTGCGGGGTCTTTTTATTAGTACGCTCGAACGAAAGAATGTGAGTTGTGCAGCAAGAACCATCGCTTAGATTGCCGGCATGTAACGTTGGCTATTGCCTTCCATAGACGAAAGTAATAGCAGGCATTGTCACGCATTACCATGGAGGGCGGCCGCGATTCCTCGCCTTGTACACTCAACCACTTTGTTTCCACAAACGCGATTGCACCGGGTTTCAGGTGGGTGTTTTCGCTGTTTTTTGTGTGCGTGTTTTTTTTCTCTGCCGTCCTTCGACGTCCCTCCACCCTTTAACCCTGTGAAAAAATATATTCGGCACGAATCAGCTAGGGATACAACCTTGGGTATGGCGATAGGTGAGCAGTCAGATACGTCTCCATCCCCGTTGGGGGAGAACTATGAATGGGGTAGCACAGAACGTCGGCCGTTTAGCGTATCCGCATTAAGGAAGGTTAAACGCAATTTCACAGGAAACTGGGAACTGTGTGCTTGTTCTTCTGTGTGATGCAGTGTAAGCTTGTTCTACATTGACGCAGAAACACAATGAGTACAGTCGTCGACGTGGGAGTAGCTGTCATGTTGCACCTCAGGCAGAACGACGAAGATATCGTCTTCAACAGCTAAACCCGCACAAAATTCTGGTGTTTCGCCTTGTTCTATTTTGCAGGCAGTAGCGTGGGTGTGCGACGCGGACCAGTACTTAGTTTATGCAAATTGGAGATTAGGAATATCAATTATGGTCCGTCCCTGAGTTTATATCGGGTCAGTGTAGCAAACAGCAGCACTTTGCTTATCAAGTTACGTCCGGTTAAACCTTGCTTTCTTCATTTCTACTTAGTGCATTGATTCTTGCGCTAAGTCGTTAATGCCTCTGATAGCAATATTTTCTAGAACAGCCACTTGAAGGATGACGACTTCAAAAAATGGAAGGGCGGGAGAGGACATATTTCGTTCCTTGCAGGAGAAGTGGGAAGAACGACGTGCAGGTGGTTATCATTTATTTGGCGAGGCTGTAGGATGTGCACGAATTAACCAAAAGTTAGAAGCCCTGCATCTCCTGCCTAGGAACAGTGCGTATCTAGATTTGGACGTAGCACTTGCACTATCGGAGAGGGCATGGCGCTGACCGCATCCTCATGGTTTTTCAATCTTGAATACCCAATTTTCTCTCCTTTCCCCTCAAGCTCTCAAGGGTGCTGGTCGCAATACCACATTTGTGATATCGTCTCCTCCCGTTCGCCAGGATGCAAGCGAGGGTTCTGCGCTTTCCGCAGCACCAGGCAAACACACACACACACTGCTACAGTGTGGCTTCGAGCGACCTGTTTCCCAATCGTGAGTCGGCGGGGTGTTCGCGCCGGGAAGGCTAATGCGATCACCCTTATCAAGCGATATTGAAGCTTGCTCCTCGAGGGGTGTCTCTAGGGCGCACCCTTGCGCTCCCCTTGAGTCGTGCACATATTGATGACTTGTGAACAAAGCTCATTGCGATAGTGTCTCTCTACGCCGACTACAGGATTGCACTTGCCTCTGAATCTCTGTTAGCGAGGACGCACTGTGCTAGAAAACTTTGGCTTTCGAATTGTACATAAGACTCTTGGCTTCATTCAATGCAGCAGCGCTGTTTATGTTAATGCTCACTTCTTTGTACATATTATACATATTATAAATATGTACTACGAACATTATTTCTACTTCGCAGTAAATTTACTCATCAACACTCCTGTGCATTCTTGTTCCTACCTGCGTGTTTGCTCTCTTTTTTTTTTTGTAGTTTCACTTGGAATGCGGGGAAAGATGTGTCCTTGTTGTGCGAGCGGGTAAAGAGGCTTCATCCCTCTAATACGTGTAACAAGTCCATGTTTCTTGGTCAACCCACTGGTCTGTGATTAACTGAGCAAGTTTAAATCGCGTCTTTTATTTTCGCTCTCAATACAAACACATTTTCTCATGTTTTGTTTCGACCAGTGCTCGAGAAGAAAATGTCATGCAGACGGTCTACGTAGTTTCAGGAATGTTGTTTTTTGCTCATGCTGCTTAATGTCCGGTCTGAGTTTGTCTGCCCCTTTTGATCAACACTTAGAGAAAAGCAGTGTACCCACAGAAGTGAAGTGAATTGATCTGCGTTCCCCGAAAAACTGCTTTAATTTGGCCCGCATCGAGTTCATCGGCTGGCCCCCACAACACTTTACGACGTCGTGCACACTAGTCACTGTGGCTCAGCACACTCGCGGGAGCAGGACGCAGCGTGCACTTTCAAAGGAGTGACGAAGACGTACGACACGAACTTTCAGGGGTGCAGAAGGGACGGCTGCACTTTGATTCTCAACGACCCCACGGCGTGTTTTTGTCTCCCTAGCAGAAAGATCCCGCTAGGAACATAACATGTAGTGGCTGCAGCATGAACTCGTATCGGTGGTGCCCTTAATGCTGCTACCTAAGCTCTCTCTGAATACTTTCGGTGCTTTTTTGTTGAGCTGTAGCGTGGCGAAGAGGGAACTCGAAAGCTCCACTTGGGATCACCAGCTTAAAATTAAGCTATCGATTAACTATCCACATAAAAAAACGCATGGCGCTAATAATCAAGGCATGCTGGAAATGAGCATTGGTAATGCGAAGCGCTCAATAATTCCATGAATAAGGTCACTAGCAAACTTCATCACGCACAGTTCAGCACGTTTTAAGGAATCGAGCACATAGGGTACTTGTTTCTTAATGCCAAGATTAGGATTTAGGCACAAGCACCTATAATGTAAAATTTTTGCACACACGCCTACGGTGCAGAAACTTCAGCGACTATTCCATTTTTTTCAGCGACTTCTACAATAAAGTGTCTGCCCTTAAACGCCTCTAAGAGTTTAGTTCTCAGGACCCACAATGCGCAGCGAAGAAATCTGTCAAATCGTGCTCTAAAATGTTATCACGTGATTGTATTCTTCCTCAATATATAATCAACTACAGTTTCAACTTCTGGGTTTTTACTACTGCAACGGCAAAGTAGGACGTTTTCATATGTTATACATGCTGATCCCGTCGGCATTCCCGTAGCAGCATTGATAAAGACACGGGAGTATCCCGCGCGACGGTCTCGTTTTTCACAATGCAGCGTATTTCTACATCACTTGAGTAAACCTGTTTATTTTTATATTTAACAACTAGTCATACTCACTCCTAGGCACCTAAGTCACCGGTTTTTGTGATCTTTCACAGACCCTTGTGTCAGTACGGTCGAATGTTTCCTGTCACTCGTGTTGGAAGGTGCCTGTTGGACATTTGTAACGTCTCCCATCACATGCTTCAGCGAATGTGTTCAATCGTGTGTTTCGTTACCCAAGAATACAATTTGAAGGTGCAACGGCCTAGAAAGTTTTTCTTTGCCTGTGCTAACTATCCACGAGGCATCGTTAGGTCTAGCGCAGTGTATCAATAATAGATAAGCAGTGCAACTCGTGAGAATTGGTGCCTGTCACTGTTCTACTTGACAGGCTGCTAAGTGTGCACCTGGCTCCCTAGCTGCCCCGGAAGTTTTTTCTGAGAGAGAGCTATTTTGCTTCTTCGATCACTTCACTCCTCGGTTGTGTGATCTTGTAGCATGCGAAGAGAAAAAAAAAGTGTGTGCCGCGCCACAATGTTTATAGAAGAATTGAGTATTGAATGCTTTGATGCTGCGCGATTCACATGAATGCTTTCTCTTTATCTCTCTTTCAAATCCAGATTCCTTTCCGCTCTCTTGATTGACGGGGGAGCTGAATTACTCCCTTTGTTTGGGAAACACGCGATCGCACAAGCCGGCGATGGCCTTGGCTTGGTAGTTTATTTTTTAACACGTGGGAAAGGTTGAAGGGATGCTCTCAACCGCTTTGTTGCCTTCCGCCGATAACGTTCAATAAATGAACTATGCAAGGCGCTTCTCCGGCATGCATGTTTGTCTCTCGTATTTGCTCCGGTTCGCGCAGACCGGCAAGATGACAAAGGTTTTAAAAGAAGCTTATTACTCCGGGTAGAAACCAAGAAACGCCTGGTAGCGACCCTCTGACCTTCAAGCTCAGCCAAGGTCCAGTAAACGCATCGTGCGGTTACGCTATGCTGAATGAAGCGCCAGCGACCACTCATTGGCCACCGACCGAGCCAATTACTGCGCCGACGGAAGCGTCGCGTGGCCCTGAGGGAGCGGCGAGTGCCACTAAATAAAGGCTCTGGCACCAGCGCGTCTCGCTCAACGATGCGTATAAAATACTCCGAATTCGGAATGGGATGGAAATAAGGAGGAATTAGGAATGTCATGCAACTTCGCTTAACGTCAATACCCATCCGTGCATAAGATTCGTCAATTTGTTTCAAATACTTCCGGTCATGGGTATACGCTTTCAACGTAAGGTTTCCTATTAAAAATTTGTAACTAGTTTTGTTCAAACGGACAACTCAAGAAAGTACGCCGTTACCAAAGTCATGTTACAGGCATCACAATCTTAGTTGCAAAGCATGTTTCATCATAAACGTCTCGAGGTCCGTGATTGGGGGCACCACGCTGGCCGGTCACCACTATTATTATTATGTATATAGGAATTCTTTACGCTTTTTACGGCCATGGCTATCATAGCCTTGTGGTAGGGAGAGATCAATGAAAGAAGCATTCATGGCTTGTACCACCTTTGAGTCAATACCGTCACCTTTAGATCCTTGTCGGCTGCAGGCCAGCACCAAACATCAGCATCTATTCCCCCAGGCGCCTCAGTATGGAATGCGCAAATAGACGAAGTGGAAGAGGCTTGGACTGGTCACAGTGTAACAAAACCATGGCTACTTGACGTCGAAAAACGCTACTTGGCGTTGAAATAAGATTGAGCTATGCGAGTAGGTCGTATTCCCGAGGTTGGTATAACGCCACTACATTTTATTTCAGTGTCGACAATAGTCAACTGCTTGCAACGCCTTGGCTATTGTCCAATGAATGGTGTAGTTTTCCATTTTGTGATCAGCCGCATGCTGGTGGGTCTTCAATTAGACAGTGAAGGCCCGTGTAAAGCATATACTGTACAAGAGCCCGCACGTTATACAACAATTTTTAGCGCAAGACCAAACTCTGGCTGAAGCTGACGTCGCAAGCGTAAGGAACCAAGTTTATTTTAGTAAATTTCGGGCAGTACCGCGTGCTTAAAAGAGATCGGTTTCAGAATAAGCTGCTGAACATCAATAGTAAGTACAATAACAATGTAATTGAAAAAATATGATTAAAGAGTATTATAGCTCCTAGCCCCCCCATAGACCACGGTACCTTAGAGACATTTATTTTGGTGCGTGAAAAACCAGCCAAGTACGGAGTCTGCGCACATGTTCACCAGGCTGCAGGAGGTAGTTATTTAAAAAAGTCTGAAGTGATCGTACTAGAGCTGAATTATTGGCACTGCTTGTTAGGAGTCTGCGCTACTCTAAAAAAAAAGATTTTTCTTTACAGATCAACGCACGTTAATTCTTAAGCATGACGTCGTATACAAGTGTCCACTGCGCACGTGCAAATTGCAACATTTCTAACGAAATGCTCGCCGAATGGCCACACCATAGAATCGTTCTGGCGAAGCTTAATCTGTACACTACTCGTAATGACCGCGTGGTTGCTACGTGGTCTTGCATTCTCGATGGCAGGGCACTCCGCTGGTGGCACTGAAGACATCTAGAGGACGCAGGGGCTCGAGCGGATAGCTCATAGCTTGTACCGAAACAGTCGGGCTTGTAATCGCGTTTGTCGGTGTCAATCGTGCATCCTCGCGAGACAGATGTTGACATGACGTTGGCGACGGAGCCATGCCGCATCCTGTCTGCATGTTCTTCGTACCGTTTGCGCAATTTATTTTGCGGCTCTCGGGCACCTTTCGTCTTGCACCACGCTTGTGTTACTGGCCATATCCGGTCCCGGGGGATCCATTTCAGGAGGAGATGGGGGATGAGACGGCTGAGAGGAGTAACTGTACAAAGAAGGAACGAGCCGATGTCGAAAACTTCATTTGGAACCAAGGACATCCTTGACGTCTCTGTCCGAGGTTTCTGTTCCTCCTCTTTGTCCAGGGGCTGGCAGCTCGCAGAAAAGCTCGAACGAACGTTCAGGTGACTCGTGTCCTACGCTACCGAAGGTAGGTTATAGTTAAGCTATTGTGATGTGCCTACATTCTTCGACTTCTGCAGGCGCCGTCGGACGGGTAACCTCACCGTCCCACGTGTTTTGCGCGCCATTAACCTTGGCAGTAGTCGTGGGGAGGCAAAAAGATGGTCCCATGCTTGTCTCCTACCACCTAACGTGAGGTGACTGACTACCACCGCCTCCGCCAAAACACGCTACGCCCGGCTCCCTCAACCCCAACCCCTCCCAAGCTCCCAAGAGCGGCTGTGGCAACTCCTCCAGGTCGATCCGCTTCCCAACTGAGCCCTCTTTCATCACATCAACCGATCCCCCTCCCTCTCTCCCCACTACCCACACTGTGGCTCTAAATCTAATACTACATGTGGGCCTGCCCCTCTACCCCCCACCCACCCCACCGTAACGTGCCCTGACCACTGGTCACCCGGGAACAAGCGGTGGTGGCGGCGGCCAGGGTGACCCCTAGGCCAGTGGAGTAAACAAGTCTCTCTCTCTCTCTCTCTCTCTCTCTCCTCTCTCTCTCTCTCTCTCTCTCTCTCTCTCTCTCTCTCTCTCTCTCTCTCTCTCTCTCTCTCTCTCTCTCTCTCTCTCTCTCTCTCTCCCTCTCTCTCTCTGTCTTTCTCACACACACTCTCTCGAAGTTGATGCCCTCACCGACTATGTTCCCCACAGCGCAATGCGGCATATCGCTTTGCGCAAAAGGAACCCTTTTCGGAGCAAGTCAAGCACTTGCAAACGGGACTAGAGAGATACGCCCGTCGCGTATGGCATGGGGAGGGACTGGACTTTAGCACCGATAAAGAAGGACACCCCAGCAGCGTCGTCTTCGAAGCGCTCAGGTCGGCCAGCTTCGTCGGTGTCCCCGTACAGAACTTTAGGTTTAAGATCAGTGGAAGGCAGGAAATTTAAAATGATTTAAGCAAACCTTTGGCGTCTTTACATTGGGAGGAGCGCGACGCAAGAGGAACAACATGAGAGGTGAGCGGGAAAACGAAGGGAGGCATTTACTTCGCAAAAGCGGATAAAGACTATCGTCTTTTGACGGCATTTGCAACGAAAGGAGCAGATACGCGGCCAATTTTTTGTTTTTTTAATTTGAAATAACCTCGCCTGTAGCGCTGTTTTAAAGCGAAACCCTTTAATGACCAACTGAGCATAAAATAAGGCGTACTTAACAGAAACAGCCGCTTCGGAAGGGTTCCATACTACGAAACATCCCACCGGCGAGCTTGAACTTGGCAGCAGCGGGAATTCTTCCTTTGGTACTTATTTGCTATCACGAAAACCCCTTGGACTTTTTTAACGCTTCCTGTGGTACTTATTTGCTATCACGAAAACAAAGACCAAAACTATTTTTTATTAAAAGGCCGCAACTAGAGAGAGAGAGAGAAAGAGAACGATCGTTAATAAGTCTGGCGATGTTAGGCGAGTGAAGATTCCTGGTTTGCTACGCCAGA